>NW_021620983.1:6806493-6825484 GCF_004785775.1 Grammomys surdaster
GAGAGAGAGAGAGAGAGAGAGAGAGAGAGAGAGAGAGAGAGAGAGAGGATTCTTCTGGTTCTGATCAAAAATTTTCTCTGGGATCCCAAACCTTGGACACAAATTAGGTCTCGTTTGTATAGATCACATCATTAATTTAATCTCTTTGTGTAATTATCTGAGAAGAGGAAATGAAGTTGACAGTTCTAAATAAGCGTTTCTCTAGTCTAGGAGGACACGTGTAGGGGAAAGGAGCCACAGGTTCATGCAGGTGCATAGGCGGGCTATGCTGAAACGAAGATGCTGGCCAGGAAGAGCATCATCCCGGAGGAGTACGTGCTGGCGCGCATCGCAGCGGAGAACCTGCGGAAGCCGCGCATTCGTGACCGCCTCCCCAAAGCCCGCTTTATCGCCAAGAGCGGAGCCTGCAACCTGGCCCACAAGAACATCCGAGAGCAAGGCCGCTTCCTGCAGGACATCTTCACCACCTTGGTGGACCTGAAGTGGCGTCACACGCTGGTCATCTTCACCATGTCCTTCCTCTGCAGCTGGCTGCTCTTCGCTATCATGTGGTGGCTGGTGGCTTTCGCCCACGGAGACATCTATGCTTACATGGAGAAAAGCGCCCTGGAGAAGAGTGGCCTGGAGTCCACTGTCTGTGTGACCAATGTCAGGTAGGAATGAAATGGGGTGAGGCAGTGGTTACCATAAATGTAGAAATAAAATGTTCTTTCATCTAGTCAGTTGTGAAATAAAGGGTTTTCATTGGACAGTTCAGAAACAAAAAGCAAATATGGGATGCGTGGTTGCGGCTAGCACATTTAAGTCTTTGTAAATGTAGTCTTATGGATAGGTTTCTGAGAACGTGCGACTGACTCTTTGTGCTAACCTTGGATGGGTTCAAAGAATTCCTGACTTCCCAAAACCACAGTTCATTTTCACCACAAGGATGTCCAATGTGTACCAGAAAGTATCTCCAGTCAATCAAAAGCACTGTGCAAATACAAGAAACATTTTTTTTTCTGTAAAGCATTCTCAATTTTAAAATACACTAAAACTAAAATAATTTAAATAAATAAAAGCCCTTCTTTATTGAGGTTATTTTAGCATATCTGACAGATTGTTTTAGATTTTAAAAATTAAAGCTTATTCTAAAATTTAGAAGAGACAGTTTTAGTGAAAGTTAGTCCAGGTCTTCATGAAGGGGGGTGAGTAACAGCGAGTGCACACCGAAGACTCCTTCCAATGCTTCCACAGGTCAGGAACAAGACAGCTTTCAGGTTTCCTAAGTTTGACTTCTGCATTTAGGGATGTTTCAAAGACAGCTAACGTGCATTTGGTTTCCATTGCTCTCTTTGTATTCCAGTGAGGCCCCAAACATTGCAATGGGGCCATTTCTTTCATTTGTTTCTTTGAGTGGAGACATAATTCATACCAATTGTGAAAATGAGATAAGTAAAAAAAAAAAAAAAACAGAACAGTAATAACACAGGGTGTTTTCTGAATCATATTCCAAATTCACGTAATTCATAAGGCAGAGAGACTGAAGAAGCATCATCCAGCCAGGAAGCTGTTAAGAACGAGACTTTCAGTGGTCCTGAATCCTGTAAAAGTAGCAGAGCATGGCACCAGCTGGGAGCAAAACTCCTCATGATCTTACTCACTCTTCCACTTGGTCAAGTAACTGCCAGGCCAGCATGCCAAGGAGAGAGGTCACCTTAGACCACACACAGATTCCAGCTCAGATTTTGCAAGAGAGTAACATACTTGATTGAGCCAGGGATTTACCACTGGGCTGATAGAACTTTCTTTCCTCAGGCTTTTGGCTCAAAGATAACATGAATAAGAAGCCCAGGTGAGCAGACAATCAGGGACACAGAGAACAAAGGTCTCTTTGTGTTTAAACGCTTCAAATGTGTTTAAGAGATTTGAAGCTAATATGTTATTGTAATACTGTATCTCTCAGCGACTGACTGGCCTTGATATGGCTGGTGAGGGTATTCATATTCAAACAAGTTTCCAGTAAACAGGAAGGGAAAAGGCCCTGACAAAGAGAAGTAGGAAAAATGATCATGACAACCTTGAAAATAAACTAACTTTACTCAAGATGATCTATTGTCACTATTCATAAAACTTAGTAGATTTAAATATATATTCATCAAAAGAGATTATTCTTTCTGGGACATTTTCTAGGAAGAGAATTTTATAGTATTTACTGGTTCCTCTTGTAACTTCTCATCCAAACAAGATATTCTGAAGAATGTTTATTTCCTAGATGCATTCCTACTGGTGTTAAGCCATGAGAAATGGTGTCAACATTACAGTGAAGCAAAGATGACTTTATCAACATAACAGCGCCAGCTTTTAAGTCTTGCTCCTTAGCACAGAGGTTTATTCTCTTCCTAGAGAACTTTGAAGATGGGCAATATGTCTAATTGTTTGCCTTTCCATTTCTTTTATAAATTCAGTGCCAGGCAAATCATCAAATTTGGAAGCACCTTTTTTCTCAGCCGCTGTCCGCCAGTATTTCCAACATCGCTTGGTTGCTCTCACTTTAGGGTGCCTCACTTTCTCCTTTGCACAGATGACTTTCCAATGTGAGAAAATAGAAACTATGTTGCTTTTCTCATTATCATTCAGCCCATGCCCCGCCCTCAGCCCTGCTCCATTGAAGGCTTTTTTTTCCACTTGATTTTGTTTAGCAAGACAGGTGTCCAGAAAAAATTCTTATACTGGATAGAGAAATTGAATTCCATTTTAAAATAAACAATATGAAAACACAGTTCATGAACCATCTCGCAAGCCATAGACAGACATTGGACTCTTCCCTAACATATAATCTGTTGTTAAAGCTCAGTGCTATATGTGTGCCCTCTTCTGAGATCCATGTCTATTGTTGGTGGTATTTTTAACCCATGCCACATATCTCAGGGTGTGTAGGTAGGGCAGAAGTCAGTTCTTATAGTTATTTTTCCCCAATCTGCTTTTATACCATTTTAATTACATGCAAGTATTAAGATTATTTCTAGGTTGAGGAACTACCAATACAATAGATGCAAATAGTCAAGGAACAAGCCAGACAATAAACACAAATAGTCAAAGAACAAGCAAGGCAATAAACAAAGTCCCGCGATCACTCCTGCAGTTCTTATAGTTTTGCACAAACTGTTTTTGCCACAACAGAGAAAAAAAAAGGTCCTTTCCTATCCCCACTTGAAAGCTGATGGATGTGTGTGAGCTCACACACTCTCCTGGCTTCCTGCCACAGGGCAGTGTGTATTGAGTGCTCAAAGTTCAAATGTTTAGTTTGCTCATTGTGCCTGGCATTCATAGATAATATTTTGACAGACTGTAATGTGTGGTTTCTCTCCTATGAAGTTAAAGAAGTGTGGAATTGGGGTGAGCGTCAGGAATAGGGGCTGTGAAGAAGCCACAGCTGTACGGGGTATGCAGCCAGGCGAACCATTTGCTAATAACAAAATGTGATTCCTCCCAGCCAGAGATAAAGCAGAATTTCCCGGGAAACTTTCTCAGACTCACTCAGGTCCAGGAGAAGTTCTCCAAACCATTGTCTATTCACAAAGATGGGAAGGAGATGTGCAACCACAAAAAAAAAACAAAAAAAAAAAACACACCTTCTCAAGAAAATCCTGACATGGGTTGGCTCTTTCCCCTTGCTCCTTTGAGAACAGCAGGCCAAATCTGACAGGACTCACTGATGTAGTCAGTACACATACATAGTCGTGACAGAGTCACTTACTAATCGACATTTGAAACTCCTTTAATAGTGTCTAAGTTCTCCGGGTCACATGGAAAACAAGACAACCAAGGAAAATCTTCTCCAAATGGAAAAACCATTTTCCTTATTAAAATACTGTTTTCTGGATGACGTGTTTTATACCGTGTTTTACCACCGTACTAAATTTTGTAAACAGAACAATCAATTACTAGATAATGATAATGATAATTCTAGAAGCAGTAAATAATAAGACATTCAGCCAGTGCTCGGTAGCTTCCATGTGATACAAGTCTCTCAAACGTGACTACGTGATAAATAAGTAACAACTGCCTGGTAGAAAATTCCAGAAAGTAAGTTAGGTTTTGTTAAAAATGAATATATCTACAATTTATATTTAGTTGTATATTTCATGAATGTCTTAACACAGTATATGATCTAGGAAACATTAGTGAAATCGTATCCCCAAATCTGGAGGTACATACATAGGTACAAATGGAAAAGGAAGAGGAGGGACGGAGAGAGAGAGGATACCAGGAGGTAGTGGGAGGGGGGAGGGAGGGAGAGAGGAGCAGAGGGATGCTCGTATTTAAAATTAGTCTTTCCCTAATCACTAGGCTGTAGTGTCAAGCATGGCTTCTCCTGGGCTCTTTTCACCACGCACACGCTGACCCGGCATTATATCTGATATCGTTCCTTACAGGTCGTTTACTTCTGCGTTTCTCTTCTCCATTGAGGTTCAAGTGACCATTGGGTTTGGAGGGAGAATGATGACTGAGGAATGCCCTCTGGCCATCACGGTTCTGATTCTGCAGAACATTGTGGGTCTGATCATCAACGCGGTCATGTTGGGCTGCATCTTTATGAAAACCGCACAGGCTCACAGAAGGGCAGAGACACTGATTTTCAGCCGCCATGCTGTGATTGCGGTCCGCAACGGCAAGCTGTGCTTCATGTTCCGGGTGGGTGACCTGAGGAAGAGCATGATCATTAGCGCCTCGGTGCGCATCCAGGTGGTCAAGAAAACCACGACGCCGGAAGGGGAGGTGGTGCCTATTCATCAGCAGGACATTCCAGTTGATAATCCCATCGAGAGCAATAATATCTTCCTAGTGGCCCCTTTGATCATCTGCCATGTGATTGATAAGCGTAGCCCCCTGTATGATATCTCAGCAACAGACCTTGCCAATCAAGACCTGGAGGTCATAGTGATTCTCGAGGGCGTGGTGGAAACCACAGGCATCACCACGCAGGCGCGGACCTCCTACATAGCAGAGGAGATCCAGTGGGGACACCGCTTCGTATCAATTGTGACTGAGGAGGAAGGAGTGTACTCTGTGGACTATTCTAAATTTGGTAATACTGTAAGGGTGGCTGCACCAAGATGTAGTGCCCGGGAGCTGGACGAGAAGCCTTCCATCCTGATTCAGACCCTCCAAAAGAGTGAACTGTCGCACCAGAATTCTCTGAGGAAGCGCAACTCCATGAGAAGAAACAACTCCATGAGAAGAAGCAACTCCATCCGGAGGAATAACTCTTCTCTCATGGTGCCCAAGGTGCAGTTCATGACTCCAGAAGGAAACCAATGCCCATCGGAGTCATGAGGGCGGGACTTCTGATGACTGACAGCCTTGGAACAGTCACTCACTCACTGAGCCCTGATGACTGACCCACAATCCTGAGACAGTTCATTGAGTTCTCATGATAGTAATATTGGACTCATCACCAATTCAGGGCTGAAACACAGTATTCATATTTTAATGCACTGAAAATATTCATATTGGAGAAATTAAACTTCCTATACTAATAAACAATAACACACGAAGCAGAGGACTCATGGTTCACTCTTGTTTCCCACACGGACACTTGCTACATTCCACAGTGACAGTTTCAGACATTTTGGGAGGCCTGGAGTCACATAGTGATGATACCACCTTCTCAGATCCCTGCCCAGGTCTGTTGCAGAAGACAACTGTAGCTTTCTCTTCCCTTTGTTGTTTATTTGAATTTTGATTTGAAACATTCTTTAGCATGTCTTTCTGAGTTTGAGATGTCAGGGAAGCCTGAGATCTTTATCTCTGACTTTCCTCTCATCTTAAAACTTGTTTTCTTCCCAGCAATCTCTGCTGTCGGGTTCAGTTGGCCTGCATGTTTGAGCTGCTGTCACTTAGCGGAGATGAGATCTTCTCCCAAAGCCCAGTTTCAGCATCCTTAACTTCTGCATCTTCAAGGAAGGACAGAGGAGAGAGATGTCCTTGGTTAACAGTGTGTAATGTGGTAAAACATGGAATCTGGGCAACTGGGTAGCCTTTTATTCAGAGTTTGGGGCTTGAATTTATTTCTTATATGAGTCATTGAATCTCATGGGTCATCACGAATATGTTCAAATCTAACCTTAAAAGACACATGATTCTAACCAAGTAAATAGCACCTGCTGGGTTAAGTTAATTATTCCTAAAATATGTCTGACTTGGAACTCTAGACTCAAAAATCAAACAAGGTCTTGAAGCTCTGCTTGGCTGTTTAATAAAACACTCAAAACCTACTATTGTGTCTTCAGAAGCCAAAGCTTCACGTGTAGGGGTGGAGCTCAGGTGGTGGAGTGCTTAGCCAGCGTGTACAAAGGCCTGGGTTTGGTTTCCAGCACCTCACAGCATAAACCAAGCATGCTCATTCAGCACCTGTAATCCTAGCCTGAGAGGGTGAAGAGAAGCATTAGAAGCTCAGGGAATCCTCAGCTACAAATCAAATCTGAGGCCAGCCTGGACCACTCCACCCCCAAGAGAAAAGGAAAGAAAAAAATAAACAATGAGCAACAAAAACAACCCCACAAATGCTTTATTCGCTCTCAAACACCCCTTCATTTCTCCAGTTTTCCAGTCATGCAGACCAAAATTAGGAGGTCAGTCTCCACAGCTTCTGTGCCATTCACTAGTAAATATATCCAGAGTACAACTCTCTTCCTGTACTGCCTCCTTCCTGGTCCTGCTTCCCACGGGGTGTATATGAGGTCTGATAACTGTTGAAATATTGAGACATTTCTTTAGAAGTAACTGTCTTTATAAAAACAGTCTAACAGCAGGTCCAGGTTCTGTATCAGTTCTAGGTAAGGTTTGTCATGTCGATATCCCAAGGTGGCTAAGCAAACCCAGCAAGCAGCTGCCACGTTGGCCACAGAAATATGTACAGTGCCACCTGCTCTGTAGGAAAAGCAGGTGTCCCTGGGAGGGCACAGGCTGCAGGGTAGGAAATGCTGGACACAGTCAGTGAGGGTGTGCCGTAGGATTTCTGAGTCTGGTGATACAGAAATCTCCCACAAACAGAATATGGACAATTCTTCTGATCGCTTGTCATTGCTGGATACCAAAGACATAATGGTGGTTACATTAATGGGGGAGACAACAGAAGGGTCTGATGGGGCTCTCTGTGGCAAGTCATGGCTTAGAATGTGATGCTGTTTAGAGAAGGACAGTCATGTCAATCGAAAGCTCACAAAACAACCTCTAAAAATCTGCAAACCCTTTAGAATTAATGAGACCCTATGGCCTCTTTTTGCTAAACTATATTCA
The DNA here is from genome assembly GCF_004785775.1 of Grammomys surdaster. Taxonomy (NCBI): domain Eukaryota; kingdom Metazoa; phylum Chordata; class Mammalia; order Rodentia; family Muridae; genus Grammomys; species Grammomys surdaster. The sequence goes on from NW_021620983.1 coordinate 6,813,778, forward strand.
CTGCCTTAGTGACTTGGAGAACAATACCCTTTATGTCAGGCAACTAGAATATCATAGACTATGATAGCTTACTCTGTAAAGAGCTTGAGAACCTGGGATCAAGACCAGACAGCATCAGGTATGGCGACACACTCTTGGAATCCCAGGGTGCTGGGAGGTGTAGTATACAGATTTCTGACTCACTGGCCAGACAGCCTAACCTGCTCGATGAGCTTCAGGACAGTGAGAGACCTTGTCTTGAGAACAAGGTGAACGGTGCCTGAGGAACATACAACATCACTGAAGGGTGTCCTCTAGCCTCTGTACATGGGAGAGCATACACACACACACACACACACACACACACACACACACTTGTTCTCTCTCTTTTTCTGTATGTTTGTATGCTTTTATGTACACATGTGCATACATAATCTTACTTCTATATTAAGTTTAACTATATTTATAAATTTAAATACTTAATATATTTAAAAATTATAGTAATATTTGTTTTTCCTCCCACTTAAGTCTTCATACAACAGCCATACTTTTTCACATCATTAATCATGTTATACTATAACTCTTTTCTCTATTTATTTTATTTTTATTTATTTATTTATTTATTTATTTATTTATTCACTTTACATCTGGACTGCAGACCCTCCTACCTCCCAGTCCCTCCCCATATAGCTCCACCCCTTTCTCCCTTTCCCCTTCTCTGATAATGGGGAGACACCCCCCGGGTACCACCCTACCTGGCACATCAAGTCATTGTAGAACTAGGCACATCGTCTCCCACTGAGGCCAAACAAGGCAGCCAAGTTAGGGCAACAGGATCCCTAGGTAGGCAACAGTCAGGAACAGCCCCCATTCCAGTTGTTTGAGGACCCACATGAAGATCACGCTATGTGCTTCTGCTACATACGTGCGTGGGGTAGGGTGGATCCAGCCCACTTATGTTCTTTGGTTGGTAGTTCAGTGTCTGGGAACTCCCAGGGGTCCAGGTTAGTTGACACTGCTAGTCTTCTAGTGAAGTCCTTATCCCCTGTGGGTCCCTCAATCCTCCCGCCTAACTCTTCCAAAAGACTCCCTGAGCTCCGTCTGATGTTTGACTGCGGGCCTCTGCATCTGTTTCAGTCAGCTGTTGGTAGAGCCTCTCAGAAGACAGTTATGCTAGGCTCCTGTCTGCAAGCAAAACAGAGTATCATTAATAGTGTCAGGGATTGGTTCTTGCCCATGGAATGGGTCTCAAGTTGGACCAGTCATTGGTTGGCCATTCCCACAGTCTCTGTTCCACCTTTGTCCCTGTACTTCTGGTAGGCAGGACAAATTTTGGGTCAAAGGCTTTGTAGGTGGGTTGGTGTCCTTACCCTTCCTCTAGGAGTCTTGCCTGGCTATAGGAGGTGGCCACCCAGGTTACATATTCCCCACTGGTAGGAGTCTCAGCTCGAGTCACCCTCACAGACTTCCTAGAGTCTTTCCATCCTAGGTTTCTGGCACGTCCTAAAGACGCCCTCCCCAACCTGGCTCTGCCAGCCACCGATTTCTGTTCACTCTTCTGGCGAACCTCTCTCAACCACTTTCCATACATCTGATCCCCTCCCCCCAATCCTTTCTCCTGACCAGTTCCCTCCCTCCATCCACTTTGATGAAAATTTTATTTCCCCTTCTAAGTGAGATTGAAGCATCCTCCCCCAGGTCCTCCTTGTTATTTAGCATCTGAGGCTCTGTGGATTATAGCTCGGGTGTCCTGTATTTTATGGTTAATATCCACTTATAAGTAAGTACACACCATGCATGTCCTTATGGGTCTGGGTTACCGCACACTATAACTTTCTCAAAAGACCCATATGGCTTTCCCTTCTTCTCAAGATGAAAATGAAAATCCTTTCCAAGATCCATAAAGCACCACATCTAAGCATGAGCATTTTCAACTACACATGTCTTTCTGTTCTTTGGGGAACACTTTTTGTGGTTGGTGTGGTGTGGTGGTGGTGGTGGTGGTGGTGGTGGTGGTGGTGGTGTGTGTGTGTGTGTAGCCTATGCAGGCCTGGGACTCACTTTGCTGGCTTTCAGACTCACAGCAATTCTCTTCATGTATGTAGTTCCCAAGGAGGGCAGAGGAGGTCTTAAGAGCTCTGGAACTAGAGTTACAGATGTGTGAGTCCTGGGAACTGAACTTGAGTTCTCTATAAGAGCAGCGAACATTCTCAACTGCTGAGCTGTCCTCTCCAGCTCCAGGAGCTATCATTACTAAGCAAGAGAACCGACAGATACTTAAACAACACATCTACCACTTGAATGACAAAATCCATGGGATTATCCAAAAAACCTGTCTGATGTTTGGATACCTTTGGGAAATCATTAAAAGCAATTGTGTGTCTTTAGGGGAAATTTTTGCTGTCTCCTCTTTTTACCCTTTTGTCACAGAGAAGTTCAAACATGCACAATAGTGCAGGTATTACTATCGTGGACACTATGTGCTCATCACGTGCCTCGACAATGGCGTATCGGTGGCTATTTTTTGTCTGTTGCCCTGCTGTGATGGCTTGGATGTGAAACGTCCACCACAGACTTATGTTTGAATTCCGGGTCCATAGCTGGAGTTGGAAGGTGTGGACCATTTAGAAAGCAGAGCCGGTGGGAGAAAGTGAGTCACAAGAAGCCAGTCTTGAAGTCCAAGAACATGGTTGCACTCCTTGTCTGTTCTCTGCTTGCTAACTATGGATGCATTGACCAGCCACTTCCTGTTGCTACTGCTGTGCCTTCTTCACCACGATGGAGTATTATATACATTTTGCATGCACATAGGTGTATGTGCATGGGTACAGTGCCCACAGGGATTAGACCTAGGTATCAGATCCCCTGGAGCTGGAATTCTCAGTGGCTATGATCTGCCATATGAGTGATGAATTCTGGGAGAGCTGCAGGTGCTCTTACCACGGAGCTGCCTCTCCGGCCCCTAGTAAAATTGTCCTGGAACCAGGAATTGAAAGTTGCATGTTGGCTTCTGTTCAAAGTCTTTTCATTTAAAATTAGGCACATGGCCATCGGAAAAGCTGATGAAGAATGTCAAGGCTATAGCCGAATGGTCACATTCCCAGAAAAGCAAAAACTGAAGCTATGAACAAAAAGAAAGGGTCTGGGAAGAGAGGGCCTCCTGTCACCAAGTGTTTAAGCAAATGCTGTGATAAACAGCCTGAAAACAAGAGCGGGGGGAGGGGATTGAAATGATTTATGATTTAAATTTACAATGAAATGATTATGAAATACCAGTAAGTAGGGTGACGGGAGGTTTGAAATGGTTCGTAAGGGCAGTTTGGTAAAAGCAGAGAATTTTAGCCTCGGTAGCTTACAGCTCTGTGTGATCCCCCCGTCCATTTCCATCTCTATCTCTACCTATGTATATTACTTATATCTACATATATACCTTCATCTATGCCTATATAACCATCTATGTCATTTATAGATCTCTATATGTCTCTATCATTCATACTACATCTCTATATCTCTATTGATACAGATGAAACAGACAGATGCAGTCCGAGGTGAACTTGAAGAGGTATTAAGTCTTGGAAATGAAGCTGAGAAATGAACCCAGGAAGCCACATTGGAGTCCAGCTAGAAAAGCCTTGGCTGCCATTCCTGAACAAGTTTTCTATGTCAAATACTTGAAGCCTTTTGAGAGCTCCATTGATTTGCAGCATTTTTTACCTGAGAGGTGGATTGTGTACTTAATTTCGCATACAATCATTTCACCCCTTGCCTTGTCGATACACGCTGAAGCAGTCCAGGAGTGTGGAGACACTTAGCCTCAATCTGTGTGCGTATATACGTGCCTGTGTGTGAAGATGGTGCATATGGTAGGTGTGCTCTTGTGCCAATATGCATGTGGAGGCCAGAGATTGATACGAGGTACCTTATTCTTCGCTGTTTTATTTTTTTGAGACAGGATCTCTCATTGACTGACCCTAAGCTCATCACTGTGTCTTGACTGGCTGGTCAGCAACTCCAGGGAGTACGTGCTGCTATCCCTGTTGCACTGGAGTTACAGATGCATGAAGCTGGGACAGGTGTTGGTGTGGGTTCTGGGTCCAAACGTAGTTCTGCACACTTGCAGGGCAAGGACTTCACCCTTCAGTGAGCCATGTCCTCACTGCTGAGAATCCATTTTTACATCACTAAAACAAACTGTTCTTGATACAAGAGTTTCACCTCAGGTACCCCAGAAAGCGTCAGAGGAACAGAGGTATGACTTACAATGTAGGTAGCAAAGTCGTCTGGGGGAAAGAGAGACACTTGAAAAAGAGGGTTGATGAAGATGCAAGCCCTCTAATCAGAATTGGCTCCAATGCCTTATCTTGACCTGACTTTAAAAGCTGATTAAGATTTTCACGAACTTGAACTTGAATCTTTGCAGTAAATTACCAACAAGTGTAATTGGAGTCACATCCTCTGAAGGTCTGTGGGGAATTCCCATCACATTTGATGAGAATCCTGTAGAAAGATCCTGGGAAGAGCGTGGCCTCGGAGCTTCCTCTTGAGGAATCTGCCTGTAGGATTTGTTGTGGATACTTTCACACACACTGCTCCTTGGAGACACGAATTTCAGTCCTTTCTCTGCCTTCTACATCCTGGAAGTAATGAAACGAGGGAGATACAGAAGTCTTTTCATTCCTTCTTCTTTATCTGAGATTAATTTATTCATCAAAGAGGAAAATTCTTTCTCTCTCTAAATTGCAAATCACAAAGCAAAATCAACAAGAGGAGGAAATGCTACACTGTGCTTACTGGTGACAATGTCCTCTCCAGAGGTCATTTCCTTGGGCCACTGGAGGATTGTGAGTTCTGAGTCACTCTGTCAGACCAAGACCAGGGGCATTTAGAAACATCTACAGTCTGAGAAGCCTAGAATTTCACTCGGTCTTGGGCTAAGTGACAAAGAATAGCCAGGAATTGTAGACTAACACTGTGTGGTGGGGAGAGAAAGACAGAAAAGAGAACAGCTCTGAGGGTGGGCAGTACGGTGCTTCCTCTCCCAGAAATTGTCAAGGCAATGGTGTCATGGCTGTGACACATCTCCTGTCTTCCTATGCCTAAGTAACTAGGGTGTGATTTTGATTTTGACATGAAAGTGTTCCTTTTACATTTCTGGAATGTGGCACAGGTTTTTGTTTATTTGTTTGTTTATTTTTGTTTCTCTGTACCAAATTTTCCATCTGATCTCTTTTGGGTAGAATTGACATATCTCTTAGTTTTTCCTTAAGGAAAACAAACATACCTGATTATTTTTTTGCCCAGTGGTCAATATCAGAAATAGTAGCCATTGTGTTTAAGTCACTAAAAGGATAAATAGACACACGGAACAAATATCTCCACTGTATACAAACTGCCTCAGGTCTGTTTCACACATGACAGTCTCGAAGATGCGTAACTCTCAAAGGCCAAAGGGTCAGAAAAAGCAAGTGAAGTGGGCAGATAAAATATCTCCACAGCAAAGATTTGGGGATTATGTTTGAAAGATATTCTATTTCTGTTCTAGAGAAAAAAATGTAATGAATTTTCCCTGTACTTAGAAAGTGATGGGGGGCTGAAGAGATGGGTCTGTGTTAAGAGTATTTGCTGCTCTTGCAGAAGACCTGGGTTCGATCCTCATGACAGCACTCAACCATCTGTAACTCCAGTTCCTGGGAATTTGGCACCCTCTTCTGGCTTTCTTGGGTACTGCATACATTTAACGCATTTGCATACATGCAGGCAAAATATCCATAAGCATCAAATAAGTAAATCTTAAATGTTTGTTCCTGAGTTGTAGTTCCCTTGTTTAACCTCCTGCATCACAGACCAAGCTTTCTCTGTGTGTTTTTCTCTGTGTTGTCTCTGTTAGGAAACAGTTCCACATTTATTGTGATATTCTCTACTGCCTATTTCTGTTCTTGCAACCACCCTCTCTGTTTTCTAAGTGCAGAGTGCAACCACTCAAGAGAAAAGCACATAGCGTGCAAAAGCCTGTGTCTAGCAAGGGGCAGTTTTGCCTAAAATGGAACTTTTCTAAGTGTAATTGTGCTCTGGGTTTTTAAAAATAATAATAATATTAGATGCTTATGTCAAAGTTGAAAATACCAAAATTTTAATTTGTATACCAAAGGTCTGGAGAGGTAGATCGAGAGTTAAGATTGTTTACTGCTCTTTTAGAGGACTTGCCTTCAGTTTCCAGCACCCACGTTGGGTGACTGACAGTTGCCTGTAACTCTAGCTCCAGGAAATTTGACATTCTTTTCTGGTCTCCATGGGTACCCAAATGCATGTGTGCATACCCACACAAAAAAACACAGACACATTTTTTAAAAATATGTCAGCATATGCAATTTGAAAACAAATTACAAATAAATGTGATAAAATATTTTTAAATTATTTAAAAGATTAAACATTGAATTAAACTTAAAATTTAAAGGAACGTTGAATATAACTTCAGTTGCAATGCTTCAGTCCACCAGTGCCCTCTACTTTTTCTCTGCATCACTCTGGGTGACCCATGATATCTATGGGCTTGAAGCCACAAGCCTTCCTAGAATCCAGAGGCCCAAGAATCCCCCAGTGTGAATCACTGCCTAAACCTGAAAGAACACAGGATACCAGGACCCTGTGACAGTCCTGTCTCCATGTCTGCCTCTGCCACCCATTCCTGAACCCAGAACCCTGTGACAGCCCTGTCTCCATGTCTGCCCCACCACCCATCCCTGAACCCAGAGCCCTGTGACAGCTCTGTTTCCATGTCTGCCCCTGCCACCCATCCCTGAACCCAGGGCTCTGTGATAGCCCTGTTTCCATGTCTGCCCCTGCCACCCATCCCTGAACAGGGGATTTCCTGAGCTCTGTTGCCATCAGTCATTTCACTCCAAGTCTCTTGGATGAGTTTGGTTAACAGATCTCAGACACCCTGGATTTCTTTTCCCAACAACTCCTTTTATCTTCCTTATCTTTCCAGGCATTCCTCAGAATTTCTTCTATACTAATTTAAAAAAAAAAAAAAAACAATGTAAGGCTGCAGGAAATTAACATGGAGTGGATATTTTCTTTTTTACTGTTACAGATGCAAAGGGGTCAGATAAAGCCATTGCTGCCCATGTGAGTGAGGGATTCTACTCAGGGTCTCCCACAGTTTCTGATTCGCTCACTTGAAACTGCTTAATGATACAAATAACTGGAAAGAGTAGCATCAGAGAACGGGGGCTGACAGATTCTCCCCTGACTCTGTCCCTGCGTTAAATTACTCGGTGTTAAGACATTCTTGTTGGAAGACTAAGGCACTATACTTGAAGTGAGTGGAACTTCAGGAACTGACTCGGTTGTCAGCAGCAGTGGAAGAAGCTGAGGTCCAGCCTCCATGATCTTCTTGTGTAGTCACCATCATCATCTTGGGGATCTATAGACATTCTAGAACAACTCACTGGCTCTACCTTGTCATTAGACTCTTGGTGCCTTACCTGTTACAGAGCCCTTCTTTTCTGCCTATTGGTTAGAATTGCTGTAAGGACATCACCTGTTGCAATCAATAAAATATTAGTAGTGGTAATTACGGCTACAGTATAAAATGCATTAAGGCCTTACTATAGTGAAGACACTGGACTGAAGAGAAATTACTATCTGGTCTTGGTACCATGTACATCCTAGGAAAGAGTTGTGTATTCAGCTATACTCCTACACTAATAACTTTGCACATAGACAGTTATGTGCAAATAAAGAAAGGGGACATGCTTTGACAAGTATTGTTTCTTCTGTTTTCAGAACTGTGCTCCCAGAAACCTACATGGGAAAGTCAGTCCCTCACTTTGACCTCTTCATCAGCAGAGCCAAGGTCAACCCCAGGTTCGAGTGGCCACAGCACAGCTCAGCATGTTAGTCGCCCAGTGCTTCCCTCTGAATTGAAACATTTCTTCTTGGAGGAAGAAGTCCATAAGACCCAAGAAAGTAAATAAAGATTCATATTACAAGATTCACAAAGACCCTTCCCAAGGTTCTACAAGCTGTTACCCGTTGCCAAGAAGACATGTCAGTGGTTTCATCTGCACTTGGGTTCAGATTGGGTCTTCATTGACGTTGAAGTGGGCTTTTCAGTCACGCATGTTCCTGTAAGAAGCCCCTCCACATGCTTCAGCAAATAACCCCTCCCACATATAATAAGTAACCTCAATAAAATGCTTGGCTCACCAACCTAGACTTGGATGGAATCCTTTCGTCTTTTGTTGTTAATACCATATCTGAGGTGAATAGTCACCCCATGTCTCCCTAGGAGAAATCACACAACATTATCTTACAGTAAACTGTTGAATTTGCATGTAGAAGGAATAAACTCTAGAATAACAATAAAGAGATAGAATAGCATTCATGAAAGACATGGACTTCTGCCTTGTCCATGTCCATCTGGTCTACCACTGTCTTCCTAACCTTCTACACATTGTCAGCTTTTACTTAACAAGTAACATTGGATGAATCAAGGAATCAATGTCTCTTACTCTGCTTACTTTCCTGTGTGTGTGTGTGTGTGTGTGTGTGTGTGTGTGTATGTGTGTGTGCCTAAACTAGAGAGTCACCTGGTAGTATGTGCTGCACACAGCTGCATGCACTATATTTTTAGATGTCATGATCAGCTTGTAGCATCACCACAAACATGTGAGCAATGCATCAGTGCATTGCATTAACATATCCAACACATTGCATTAAGATATACCAAAGAACTGCAACCTGTCTCTAGGTACCAAGAATTTTCAGCTCTCTCCTAATCTCCTGGGATCCACTGTACTTGTGGCTCACTGCCAAAAAAGTCATCAAAGGGCTCCTGATTATATTTCACAGAACTGGAAAACAGTAACAGAGAAATGAAAATACAATCACAATAGGGTGTATCCAGACAACTAGGGGGCTACAAAGAGGCAGGGATGAGTTTAAAATCCAGTTAAAGAGGCTGTATAGATGTCTCAGGAGTTAAGAGCACATGCTGTTCTTCTAGAGGACCCAGGTTCCATTCCAAATACCTCCTGCAGCATTCAACCCTGACATTCTAGTTCCATAGGATGGAACTTCCCCTTTTGACCTCCATGAGCACACTTCACACACACACACACACACACACACAAACACACACACACACACACACACACACACAGAGAGTGTATATACATGCATACAAGTAAGCATCCATACACATAAAACAATAAAATAATAATTAAACAATAAAATCCAGTTAAAGTCTAAGAAAAATAAACTATACAACACAGTATAAATGACAGAAAATAAACCACATCAACATAAGAGACACATATTGAAAATGGGCCCTGGCTAGGTGTAACAAGTCACACTTGAATACAGTTCAGAATTTCTTAATTCGAGCTGAGGTGGTCAAAATCTATTTCGTGACTTGCATTCAAGTCTGCCTTGTGTGACCATTCCTAGTATTCTGTTAGATCCAACATGCATACATGGAGCCACTTATTTTCCTCTAAAAGTAGAAAAGGGAAATTTAATGTTGCATTTTACATAGAAGACCTGCTTTGCATTGTCTGATTCCTGCAACTATTCATGGGTACAGTGAACATTATCAAATAAATCTTGTCAATAGCTAGCCTTAGCAACAATGACAGCTCATGGGTCTTAAATCCAATAAGTCAGGAATCCATTTGGAAATCCTAAACATTACTTTTTGTGGTATTTTACCTTTTAGTTTGTCTTATCAGAGACACATGTATTCAACTACATTTTCTTGGTGCAGTAATCTTATGTAAAGATGAATCAATAAAAGCCCATTTCTAAGGAAAATTATAGTCTAATAATTGAATAATAATAGTAATGAAACATTTAAAATAGTGAAGTAAAACTTAACGAGTATCACAAGTAGTATCCAGTCAGAAGATGATATCAGATGCTTTAGGGAGACAGAGAGATGGCTCAGAGGTTACTGCTTTTAAAAGAAACTAGTTTTCATGCCTAACACTCATACCAGCAAGCTCCCAAATACCTGCAACTCTAGTTCCATGGAATCCAACACCCTATTCTGCAATCTATGGGCACTTGCACATATGTGGTGCATATAACATCACATAGGCACACATACACATGAATATAAAAAAATTTTAAAAAACTTTTAGGATAAGATTAATGTTCAAATACAAAGGTCAAAGAATGAGAAGAGATTGAGATGGCGTTTGAATTGTTAGCACTGTTTCAAGAGGCACACACACACACTCACACACATACTCTCGCACACACACACGCATACACACACACACTTAGGAAAGCAAACAGAGTAAGAGACATTGATTCCTTGATTCATCCAATGTTACTTGCTAAGTAAAAAATTACAGTGTGTGCAAGGTTGGGAAGACAGTGGTAGACCAGATGGACATAGACAAGGCAGAAGTTCCATGATCTTATGGAAGAGAGTAAGACACAAAACCAGAAGCAAAATTTGAAATCACTATATTGTCTTAGACAGAGATAGAATGAGATTCAAGAAATAAACAAGTGACATGGTTGGTAAGGCACATGTCGGGGACATGAGCAAGTTTTTAGGTAGGAAGTTATATGAAAGGCTTTCTGAAAATGTGTGCTTTTATTGAAGCCAGTTAAACAAGAGGCAGCAAGACAGAGGTGATAAGAAGGCAAAATCTCTGACAAACTCATTGAAGGACTAGTCTATGTGCTAAGTGGGACAAAGGCCATGTGCCTGGGTGGTAGGGGATTGTGTATTGAGAGGCTAAGCACAAACAGTCTCCAATTTTACTTTAGAATCAATGAGACAGTGTCATCATTGTGTGTGTATATGCATGTTTGTGTATATGTGTGCATGCCGGTTGTTTATGTGTATATGTGTGTGTCCATGTGTGTGCATGTGTATGAGTGTGTGTGTGTGTGTGTGTGGTCTACATAGAAAACTCAGAAGAATTGAAGAAATGGATAGCCTGACAGGGGAAGGTGTGGGGGAATAGAGAATGTTAAGTAGAGTCTAGAAAAAATTTGTTCAACTTCAGAGAGCCAGGGAGAGGAAACATCTTTAAAGAAGACAGAAATAATCAGAAAAACAGAAAATAGATCACAGAAGGTCAAAAAAGACAGGTTCCTCACAGTGAGGGGATTAGTGGTGTCTTCTCAGTTGGAGTTTCTATTGTGATGATAAAGCACCATGCCCAAAGGCAGCTCAGGGTAGAAAGAGCCTAGATGTCTTATACTTGCGAGTCCATCACTGAAGTCATGAGAGCAGGAACCTGAAGGCAGGGACTAAAGCAGAAGCCATAAGACCAGGATGTTTACTGACTTCCTCCCTTGGCTTGTTCAACCTTCTTTCTTATAGAAGCCAGGACCATGAGCCCAGGACTGTCACCACCCACAATGTGTGGGGCCTTCTCACGTCAATCATCAATTTAGAACACACCCTTCAGACTTGCCTATAGGCCAGTGTGATGAGAAATTTTCTCAGTTGAGGTTCTCTCCTCAAAACGACTCTAGATTATGTCAGGTTGGCATAAAACTAGCAGGCACACCTAGTATTGGAGCATTAGAAAACACAAGGGAAAAAAATCAATCTCTTTAAGTCACTGTGATTATTTGCAAGTTTATTTTAAAATGATTCTGTTCCCTAATAGACTTGCAGATATGTAAACTCCAGCATGCCGTCCTCTGGACACACACACACACACACACACACACACACATACACACACACACACACATA
>NW_021620983.1:6825884-6848754 GCF_004785775.1 Grammomys surdaster
TATATGTGTGTGTGTGTGTGTATGTATATAAACCTACACATAATTAAAAATAAATCTTAAAACCATACTTTGTAAATAGAGCCCAGTGTGCTTCTCTATGTTACTGTTGGCCTCTGCTGTTGTCATGGTCACCATCCACAGACATGCATGCATTGCACTGGTGTAATTTCAGCTTTACTGATACATAGCTGTGCATCCCGACCAGTGAACACTTCCTTGTCTCTCTGCTCATCCTTTAGCAAGAGCCATGTCATTACTGTCTCAGTAACAAATCATCACAAGGCACTGACTTAAGAACGCTAATTCCTTACCCCACAGTTTGTTGGGGGTGGTTCAGAAATCCAGATATGATTGAACCGGGTCTTTGTAACTGTTATTCTTCACTGTCAACTTGACCAGATCTGAATCACTTTGGAAACACACACCTATGTGTGTCTGTGAGGGCATTTCCAGAAAGAAGTAACTGAAGAAAGAAGATCTACTCTAAATGTGGGCAACCCATGTGTTTCATGGGTTGGGGCACAGAAAAATAAATGAGAAAGATAACTGACCCACATCAGTTCTGCATCCACATCTCTCTGCTTCCTGACTATGGATCCAAATGACCAGCTACCTCAATCTCCTGTTGCCATGATGTACCACATGATTGGCTATCCCCTCAAATCATGAGCCAAAATAAGCCCTGCCTTCCCTCCTTTGTCTTTGACAGATATTCTGCAATACAGCAACGAGAATGACAGATATAATCCTGTACTTGAGATTTTCTCAGCAAAGTAGTCATCAGCTAGGACCTCTAACAGAGCTTTAGAAAGCCTCCTGTGAACAACTGCCTGGGAAAGGATCTGTTCTGGGATCATGTGTTGAGGGGTAGGTACTGCTCCTTGAGAGTTCCTGAATGATGATTTGTTGTGACAAGAGCCTTCCTCTAAGGCCACTTTAGCAATGGAGAGCCAGGTGGTAAGACATAAACCGCCGTCGTATTAATATAGCCAGGGAAGAGACACCTTTGTCACAACACAGGACTTCAGATGTGATTGTTAAAGCTGAGATCTTTGGGGCCTGCTTTTAACCCAGCCTGCCATCAACTTGTTTGAGAAACCTGCCAACCCCTCCTCCTATCCCAAGCTGTCATCCATCAACACATCTGCTTCTTTACTTGGACTCAAAACTGAGGTTGCATAAGTCAAGCCTCTTCGTTTTCCAAGAGAGGATCCTAAAAGGAAGTTTATAGAAGAGGGTCAAACCCTTTCTCCTTGTTTACAAGGAGATGCATTGTCTATACTGTAGTATATAACTGCTTGGGGAAAAAAAAGTCAAAAATATTAATACCATATCATAATTATCTCACATATATCACAGAGATTATGCAATTGAAATAGCATTATATACGCGAGCTGTCATGTTTTTAAAGATTTATCTGCAAAGCCATTCTAATTTTGCATGTTATAAATGAACTGTGCTTCCAAGTTTCACAAGCTTTGAGACTGGATCTCTGAAATGATGCTTACAGAGACGCTTGATCCCTTGTTATAATGTTCAGTGACTCAGGGTTAGGAGGTCAGAGGGCAGTCAATTGACTTCCAGAATTAGCACAGGATCTTTTCTACTCTATCCTCCAAAAGTGAGATTCTGTTTTGGTCAATAAGAAGTTTGCATTAATTCAACATCTGGATGGGATCCCGAGTTGATTGCAATAAATCTTAGTTAACTGCTGCTTGTTTCAAGTAAAAGTCAGGCAGTTTGTTTATTTTAGAAGCTCTCTTGAAGGGTTACTCCCCTGGGAAAATGACCTTGTTTTCATCTCAAAACCCAGAGAAGCTTTTTGTACTATGGAATTTTACTCTAGAACGTGTCTGAAAAGCCAAACTTTGCAGTCCATACTCAGCAGGCATCATCTCACGTACTTCACGAACAAAGGTCTTAATATTCTAACCTTTCCTCCTTGACCATCCCCACTCCTGTTCATCGAAAACAGAATTGTTCAAAGCTGTCTAAATCCCTTCATCCCTTCTTACTTGCAGCTCCTTTTATAGTATAAATGGGAAAAACACCCCCCATGGGATCATGTGTTGAAGGTTTAGGAGGGCTAGAACGGTTAGCAAGTGGGGTCTGGTTAGAAGAAGTAGACCACCAGAGGCACGACTGTGAAGGCTATGCCAAGTCCAAATCAATCTTTCATTCTATGCTTTCAATTGGTCTTGAAGTATAAAACTGTATCACCACATGCTCCCCCTGTCTGGATTCTGCCAGAGTGCAAGACAACAGACAGAAATTTGTGAAATTTGAAATTTCTTGAACCAAAATAAGTTCTCCCTCCTGCCCTGAGTCACTGAACGATATAACAAAAGAACAAAAGACTCTGTAAGCATCATTTCTGAGATCTGATCTCAAAGTCTGTGAAACTTAGACGCCCAATTCATTTATAACCTGTAAAATTAGAATATCTTTATATCTTTTATAGAAAAATCTATAAAAACATAACAGCTCACATAGATAATGTGGTTTCAATTGTATAATCTCTGTGATATATGTAATTGAAATAACTAAGATGAAAGAGAAAAAGTTGATTCTGTCTGGTATTTTGTCACAGCAATGAGAAAAGTAGAAAACTGGTACCAGGAGTTGGGTTATTGCTCTGACTATTCCTGGCAGATGCCTTGGGAAATAGTTTGCATGAGTACAACTTAGACAGTTTGTAGATGAAGGCTAAAAACAACCTAACATGCTCTGCACACAGCTTAATAGGTAATTCTGTTAGGAGTTGAAAGAATCACTAGAGCAGAGTGCCAATCAAGATGCACATAGTGCTGGACACGCATAAAGTTCCAACTAGAACAGGGATCCTGCTGCTAAATCAGACAAGAACACACACGTACATTCTGGAAAGTAACTGTTCTACATTTAAGCCCTGAGACTTTGAGGAAGGATAGTTTGAAGGTGAAGACTGTATAGCATTCAGGCAGTAACATGGTTGTCGCGATCTGTTTTTAATGGTATAAGCAAGAATCAGGAGCAAACAACAGAAAGACACAAAAAAAGTTTAGTTTGGTCTAACAGGTTCATGTAAACTTGAAGCCAAATCAAGCTTGACTTCTGAAGAATCTGTTACATGGAAGAAGCCAAGGATACAGATGATGTAGTTCATGTCTATAGCCCAAGAACTTGCCAGGCTGAGGAGGAGGATCAGGAGTTCAAAGCCTGCCCCAGTGCATAGGTTCAGGCTAACCTGAGCTACATGGCGAGGCTCTGTCTAAAAAGTGGTGAGAAATTTAAAGTGCCAAAGACTGGAGATAAAGCTTAGACTCTGCAGCTAGAAAACAGGAAAGATGCAGAAGGGCCAGAAGGCTAGGCCATGTGTGGCAGGATAAGATTCCCTGTAGGGAGCTCCCAAGCGAGTGCTGTGTGGGGCCATGAGGTTGGAATGGAGCATGTCTACTAAAGAAACCAACAGGTGGAAAGCCCGACCAGCCCAGAGACAGAAGCTGTGGCTGAAACCAGCAAGTCACTAGGGTAGCATTGCCCAAGCCCTTTGGGGTTTACATCATAACACCATTTTCCATATGCTGAAAATGAACCTGCCGGATTTAAGGATTACCCTGGTACATTTTGATCAGACTCTGCACTGTTGTATAGTGGAAGTCTGTAATTTTCTTTTTTGTTTTCAGTAGCCTTCAACTGAAGAGTTTGTTTTGCAGGAGACCTGGAATTTTCTTCTTTCTTTTTTTTCTCTCTTTTTTCTTACTTCTTCTTTCTTTCTTTCCTTCTTTTCTTTCTTTCTTTCTTTCTTTCTTTTTTTTTTTACAATATTAGAACTATCTAATAGTATCTGGCCTTTGGCCCTGTGACACGGTGTTATCTTCTGCAAATGTGTTAACTTCATTCACAGTTTATTCTAAAATGCATGTAACCTGCAGAACACAGGTTGGATGTGTCAGATAGACTTTTAAGACTCATAGGGATTAATTAAACACATTTTAAATTATGAGATGACCAAGAACTTACCTTTGGGGTCCAGAGGTAGAATGTTGTACGTTGATATAAAATGTTCCCTTGACTCTTGTTTGAATGCTTAGTTCCTAGCTAGTGGCAGTGTTTGGAAGGCTCTGGAAACTTGAGGACGTTGAGCTTACTGTAAAGGGTAGGTCACTACAGACTTGGCCTTGAAGTTATACTCAGTCAGCAGTCTTGCTCAACTTCTGTTCAGAATGGAGCCATGAGCACTGGAGACAGGAACACAGACAGATACCTCTGACACTATAAACCAAAATAAGTCATCCTTTCCTTAGGTTGTTTCTGTGAGGCGTTTCATAGCCATGAGAAACAATTTATACTGTTTACATAAGGTGACAGACATGACAAGCCCAACAGTGTAAAAAAGAAGCTCAGGAATTGTTTGAATCCTGGTTGTAAGCTTGTGAGATTCTTTGGACCTTGAGCAAATAATTTTATTTATATATTGTAACAGCTTTAAATGTCAATGACATGACCTAGTATCACCTGCGAAGAGAGTCTCAATGAAACTGTCCCCACTGGGCTAGCCAATGGGTATGCCTATTGGGTAAAGTACCTTAAGTTAATTGGTCTGGAAGACCCAACCCACTGTGGGTGGTACCATTCCCTACCAAAAGACTCCTAAATATATGAGTGAAAAATTCAAACTAAGCATGACAAACAAGCAAGTGAGAGATATATACATTTGTTGCCCTCTGGTCTTGACTGTGGATGTTGTGTGATGAGCTGTTTGAAGTTCCTACCATTTTTATTTCCCTTATATCATGGACTACAAGCAGATTTTGAGCTTAGATAAACCCTTTCTCTTCTAAGTTGCTTTTTGACAGAGTATTTTATTACAGCAACAGAAACTGGTGCTGAGGAAGTGGAGTTAATGAAGTAATAAACCCAGACATGTGGGTGTCGTGCCTTTGGACTATTGTGGAGGGATTTGGGACTTTGACCTGGTAAAGCCATTGAGTACAATGGGAGGAGGTTAATGGGTCATTCTACAAGAAGTTTAGAAATTGGATATGCAGAGATATGAACAGTAGAAGCCCAGCTCATAGAGGAGAATAAGGACTGTCAGGAACAGGGGTAGGGGTTATTTGTGTAATATTTTAGTTATGACTCTGTTTTTGCTTATCATTCTGGGTCTGGAGAAACATCTGTGTCTGTTCAGAGATCAACACCAGTGAAAACCTGTTTGGCACTGGGACAATAGGAAAGTGTTTCCTCAGGGTCAGTCTACTGATGATGGTACAGCTGTGGTACAAGGAGCCAGGCTACATCTTAAACTAGTGGTAGTTTATCAGTGTAAATGATGTCCATGTGGTAGTGGTTATAAAGGCATGAGAGACAAGCAGTGAAGGGGTAATAGAGAACAGCCAAGGGGTGATAGAGACTAACCAAGGGGTGATAAAGAGTAGCCAAGGGATGATAGAGAACAGTCAAAGGTTGATAGAGACTAACCAAGGGGTGATAGAGAACAGCCAAGGGGTGATAGAGACTAACCAAGGGGTGATAGAGACTAAACAAGGAGTGATAGATAGTAGCCAAGGGGTGATAGAGACTAGCCAAGGAGTGATAGAGAGCAACCAAGGCCTGGTGTGTTTCACACGGCATGTCATATACTACTGGGGAAAATCCTTGAGAGGCCATTGCCTGGAGCTGTGAAGGTGAAGTATCACTTGCAATGGAGACTCAAGAACATCGGAGATGCCATGATCATGGCAGAGCTGCCAACGGGAGCTGCATGTGTGGAACGGACCAAGCTTAAGGGCAAGAGAGAGCCTGTGTGAGCTGCGCATGGAAAATCTAGAGGGGTAGTGGCTTGCCAGGCCCTTTGGAACCAGACAATGAGTCCCATACACTGGACATTGAGCTGTGATATTTGATTCCATGTTGGAATCTGATCTTGTTTTGATTGTTATGGTGCCCTGATTCTTTCATTCATTTTGGAACAAGAATGTTACTCTGCAACATCGTGTGGTGGAAGGATATAAACTACTTCTATCGTATAGGGAGTCACAGGTAAGGAACTTTCGACTTCTAAGGAGACTTCTTTTGCAAGGTACCTGCTAGAGAAGACCACTTGGACATGGGCTTAAGCCAACAGAAAGCTGGTTGGCGACTGCACTGGGTGTTCAGGATCCTAGGGCAGTTCCAAGCCTTTCTTGTGGTGATATTTTAAGCACAAGAGACACGTCTTGTGCTGATACAACTCAGTCAGCAAGGACAGTTAGCCAAAAGCAGAACTACATAGGCCAAAAGGCAGGGTTCGTATATTTAGGGACTTTTCCAGAAAAATGGACTTTGATGGATTAGGCCTTTGTTGTCTTCTTGGCAGATGTTGATGCCTATGTGCTGGGTTCCAAGGCCAGAATGGCACATCCATCATGGTGTCAGTTATGCCAAGATCTGCCGGCCTGTTACACTTCTGATGATTAAAATTAGACTATGTTTTACATGGAGACAAAGCGTGAAACTCGGAGATAAGGAGTGGAAAATCATGGTTTAAAAGCGGTGTGTTTGTGTGTCAAGTGGACAACGATGTGTGGTGTGTTTGTGTGTCAAGTGGACAAGGGTGTGGTTTGATGGTTAGCTTTGTCGATTTGGTGCAACCTCTAATCAACTAGAAAGAAAACATCAATCAGGGATTGATTATATTAGATAGGTCTCTAGGTATGTCTGAGGATAGGGGTGGCCTTAATTAAGTTAATAGATGGGGTGGGGCCTCTGGGGTGGCACCATTCCCAAGGCAGGGGCATTCTGAACAACATGAGATTGGCGAAATTGAACAGAGTGGGAAGCAAGCATGGATTTGTTACTGTTGATTACGGATGTGGTGTTAAGTTCCTACCATCCGGCCTTCCCTGTTTTCATGGGCTGTAATCTGGAATGTTGCCTAAATGAAGCCTTTCTTCCTCTTGCTTTATGTCAGGGTGTTTTCTGGAGGCAGTGGAGATGCCACTAGGACACACAGTGCCAGAAAACTAATATTTTTAAGAACAAAATTAAAAGATAAAGTAGGATAAAAGAAAAAAAAAGGCTTTTAACTCTCTAGATCCTCACAGTGCACAGAGAAATGTATTATCTAACCCTTTAAGGTTTTCTTTTCTCTGTTAGCTTCTTCTTCAGACATTTTCTGTCAGTCTTTTGGAATAAACATCAAGGCTTATAGTTGAAGGAGTCATTCTTTCTCTGTCTAGCATATCAAAAGTGTGGGAAAGTTGTTAACTTCTACAGGAGGGTTGGGGGTGGGGACAGACAGACAGACAGACAGAGATGTCAAGTATTCCAAACTTAACATTTAAATGCATATTCTCAAATAAACACTATTGTTCTCAGAGAATAAAGTACATTATATAAGATAATGATGAGCTTGAAATGTCACTAAGTGGTAGAAGTGCTTGCTTCGTGGGTCTCATCCCCAGCAAAATACACACACACACACACACACACACACACACACACACACACACATACACACACATGGGGTAGGGGAAGACAGAGAGAGACAGAGACTGAGAGATAGAGACAGAAAGAGAAAGTGAGACAGAGGGGGAGAGAGAAATTTTATAAGAAATGTTTTACTATTTTCCATTTTTTTCTCGTTCTACACAGGAAAATGGTTCTGCATTACTATGTATTATTCAGAGACAGAAGACTTCAGCTACTTCTCTGCCTTTTCATTTACCTGTCTGTTTTATAAAATCATCTAGAATATCCATACATAACTAGTCCTAGATGCATAAATGCACTCACTTTAAAAGTGTGTTTAAACTTGTTTGTTTGAAAGGCAGAAGAGGCTAATAAAACTCTCATACTTGTTCATTAAATAATTCTGTTTTGTCCATGTGTTGGGTGGGTTTCCTAGAAATGACCCTGATACTAAGATTCTTTCCCACATTTCTCTTCTCAGGAGAGAAGCCTGTGAAAACTAGGGGAAGCAGGGCCTGGAAAAGGCAGAGAAACAACAGCCAAAGTGTGGCTTCACCTACTCCATGGATCATTGTTCCGAATGAAGGTGAGGGAGTTTCACTTCTGTGCCCTTGGATCGTTGGCTGCAGGTTGTTTTTGTCACAAATGCTGAAACTTCCTCGGCAATTCTATACAACAAAGTGCTCCTTTCCAGTCACGGAAATCCTGGGGGAGACTTTGAGCCTTTAGCAACAGTTACAAAGAGGAGACAGGCAGACTCTCTTAGTGAAGAACCTCTAAATAGAAAGCCAAAGCCCAATCATTACCTGAAATATGAAGAAATTGTGTGTGTGTGTGTGTGTGTGTGTGTGTGTGTGTGTGGGTACATGCATGAGTGGCGGTCAGAAGACAACCTCAGATGTGGCTCTTCTTCCATCCTGGCAGGATCTGCTGTTCACCATGCTCTACACCAAACTACATGGCCCATTTGCTTTTGCGGGTTCTCTTTTCTCTGCTTCCTGTGTTACCAGAGGAACACTGAGATTACAGAGGTGCTCCATTCGGCTTCAGTGTGAGATTACAGAGGTGCTCCATTCGGCTTCAGTGTGAGATTACAGAGGTGCTCCATTCGGCTTTAATGTGAGCTCCGGAGGCTCACACTTAGGTCCTCAAACTCACATAGCAGGAACTTCACCCAGGAGCTGTGAGTGCTTCTTTCACACCATGGTTCAAAGCATCAAAACGCTGGTAAGGTAGCAATGAGATCCACTGAGAGGTGAAGGGTCAGAGAGGGGCCTCACGAAGTCTATGCAGGCATTCTAATGTGAGAAAAGCCCCTAGAAGGTCAAGGGTTCAAAAAATGTTTCCCATAACTCCCAGGGGGTGAATCTCTTAGAAGTCAGAGTAAGCAAAAATTAAGAAGCTTTAAATACTTTCAGTGTTTAAAATTGAGCAGTAAGAATGTATGGTGTCAGTAAATCCTACCTTCTAGAAATAAAAGCAAGTCCTTACAGGAAGAAGCCTCACCCTGGGTCTTCGGTCATTTCTATGGATACTTTGCAAATGTAAGATATCTCAGTTCAGGCTCTATCAGCATAACCTCCCCAATTCTCATTAGTAATATTATATGCTTGCTCTTGGGGATTCTAACCAGCAAATAAACCTTGCAAAGACATAAGCAGGCAGTTTGTAACACAGGGCGGCCCTACATAGAAAAATAGGTGCCCTACATAGATACATCAGAAGACAGGATGTGAACAACTCAGACAAACAACAGATAGCAGAAACAGATCTACAGATGCTACAGTTATCACAAAGGTGTTTTAAGGTAATAGTCCTTGGGCTCCAGGAAGATAGCTCAGTGGTAAAGACACTTGTTTCCAAGTCGAATGGCCTGAGTTTGATCTCTGGGACTCATACTGTAGAAGGAGAAAACTGATTTCTACAGGTTATCCTCTGACTTGCATATGTACCCCCCACCCCAATAGAGATAGATAGATAGATAGATAGATAGATAGATAGATAGATAGATAGATAGATGAATAGATAGTTTAAAATAGAAAACCTTGATACTTTGTTTGGGCTAGAAAGCTCTATCAGTGGTTAAGAGCACTGGCTGCTCTTCCAGAGGACCTGGTTTCAATTCCCACTACTCACATGGTGGTTCACAACTATTTGTAACTCCTTGTTGCCCTCCTTGGCCACAACCAAATGCAGCACACATGTGGTGCACAGACACACATGCAAGCAAAACACCAATATACATAAAATAAAAATAAGTAAATGTTTTTTTTAAAGAAACAAAAAAGACAACAGAACTCAGTGTATTTAAGAAAATGACAAGAGCTGACACCTCCATGGTGCAGCAGAAGTAGGTAGCTTTGGCAGAGGATGAGAAGTCTGTGGTAGTACAGGGAAAGCATGTGATGGTAGCCAGGTAATAATGTTTTACTGAAATAAAAACATGTCTGAGGGGCTCCCTGATTGTGAGCACAGGCTACACTTGAAGAGGACCCAAGTTCACTTCTCAGCACCACAACCATCCATAACTCCAGTTCTAGAGATCTGACACCCTCTTCCGACCTCCATGGACACCAGGAATGAGCATACATGCACATACATGCAGTCAAGATACACATACACATAAAATAAAAATACACAACACTGTTTAAAATGTAATCTAATGAGAGCCTGCAGAGCAGTGTATGCTTGCAATCCTGATCTTCAGAAGGAAGAGGCAGGAGGATGAAGCATCCAGAGACAGCTTCAGATTTAATAAAAATTTAGAGGCTGTATGAAACATTGTCTCAAAACGAACACTTAACCAACAACTAGCACAAAACAAACACCTACAAAACCTAACCTAATGAAATAAATACATAAAATTTTAAGATATTTTGAGGAATAAGACACAGGACTATGGTCAAATCATATGTCGTAACATGCTTGGGCATGCTATGGAAATTATAATGGTGTTTTAATCATAATTCTAAATCTCCTTATTTATTAAAAACTAAATACTTTCTAAACATCTCTATATAATAACATAGAAGTCGTTAGGTTAAAACATGCAATAATTAATACACAATAAATACTCACCATATGAGTTACGATATACTCTTTTCCCTCTTAACTTTGATAGTCTTTGAATATTAAATATATCAATCTTGAGAAGCTGCTGGAATAAGTTGGAATTACTGGAACCAAGTAGACTGTTTAGGCAACTGAGAAAAACTGTGAAAAGAAAAATCACCAAGTCAAACCAATGACTAAACTCCACCAATCCCTAATGATTGGTGACAGGGGAGGATCATCTATTTATTCTATGTGTACGTCTTTTTTTTTTTTCTGCATATTTGTCTCTGCAAACCATGTGTGCAGTACCCAAGGTGGCCAAAAGATGGCGTTGGCTCCTCTGAACTATCAACTACCATGTGATTGCTGGGAACTGAACCTCTGTCCTCTGGAAGAGCAGCCAGTATTCTTAACCATTAAGCCAGCTCTGTCATTATAAATTTATATGCATGTAGAGATAAACAACATAAAAGTTTTGGTGCTATGACCTAGCCAAAAAAAAAATCTTTTAAAAAAAATCTGACTTTGCTGGGCGGTGGTGGCGCACGCCTTTAATCCCAGCACTTGGGAGGCAGAGGCAGGCGGATCTCTGAGTTTGAGAGTTCGAGGCTAGCCTGGTCTACAGAGTGAGTTCCAGGACAGCCAGGGCTACACAGAGAAACCCTGTCTCGAAAAACCAAACCAAACCCAAAAAAAAAAAAAAAAAATCTGACTTTTAAAAACTATAATTAGATAATTACAGAAAGTTTGCATTTCAGGATCTTAGGAATGCAGAAAATTTGAAAGTACCCATAAAGTTTTCACTGATCTAACATGGTTTATTTTCACCTATAAATCAAACTCCACAGAGGACACTGCAGTCGGCCAAGCTTATGGTCCTTACTCACTATGGCTTGAGTGATATCTTTCTTGCTATCTTTTGATGTCCAAATCCAGTGTTTTGTGTTAAAGTAGAAAGGTAAGTTTACAAAACGAATAAGAGTCTTGGTTTCCAGAACTAAATAACCACCGAGAGAGCACCAAAACTGTGCTTTTTCTTTCTTTCTGGGGTTGTACTTCCAAACTAAGTATGTGTAGTTATGACTGGAACTACTTCTGGGACAAACTGGTTCTGACATCACAGTGACGATCATCTACAAGGTCACATGCTTTTCTTGGCAAGTTTCATGTCAATCATGATAAGGGCCCAGTTTTCAAGGGTAAAGTCTAGTGACCTACAAAGTGCATATGTAGATGTATGGAAAAATTAACACTGGATTTTGATTTGAGTTCCACGAACATGATTCGTTTACTAAGTTGGCATTTAGGAGTCGCCATCAGGGATGCAAGAATAACAGGAAAAGAGAAGAAAGACACAGACCTAGAGTAAACGAGATTATTATTTTAAAATAGATGTCTATACAATCCACAGTTACAGAACAGTTCAATAGTCATATGCAAATTGTATGCTCAGTCACCAGCTTTGACATTAGAAGCCTACCTTGAGCTCAGATTTACAAAGTTAAAAAAATTTAGTGATGGTTGGGCTTCCCCTAATATTTTCCCCTAAACAAAAGTCATAAAATGATTCTCTTGACCATCCAGTGAATGAACCGGGAGGTGAGAAAAAGCTGTGTTCAGCTACCTAAAACCTTACCTTCTGTATTTCGAACACGGGCAGAATGCACATGAAACAAAATCCCAGGCACTCACCACGTGTGCATCACAGCGGTGCACTGGCCTTCAGAGAGCTTTCATGTATGTATGCATCACGGTGGTGAGCCCGCAGAGAGCTCTCATCCTCACGCCCATGAGTTACAGTTTGTTTTCACTGGCTCACGTCCATGCTCAAGCCTGAAAGTGGTGTGCGCAGTGCCAGGCTAAAAGTGGACTGGAAAGAATTTGCTAGAGTATACAAGTCTAATAATCTTCCAGACGTGAGGTGCTGCGTCTGCTTTGTCACCATGCCTGTGCATCATCGTGGGCTGCTCCTGAGCGCTCTGGAAGACACTAGTACTTTGTCTTCACTGGGGCAGAGCTCAGTGACTAAGCCTAGGTGGGTTAGTCACCTAATCCAAAGGTGGTATTTTCATTGAGATCTTAGGTGTCCCCCAAAGACCCCTCTGCTAAAGACATTGTCCCAGGGAAGTACTGGAAGGTTCTGGAACCTCCAGGAGGTGGGATCCGCTGGAAGGAAGTTAGGTCACTGGGGGATGCTCTTCAAGAATTTCAGAGGATCAACAATGTACACACTAAACACATTCTGTGGGGTGTTCACAAACTTTCCTGGGGGGCTAATACCCTTGCTTTATTACTTATGCCTCAGGATGTTTTCATTTTAAACTGTTCTTTGGAGGCTTTCAGATTGTTTAATATATAGAAGTTTATAAAGGGGGGGATAGAGAGATGGTCCAGTGGGAATAAATGCTGGCATGACGACACAAATTTGGATTCCGGCATCCAGGTAAAAAGCAGGCACTGTAGCAGGTGTTTGTAAGCGCAGCTCTGTGGGGAGGAGATAGGGAGATCCCATGGGATCACTGGACACCTAATATGGGCAAAGTGGTGAGCTTCCGGTTCAGTGAGAGACCCTAAAAACAAGATGAAGAACAACAGAGGGAGGCACCCAACACCTAGTCCTGACCTCCACTCATGAATGAGTGTACCCACAAACAGCCCTGCTTTCTATGCCTTGTCTGCTTTTGTCCACACCATCACACAACCACACAATCACATATTGACAGAGTAAGTACCTAAGAAAGAGACTGGTGAAGGGTTGGTTTCTGAGGACAAGTTGGCACGGGAAAAGGAGACGTGACATAAACAGCCATGAAGGTCTCTTGGGTCTCTGGATCACATGGAATCTCCATGCAGATGTGCTCTCAAGGACCCTGGACACAGCCGAGGTCTATGGAGAACACTTTCCCTTCTATGCTTCCTTCCTGGTGCCCTTTGCTCAGAGGCATTGTTGATCCTACGCATAGACACACAGACCTTCCTAACCTTGGGAAACCTCCGAGGCATCTTCTGTAACTGCACGTTTTATTGGCTTTACTCCTTGCTCTCTGGTCTTGATGTAATATCCTGATACTGTTGCCGTTCCCCCTGCCCCCACCCTCCCGTGCTCACAGGGTCCGATCTGCCATTCTTCCTGGAAGTGGATTTCCTGTTATCTTTAACAAATGTTTGCAGGGAAAATATCCCCTCAGATGCAGCTGTTTGAAGCCTTCCAAAAGCTGTGTCACGCATTTGGAATTTAACTTCCACTTGGATGAGAACTTCACTTGCTTGTATGTGGTCAGTCTTCTATCCTGTGCCAGACACTTAGTGCTATAGACAGTTCTGTTCCCAGGGACACCAGAGCAAATACTCAATAAGGGTCTAATCAATCAACACAGGGTATAATTAATAGGTACAGTCTTTTCAGGGGCACAGCGTCTCCTGGCTACTCTGGTACTGCGCATGTGCCCTTGATCCTCTGACCTACTGTCATCTCCCTCCACATCTCTGTACTCCGACTTGTTCAGTGGGAGTTGAAAGTGTATGCGCTTCTGTTTTCTCTTCCCCTGCACGGAGAGGAAGGAAGCTACGTTCCCTTACTGTGCAGTCTTTCCCCGCACCTTACCCTTTTTCCCGTTCAGTCCTCGAGAGAAAATGCATTTGTTACTTTTCTTATTGCTGTGGCCAAATATCCAGCAAGAAACAACTTAAAGGGAGGGGCTTATGGAGGAGCACAGGTCACGGAGGTACAATCCGTCCGTGATGGTAGGGAAGCCACGACAGCAAGTATGACAAAGCTGGTCACTTTACGTCCATGGTCAGAAAGCAGACAAGAGACAGGACGTGGGGTGGGGCTAGAAGGCCTTAAGCTCCTCCCCTTTCTCTCCCCCCTTCCCCCCCACACTGGTTCATTTCCTTCAGCAAGGCTCCACTTCCTAAGGTTCCACAACCTTCTGAAACAGTACCACCAGTTGGGGACCAAGTGTCCAAACATGAGCCTATGGGTCATAATTCCTACTAAAACCATAACAGACGTGAACCAAATTGTCTGCGCTAAGGAATGGGGGTGTAGCTCGCGGGTAGATGATTGCTAGCAAGTACAAGGCTCTACAGTACTCTGGGAAGATCTTTTACACTCAGCCCTCACTCACGTGAACAGATGGAGACTATCTTCCCCAGAATGTCCCGTCTGTTTTATGTTAAAACACACTGGCTTTGTCAGATACAAAAGTATTCAGAAATACTGGAAATCTTAACACATCTTAAAATATTTATCAACTGAAATGTTTGCAGCACACGATATTTTTATTCAAATATGCTATTTTTACTAAAGTTTAATCTTTTACATTTGGAGAGGTCTAAAATGTCCTCAGTCCTGATCTCATATGCTAGCTGGGAAGAAGAACTCTGAACAGATCTGTGTCCATCTGCAAAAGGCCCTCGATGTGTACCATCAGCGGGTGAAGAATTTCGGAGAATCAACAACGTACATGTTAAACACATTCTGTGCGGTGTTCACAGACTTCATGACATCCTTCCTGGGGGTTTAATAACCTTGATTTATTACTTCTGCTTAGCATGTTTATATTTTCAACTGTTCTTTGGGGGCAATAAAACATCTCTTGGAACTTTTAGAATGTACTCTGAAATTTATATTTTTGGAAAAACTCATTCACTGGTTCTGTCTGGAAGCCAAGGTAGAGGCCATGGGATGACCGTTCAGGGTTAAAGTAAAATATTATGTGTTTGAGTTTGTAATATCTCTTTGTGGATGCGCACGCACCACGAGCTGAGAGGATGGGTGATGCACGTGATCTTCAGCACCCTAGAGACACAGGAATGGAAGCATCCTCAGCACTGAAGACCTCTCAGGCCAAGGCACTGCTAATCCTCTGCCTGGGCAGGCCATTCCAGCCCTGCTCCTTGCCCATCTTTCTCAGGACATCAAAGCATTGACATAAGCCATCCACAGTCACTTCCAAGCCTGCAGTTTTGCATACTGATGTCATTACTAAAGAGGAAGAAAAAGTTCTGGAGGGAAAGAAGTAAGGAGGGAAAGATGGAAGGAACTATAGATACTCATCTTGGCCCAGATCAAGATTCTTGTTTGCTTGGTTTGTTTGTTTTTGTTTTTCTGACCTGCATCTATCTTTAAAAAAACCTGTTTGATATGCAAATATAAAGTCTAGTCTCTATTGACCTGGATACTATCTTCTCTTTAAAACTTTTGATGAGGGGCTCAGGATGTAACTTAGTAGGCAGAATGCTCGTTCGGCATGCAAGAAACCCAAGGTTTGACCCACCCTCACCTACCTTGTGCTGCGTGAAAACAAGCATGTTATTTCTACAGAAATTCAGAGGGAGAGGCATGGTAGTGAAGGAGAATCAGGTGAGATCATTCTTGGCCTCATAGTGAGTTAAAAGTCAGCAACTTTCTGGTGAGGTTGGCCAAAATATCTGCTGGGACCTCTGCTGGTTAGCTTCCATTGACTTGACACACCCGAACATATCTAGAAAGAAATTGGAATCTTAAGTCAGGAAATGTTTCCATCATATCGGCCTGTACGCATTACTATGGGACATTTGCTTCTTTGATGGTTGATGTGGGAGGATCCGATCCACTTTGGATGGTGCCACCCTTGAGCAGGTTGTTCTGGTAGGTATAAAAACAGTAGCTGAACATGAGTCTGAGAGAGTAAGCCAGTTAGCTGCATTTCCCCATGGCTTCTGTTTCAGTTCCTGTGTCTAGGTTCCTGCCTTGCCTTCCCTGACTTCATTGTGAACCAGGAAGCTGAAGATAAGTAAACTACTTCTTCACAAAGCTGTTTTGCGTCATGGTGTTTGTTACATCGATAGAAAGCACACCAGGATAAGACTGAGCGTGACTTCTCCTCCACCAACTGTGCTCTCTTACATTCTCCTCCATGGGCACCGTCTAATGTGCCTGCATGCTGGTTGTCATCTTTAGACACTGTCCTAAAGACTCAACCTCTCACACACATAATGGAACAAAACAGCCTCACATTTTGATCAATCTGGGATTGAGTTAGAACCCAAACACCAGAGCAGAAGCTCAGTTTCCCACTTCTGTTTTTCCTTCCTGGAAAACAAAAACAAAGACAAAAAAATAGCTTGAATAGGAGATGAACTAATCAAATGGACCCTCAAGGCATCTTCCTTATTCTTGTTTTGGTTAGTCCCATGAGGCCTAAAGTAGGTGAGGAGGGTAGATATTTTTTAAAACAAATGATAATTCTGGGCATTCTGCCTGTGTTGCTTTTCTAAAAAAATCGGCTTAGATTTGAGATAACTTGGCCAGTATCACACCACTTAAAGTAAAAAATTCATAGGAATTGCCACATGGGAAAGGATAAGGGATATAATGTATTGCTCTTATAAAAACCAAATGAGGAGCCTTGGAGACAGCTCAGATGAGAAAGTGCTTTCCTGTAAGTGTGAGGACTAGGGCTCATGTCCCCAGACCTTCATACACGTGACACACGTATCAGATGAATCTGTAATCCTGGTCTTCATCTTTAGTCACAGTCCTAAAGACTCAACCTCCTATGCATATAATGGATCAAAACAGCCTCACATTTTGGTCAATCTGGGATTGAGTTAGGACCAATCCTAAGCAGGAGGTGCTGGGGGTGGGAGGAGAGACAAGCTCATCTTTGGAGTTCACTGTCCAGCCTATCCAACAGAGTCAGAAGATTCCAGATTCTATGAGAAATTCTCTCTCAAAAAGTAAGGTAGCAAATGTTTGAGAAAAATGCCTGTCTGAGTTATGGTTTTACTGCTGTGAACAGACACCATGACCAAGGCAAGTCTTACAAAGGACAACATTTAATTGGGGCTGGCTTACAGGTTCAGAGGTTCAGTCCATAATCATCAAGGCAGGAAGCATGGCAGCATCCAGGAAGGCATGGTGCAGTAGGAGCTGAGAGTTCTACATCCTAATCTGAAGGCTGCTAGCAGAATACTGACTTCCAGGCAGCTAGAATGAGGGTTTCATAGCTCACACCCACAGTGGCACACCTACTCCAACAAGGCCACACCTACTTCACCAGGGCCACACCTTCTCATAGTGCCACGCCCTGGACTGAGCATATACAAACCATCACAATGCCCAATGTTATCTTCTGCCCTCTATACACACACTCATGTGCACACACACACACTCAAACACACTATATGCACACATGAACACATACAGACAGCACACATGCAAACCAATGAAAACAACTTAAATTTCTCCATCCTATGTGGATGTCTAATACAAGGTTCTAAAAGGTTTATATATTATAATGAAAGTGGCTTCCTGCTTTATTTACTGTGATAAAACAGTGACCAAAAACAACTTAAGAAAGACAGGCTTTATTGGCTTATGGGTCCTGATCGCAACCCAGGATGCCGAGGAAAGTCAGGGCAGGAACTCAAAGCAGGAGCAGGGGGAGGAAGCATGAAGAAAGCTAGTTGCTGCTCTGCTCTGCCTACATTTCTGTACAACAAAAGCCACCTTAAAGGGATGGCGCTGCCCACACTGTCACATAGTCATTCATCAAGATAATGACCCCACAGACTTCTTCCCTACAGGCCAGTCTGATGGAGACATAGACTTCCCTACAGGCCAGTCTGATGGAGGCACAGACTTCTCTACAGGCTAGTCTGATGGAGGCAAGGCTTCCCTACAGGCTAGCCTGATGGAGGGACAGACTTCCCTACAGACTAGTCTAATGGAGGCACAGACTTCCCTACAGGCCAGTCTGATGGAGGCATAGACTTCCCTACAGGCCAGTCTGATGGAGACATAGACTTCCCTACAGGCCAGTCTGATGGAGGCACTAACTTTCTCAATTGAGCTTTCCTTTTTCCAGATGACCTTAGCTTTGATCAAGTCTACAAAAACCTATATGCTCGAGTGAAAACCATGTTACTTGCCCTTTAAAGCCACATCAACAGTGACCGACAACTTGTAAGAGGCCCTTTATCACAGAATAGAGCATTATCAGTTTCTGATGATGAAAATGTTTTTATCTCCCAAGATTATGGTAGCATTGGGATATGGCACATAGTTCTGAGAAATAAAAGACGTTCAGTCATCTTCTATACAGCAGCTTACTGCTGTTCAAGTCCGTTGTGTCAAAGAGCAAACTCACATCAGCTATTTAAATCCTATGAACCTTGTTTAATTTATTGCCCAGGGAAAGACGTTAAGTATTAGAGAAGGGTGCCAAGAGACTGTTCAGCACAGTTATTGTTAGCTGACCTGAAATTTTCTGGCCTGTTTACAAGACTTGAAAATTTTCAAATTGGATTTATATATGTTTATTGTACAATGGTCTGAAAAATCAGAGTCGAAGGGCCCGAAGAAAGGTTGTCCTATTAAAGATATTTTTGGAAGGCCTGTTTCTCCCACTGAGCCATGGCGGTCATGGAGTACTGTAACCTGTGTCTATTGGCTTGTCACCATGAAAGGCTGCTGATTCTCCATGACTCACCTTCAGCAGATTCACAGTCAGCAAATTATAAGAGACAATGGGTCATCCTGGTATAAAAAGAGCAAAACGAGGAGCGTTTCCTGGGTAGGTTCCTGTCCTAATGACATTCTTGTCTCCAGTAACAAGGGATCCAAGGAACGAGCCATCTGGTCCCTTTTGTCAACTTCCTGCCTTTATCAGAGGAAACGAAATGTGTCCTTGTAACCTTTTGAATCCCACATAAACAGTATCGGGAAAGCTGTCAAAATCATGCAATATAAGCAATGCTTGAATTTTTACACATTGTTTTTAATTCTACTAGGAATATCACTGACTCATAATCCCACAAACAACCCCAATTCCTATTGGGGACTATTGATGATGGATAATGACAACCACTTACTGAAGACATACTAACACTGTGGGCAGGGACTGGGTATTATTACCTCGACAACCCTAAAAGAGGATTCACAGAGCAAAAGGGGGAAAACCATACAGCCCATTTTCTCCTTTCCTTCTCTGAAGATACTAATGACAGTCTTCACACAAGGCAAGAGTCAACTCAGTGTTGATGCAGGCATGTGTCAATGACTTCACTGTTTCAAACCCATGGCATTCCTTCTGCCTCAGTTTCTCAAGGGCTGGGATTGCAGGAGGCAGTACCACATCCTGCTCACGCAATGACTTTATGAGAGGAGTAGACCCTGACTACTTACTCCAGGCCAGGCAGGTTGCTTGTTGGCTTGTAGCCTCTTGAATGTGGACAATCTCCATCACAGTTTGACTACAGCTTTTCAGGTTTACAATGTCATGAGAGCCATATACAGCCAGTTGAAACCATGCTCCAATTTTTGAATAATGAAAGTTCACCCAACTGGTAACAGGCAGAGTGTCTTAGTTAGGGTTTTACTGCTCTGAACAGACATCATGACCAAGGCACCTCTTATAAGAACATTTAATTCAGGCTAGCTTCCAGGTTCAGAAGTTCAGTCTGTTATCATCAAGGCAAGAGCGTGGCAGCATCCAAGCTGGTATGGTGCAGGAGAAGCTGAGAGTTCTACACCTTCATCTGAAGGCTACTAGTGGAAGACTGACTTCCAGGCAGCTAGGATGAGGGTATTAAGCCCACACCCACAGTGACACAGCCACTCCAACAAGGCCATAGCCCCTAATGGTGCCGTTTCCTGGCCCAAGCATATACAAACCATCACACAGAGCTACCTACACATTCAAAGAATGCTGGGCACCCACAGAAGCTCCTAGTCAATCATGCCACTATGAGGAGGAACAACCATGACTTTATACAGCCAACTGTACTGGGAAGGCACCATATTTATCAAGTTAAGTGATTACATGAGTGTTTGTCTATATTTTCAACTTACAGTTGAAGAGCATTTTTCTATGCATGTATTTACCTGTAGGGGAAAAACTTATATACCACATGCTATTGATGAACAAATGAAAAAAAGATGCAAAAGTACTATAATAGAAGAGTCCATGAGGAAGATACAAAAGTGTTTTCCATGGAGGAATTGTGTTTATCAAAGGCGTTCTGCCAAGGGTGTTTGTATTCTGCCAATTATTAAAATGTACACATTTTGACCTCGTTTTAGCACCAAGGAGGCTGAGGATAAGGAAGAGGATCTGGCACAAAGCCCTGTGGCCGTGAATGAACTAGAGAAGCCACTGGCTCTCAAGTTACCGACTCTCTTCTCACAACACAGTCCCCACTTCCGCCTGTCTTCCGGCAGCTGTTTCTGTTATTGTTCTCGGTGCCATCGTCATTTCCTGTTCACACTTAGACAGGATACTTTCAGGACAGTGCCTCCCAGCCAGGATCGACTCATCCTCCCTTAGTTCTCACCAAACGGCACAGGATAGGCTGACTCTGTGGCATGCGGTCCTCAAACTCGGATGGCCCTGAAATCATCTAGGGACCGTAAGGACCTTCCCACGCTGGGCTCCCACCTGCTGATACTCCATATGCGCTGGAAACTGGGAATCCATGTGTGTCAAGGCTCCCCGGATGATGGTCCTACACAGCAGAGTTTGGGAATTGTTCTTTTCTGAGTTGTTTAGGCCTCTCTTGGGATCTCCAGTGCTCCTTGTCCGGGACATCAGACTGAATGACTATCCCTGTTTCATACAAATAGCTGAGATTTCTCTAGCTGTCCGTGAAGGTGTTAGCTTTGGTCATGCTATAAAAATCTTATTGCAGAAATTCTTGGGAATGTCAACGTTCAAGTGTCCAACTCCTCGACCACCCAATCCTTTCATTTCTGTCTCCTTTGTACTGTGGATAGCCTTCACTCTACATAAGGTTGCTCTTGATTGGTCATAGTTCTGTTTTTTCCCACAAATCCCACAATCCCCCAACTTGTTCAAGTTTGCTGATTTCTAGTTACCATGTTCTATATTTCCAGGTCACTTTCTCTGTCGCTAACAATTATTCGACTGTCTTAAACCTTTGATTCTCCTATCTCTTCTTCATGGTACTGGACCCACAACTTTCTTCCCTCGTTTAGATTCTTGTATTTATTGATAGACTTGCTTTTGTTCAATATAATCATTCTCAACTCTCGTCCCCACTCTCACATCCTTGGGAAACTCCAAACTTAGTTAAATATACTCATTCATGGTCGTGGTCACTGGGCTCATTGTTATGACTCTACTGGGCCCTTCCAGGAAACTCTCATGCGTTTGCTGTCCTAGTCTCTGGCTCTGAGGTGATGACCTAGACTTTTGCATTTCTGAGAAGAAAATGGGTTTAGAGAGAACCTTCAAGACTCTGCCACAATTCATTAGACTCTTCTTCCGTTCTATGCAGGGTCCTCCTACACTTACCTGGGCTACTCTTCCCCTTGCACTTCTCACTTGCTTAAGGTAGCACCTGTCTCCCAAGGGATCATTTCAATCAATATATAAACATGCTGGTTCCAGGGCAGATCCTCAAAAAAAAAAAAACAAAACAAAAAAAAAAACAAAAAAACAAAAAACTTTCCGTAGGTCGTCCCTCTGCCTCTACCCACTGTCCTTCCTGTCTCTAGTGAAGCACTGAAGCACACTCCTGAGTTGGCTATTGTCCTTTTCTCTGTTCATAGTCATGTCAGTTCCTTGAGTATCTTTTATTTTCTACTTGAACACACTCCAACTGAGCTACTGTCCCCAAACTGAAATGTCTCTTCTTTAGAGGCCAGTGTAATTCTAATACAAGACCTAAAGATGGAATCTCTGACGTCATCTTTCTGGACCTGGCAGTGTTCTGGGCAACTCATGACTCCTCGTTCCCTCTGCTTTTCCAATGGACCCCACATCTTTCCAACCTCCTTCTTTGTCCTTGTGCCTTCTCAGTCTTGTCGTGGGGTCTGGCTCATAGTCATTCAGTGTTGGACATTTTAGGTCTCTTTTCTCTCTCTCTGTCTTTTGTCACTTACTCTTGGGTCATCTTAGTCCCTGGTTTACAATTTCTGTGACAAAAATAACTCACTTTTTAAAAAAAAAATTTTAAAAAACATTTTGTGTGCATGGGTGTTTTCCATGCATGTATGTCTGTACACCATGTGAATATGACCTCTGGTGCCCAAGAAAGCTGGAAAAGGACACTGGATCCCCTGAAATTGGAGTTACAGATATTCGTGAGCCACCAGATAGGTGCTAGAAATTATAATCCAGGTCTCCTGGAAGAGAATCCAGTGCTCTTAACTGTTGTTCCATCTCATCTCACGCTGCTGCTTCTGCTGTTGTTGTTGTTGCTGCTGTTGTTGTTGTTGCTGCTGTTGCTGTTGCTGCTGCTGCTGTTGTTGCTGCTGCTGTTGTTGTTGCTGCTGTTATTGCTGCTGCTGTTGTTGTTGTTGTTGCTGTTGTTGTTGATGCTGCTGTTGTTGCTGCTGTTGTTGCTGCTGCTGTTGTTGTTGCTGCTGCTG
>NW_021620983.1:6848764-6918043 GCF_004785775.1 Grammomys surdaster
TGTTGTTGTTGCTGCTGTTGTTGTTGCTGCTGCTGTTGTTGTTGTTGTTGCTGCTGTTGTTGCTGCTGCTGTTGTTGTTGCTGCTGCTGTTGCTGTTGCTGCTGCTGCTGTTCTCAGTCCAGCCTACTTCCCTGATCTCATCTTCAATTGCTGAATAGGACTGTTATGTAGATGTTACTAACAACCTCAAAGTGTGTACGAACAAGTATAAATTCTTAACCGTTGCGGGCAGGAGGCTTTGGCTCTTGACCTGGACACTTGAGAACAAAGGGTAGTAAAGGTGATGTCTAGCAAAAACAATCAACTCTGAAATTACTTTACTTTCTGGAAGAAATTGTTTTCTTCCATTTTTAAAATAATAATAATAGTGGTGATGATGATGATGATTGATGAAAAACCTCTGTCCTTGATTTGTTAAACTGAAAGGGAAAAAAAAAGGTATGGAAAGATTTTTAAAAATGAGTAAATTCGTCACCAAAGGTAGATGCTGATGTGGAAGTCAGGAAGTGCATGCCGATAAGGGCCTGATATGGATGTCTCCTAAGAGGTCTTCAAGAGTCTGACATAGTCAGAGGCAGATGCTCACAACTAGCCATTGAACTGATCATGAGGTTCTCAATGGAGGAGTTAGAGTGAGGACTGAAGGAGCTGAAAGGGTTTGTGGCACCATGAGGAGAGCAACAATATCAACCAACCACAGCTCCCAGGGTCCTAACCACCAGCCTGGGAGCACTTATGGAGGGATCCAGGGCTTCAGCTGAATATGTAAGAGTGGAGGGCCCTGCCGGGCACAGGTGGAAGAAGAGATCCTTGACCTCATGAAGGCTGGACGCCCCAGGGGGTAGGAATTTTGAGGGTGGGGAAGTGGGAGTGGGGGGGGTAGGTGGGGGTTACATCCACGGAGAAGAAGGAGGAGGGTAAGGGGATGGGGGGTTCCCGGGTGGGTGGGGGATGGGGTAAGGGGATAACATATGAAATGTAAATAAAATATCCTAAATAAATAAATAAATAAATAAATAAATAAACAGATTGAAAAAAAATTTGTGAAAAGAGGGACCAAGTTCATCCATTTTGATCTTTGATTTTTTGGTGCCCACAACAGTATTTGGTATGGCTACTTACTGATCAGTTTTATTTAGTGAAGAGGTGAAATAAAGCACAGACCAATAAGTTAAAAAAAAAAAAAGAAAAGAAAAAAAAATGAGTAAATTCAGTCCTGATAATGCCTATTGTAAGTTACACCTTGCTAGTTTCATTTGCTTAGAGCATAAAACTTTGAGTCAGTCTTTGGCTGCTTTTTGCTCTAAGGAATCACACTCAGTTCACCAGTCTGTGCCATGGGCTATGGGCTCGCCTCATGTCTGATTGCATTTTCCTCCCTCTAGGCTGCCACCAGCTGGAAGCTGCCAGGTGTAAGCAGCCAGCTGTAAGTCACCAGGTGTAGGCCACCAGCTGTAGGCCACTGTTATAAGCCACCAGCTGGAAAACACCATTGTAGTAGCAAGCAGATGGTAGCAAATTGCTTCTTATTTACCTTTGTGCTAAATTAACTATTTTTCTTTTTAAAATACAAGACATATCATGTTCCTTTTAAGTCCAAGGATTTCTTGGCCTAATCTATGTCTGAGTATTTAAGATAGAGGAAAACAAATTCTAATTTAAGGGCCAGCAAGATGGATTAGTTAATAAAGGTGCTTACCACCAAACCTGGTGACCTGAGGTAGATACCCAGGACCCAGATGGTAGAAGAGAACTGACTCCCAAAAGTTGGTCTGTAATCTACATGTATGCACAATGCCATGTGTGCCTGTATGTACACATACATACATCATGCATACAAAAACAGAAATTAAATAACTATTTTTAATTTAGATGTATCTTATCATGGGTATGCCTACATGTATGTCTGGACCATGTGGGTTTCATGACCTTGGATACCAAAAGAAGCTGTCAGATGCCCTGAAACTGGAGTTATGGATTGTTGTAAGCCACCATGTGGGTGCTGGGAACTGAATCTGGGTCTTTTGGATTAGTAACAAGTGCTCTTAACAGCTGTGCCATCTCCCTAGTCCCTAATTTGGTGGGTTGCCCCCCCCCCCCCCGAAGGATGATTTCTTTCTGAACAATGAAAATGACCAAAGCATAGAAGACATGCACAAACTCCAAACACCACTGCTCAGGAGCCCGGGGAATGTTCATGGTTCTTTCCAGAAGAAGAATATCTATGTTCACTGTACCAATTCTTTAAGGTGCTTAGATGAAAATGAAACAAACAAAAGCAAGTGGAAATTCCTCCTGGGTACCCCCTTTTTGGCATTTGACTAACTTTGCCCTATGATTGCTTCTAGGGTATGGCCAAGTGTCTGTGTCTGTAATTGATTCATTCAGAATATTT
Organism: Grammomys surdaster; assembly: GCF_004785775.1. Taxonomy (NCBI): domain Eukaryota; kingdom Metazoa; phylum Chordata; class Mammalia; order Rodentia; family Muridae; genus Grammomys; species Grammomys surdaster. The sequence goes on from NW_021620983.1 coordinate 6,851,160, forward strand.
CAAAAGCCTGCTTCTTTTTAAACGAAAGCAACACATGGCCTATCTTGGTGATTTTATGGTATTTATTGTGTCCCTAATGATGTCTTAAATGACACAGCCTGTTCTTCCTGAAAGAAGTTGTTAGGAGAGCCATGCCTGTTCTGATCCTCCATATCAAAGACAGGCAGTCTTAAAGACCATGATGGACTGAACCTCTGAACCTGTAAGCCAGCCTCAATTAAATTTTGCCTGTATAAGACCTGCCTTGGTCATGGTGTCTGTTCACAGCAGTAAAACCCTAAGAGACTGGACCATATGAAACATAGTCTTAAATAGAGAAAAGAATGAATCATCTTCCTTAATCATAGAAGATCTCAAAAAATTAATTAAAAATAAATAAATAGCAAAGTCACTGGAAAACCCAAACAAACTGGGGTGTTTTCTAACATAGAGGCTACTCTCCATGCCTAAGTGGATTGGAGGCTTGTGGGGTGGAGGAGGGGGCAGTGGGGTGGCGTTATGCCTGTGAGGCCTCAACTGTACACATACAAAAAAAACTACAGGAAACCAAGGAAAGCTAGGAGCAGGGGAGCAGCTTCCCCAGAGACGAGCACACGAATAGGTTGTCCAGTGCTAGAGAGTCATCCCCGAGAACATACATGTGGGTAGCATTATATGTACCTAACAGGTACACATGTATATGTGTATATATATATATATATATATATATATATATATATATATATATATGATACATTCACTGATCGTTAGTTAAGGAGGAGCTCATGAATTTGAGGGGGAATGGGGAGGGGTGATGGGAGAGTTTGGAAAGATGGAAGGGAAGCATGGTGTAATTAAAAACTCAAAACACAAAATTTTCAAAAGGAGGCTGTTCCCGGGTTTGTATCTTTAGCAAGGAAGCTGTATTTCTTGAAGTTGCTCTGAGCTTAAAAACCCTTTGCACAGGCTTTGAATTATCACCTTGTAGGTTTCTATAAAGGAAAGCACACTGAGTTTCCAATACGTATTTCCAAAAGAAAATAAGGAGGTTAAATTCGGATGTGGGTGAAACCAAACCCGGATATTATCATCTGAGAAGCAGAATTTATGGGTGAAAACAAATAGAGAAAAGATGGTTCTGGGATCATTCAAATCCCAAAGGAAGAGAAAACACACATATTACCGAGCAAGATTTCCCACCAGAAACAAGGACACATGCATTGAGACCGGAAAAGGGAAAAGACAAAAAACAAACAAATTGAACAGAACCCAAGAACAATAGATAAGGAGGCTTAGATGAGAGAGAACTAGTCCTTGCTGTTGTTTATAAAAACTTCCAGATAGATTTTTAAGCTTGTTAACGTTTTAGCAAACTTATTTTATTGTAAGATGTGTTTATTTTATGCATATGCGTGTTTTGTCTGCATGTAATGAAAGGGTACTCTGCCCATGCTGTGCCCACAGAAACCAATAAAGAGCATTGGGTTCCATAAACTGGAGTTACAGATGGTTGTGAGCTGCCTAAGGGTGCTAGGAGTCAAACCCAGGTCAGTGCTCTGGACCAATGAGCCAAAACTAAGTATTTCAATATCTTACATGACAAAAGCAGGGCTATAATAGAAAAAAAAGACAGTAAGAACTTAAATTATTTACAGTAACAACCAAGCAGTGCCATTATCAAATTAAAAAGCAAACATTTATAATGCCCAAATATTAATTTATAAGCCCCACCTTCCCAGGAACCAGGTAACCTCCTGGAATGCTGGGAATTGTAATTCTTAGAAAATAACAAAGCCTCATGGGAATGCATGATGGCTTATAAGCTTGTCCTTATAAATCCTGCAACATACAGCTCTTGAGGCCACATCGGGTGGAAATTCCAGGGAATGGTCCCGAGTAAAATCCATCTCTTGGCCAGTGTTTAATATTTAATAAAGCTTGCTTCAGATTTGGCTGAAATGGTGGAGTTGGTTAAAAAAATATTTCCAGTAAAGATCAATTTAGATAATGTCTTTAATGTGTGATTTTTTTCTGTATCTAGTAGTAACATGTCACACACCGAATTAAGCTGGGGGAGAGTGACAAATGAGCAGGTCTCAAGGAAAAGAGTGTGAATGTCTGCCAAGCAGAGGAAGCTGGTCCTCTCCCTATGAAACAATCTGATGGGAGGTAAGGCAACTTTCCACTTTAAAATTAAAAATTACCCTCACGGAGCTACCAAATGGCCTCCTAAATATTTACATTTATGCCCCATATCTGCTCTGCTCTCAGCTTTAACCAGAGAAGCTGCTTTTTGTAGCAGACAGAGGTCAATGCACAGACTCAAGTGACTAATGTGCTGAAAGTGACTGTTGAAAGGTCAGCCTTAAATGGTACATTTATGTCAAACACCACTACCATCACTATTGCTGCCACCACTGCCACTCCTGCCACCATCCCCACCGCCACCACTACCACCACTCCTGCAGCCCCCTCCACCCACCACTGCCAACCCCACCACCACAGCTACCAAGGCCCAGGAAGAATGAAGAGTGCTGTGACATGCTGCTGTCTTCTGGACATGACATGGCCACTGTACTGGTGAAGTCCCGGCAGCTGTAGTTACCCACAGGAGACCAGCAGAGGATTAAGGCAACCTCCATTCAAGCATAAATGGTGACACAGTAGTGAAGTCCCAGCTCTAGCTGAGGAGCTACTGGCCGTGATGGGGGAGGGAGAGTCCTTTTTCTAGCTCATTGTCACATGCATTGGCTCTGTGCATGTAGCCAACACTGAATGGACTCAAGATAGTAAGAGAAAAAGTCAGAAAGTTAAGAAGGGGACATGTGCCGGGTGGTGGTGTTGCACGCCTTTAATCCCAGCACTTGGGAAACAGAGACAGGCGGATTTCTGAGTTCGAGGCCAGCCTGGTCTACAGAGTGAGTTCCAGGACAGCCAGGGCTACACAGAGAAACCCTGTCTCAAAAAACCAAAAAAAAAAAAAAGGGGGGGGGGACATGTTCTGGGGGTCTGGTAAGAGTTAATAAGAAAAACAGTGGGTGGTTATCATTAATATGCATTGTATACATGTATAAAATTCACAAAGAATAAATAAAAATGTTATTTAAAAATTGTATTTGAGATCCTGTCTCAAGACAAACCACCACTACTACTATTAATAAAAAATAAATTAAAAGCTATATGTGTGGATACTCATCAGCAATACTTAATCAGAATCTGTAAATCAAGAGGGGCAAAGCCAGAGTGAATACACATGAATGCATATTTACCAAATCACTTTTACTGGTGATATAAAAGCAGAAATAAGTCAAAAGTCCAACAGCAGATAAAGATGCAAATAGGCAATGAGGGTTAAGATTATACCATTGTGTAAAATTCATACTTAGAAGAATCAAGTATCTGATACCTGCTCATAATTCTATCACTCTGGAGGCAGAGGCAGGAAGACTATCCTGATTATCACAAGTAATGGGAATTAAACCTGGTCCATTGTGAACGCAGGCGGTGCTCTGAGCCAGCGAGCCCTTTCTCCGGCCCGTGTTCTGCATCTTTTCAATGATTATATTGAAGTTGTCTCCTACGGCATTTGAAATTTTCAATTTTCTCATAAAGATTCTACAACCTTGTGCAGAAAAACACTAAAACTCTAGGCGTCTCCGAGTTACTTATTGAAGTAAAGGCATTCTGTGTTTCCCATGGTGACAGATCCCATGGTGACAGATGGGAAACACATTTGCATTGTGTTTACATGTGTGCTCCTTAGAGACAAAGGGAGTGACCCTCTCACAGCAGTGGTGGTGAGTGGCCCTGCCTGTGTGCTGAGTACACAGGAAACACAGTACCTTTCCACGACCTAAAGAGACTCCGCAAAATGGTCGCAGATGGTTTAGGCTATGAAAGCTGGAAAAATCAGACCAAGGTCTGTGAAAAATGTCTGTTTGGAAAGAATATTAAGGAGAGGAAGCAAATAAGTAAGAGGTTGCCAGTCAGCTCCAAAGGAAAACTTTGCTCCAAGTCTGCCTCTGTGAGATTGCCCGTGGTATGACAGGAATATGACATTGGCCAAGGACAAGGAAGTAGGCTTCAGGCAGGAAATCTAAATCTTAGGCTAGAACAAAGAAGTAATTTCAGGCAGGAATCTAAATCTTAGGCTAGAACAAAGAAGCAATTTCATTCAGGAATCTAAATTTTAGGCTAGAACAAGGACATAGGCTTCAGACATGAAAATGACTTTGGACTAGGACAGAGAAGAAGGCTCAGATATTTTAGTCATCCTGATAAGCCCTTAGAAACAGTGATCATGGGAGTGTTCGTGGAACGTTGTTTATTGCCTTGCTTGTTCTTTGACTATTTGTGTTTATTGTCTTGCTTGTTCCTTGACTATTCACATCTATTGTATTGCTAGTTCCTCAACCTAGAACTCACCTTAAAACTTACATGTAATTAAAATGGTATAAAAGCAAAAAGGAGGAGGGGGGATGGGATGGGGGGATTCTAAGGAGGGGAAATGGGAAAAGGCGATGACATCTGAAATGTAAATAAATAAAATATCCAATTTTAAAAAAAGAAATAAAAGAAGTCTGAGTCGAAGACAGGAACCAACATGATCTCAAGGTCCCAATGTTCATTATCCCACTGTCACACACTGGGGAGATTAATGGAGACTCTTCCATAAATGTTTTCATGTACTAAAGTAATGACTTGTCACCAGATCTTTGTATAAAGAAGCCAGGCAGTGTGCCCAGAAGGATCCTGGTCGGTGACCAGTGCTGAAGCCATCCTGCACTGACTTCAGGAGACTGCTTCTTCTAGCTTCACCTGTCAATTTGACACAGCCCAGAGTTCAATATGGGGGAATTGCCTCCAACAACTTGCTCTGTGGGTATATCTGTGGGATATTTTCTTGATTGCTAATTGCTCCGGGAAGGCCCAGCCCATTGTGGGGTGGTACTATCCCTAGGCAGGTTGTCCTGGGCTGGGCAAGAAAGCTCACTGAGCAGAGGATGGGGAGCAGGCCAGTAGGCAGCATTCCTTGACTCCGGGTCCTCCTTGACTCTCCTTGCTGGTGGACTTAACCTGTAAGATGACATAAACCCTTCCCTTCAGCAGTTTGCTCTTGGTAAGAACGTTTCATCCCAGCAACAGAAAGCAAAGGTGTTTCCATTTTCATTTTGCTGTGTATAAGGTAGAATACCCTGTAAACGGAGAACACCACAGCAACCTAAACAAGCTGGGAAAGTGCTTCCTGGGAGACCCATTAGCTAGAGTGGTGACTAAGTGGTCAAGAACACTGAGACAGTCATGAGTTCCAAAGTTTGGATCCCAGATCCTACATTACAAGCAGCTGTCTTGTGTGCATAGCAACCCCAGCTACAAGGAAACAAACAGTGAGGGTCACTGGGACTTTCTGGCTTCCAGTCTGGCCTCAGAAGCATCAACCCCTGAGTCAGGGAGAGACCCTGCCTCAAAGAAAAAGTGGATTGTAATCAGGAAGGACACCTGACTCTCCTGGTGTCTGCACTAGCACAGCACAGATGGACAGCCTCAAATGTAGTCACATGTATGTGTGTGTGTGTGTGTACATACACCCTGTAGACCCTGAAGCAAAATCTTCAAGATCATCAGCTATACATACGGCCCAGAAACCTGGACAAACCCTTCAGCTTTGTCATAGTAATGTTGAATGTGCGAATACATAATAACACCAAGGGCAAAGTAAACAATTATTGTTTTGTTCTGTTTAGAGTCAAGATCTCACTATGTTCGTTTACGAGGCTAGTCTAGCACTTGTAACATAGCCCAGACTAGTCCTGAAATCACTGTCTCCTGCCTTAGCCTCCTGAGTGCTGAGACTACAGACATTTGCCACTATGTCTTGCTCTATTTTTAAACAAGCAATCTAAGTAAATGAAACATCTATCTATCTATCCATCCATCCATCCATCCATCCATCTATCTATCTATCTATCTATCTATCTATCTATCTATCTATCTATCATGTATCCATCCATCCATTTGTCTATCCATCCATTTACTGATCTATCATATATATATATATTCTTGTTTGCTTATTCTTGAATTTTTGCCACAGTGTTCACTACAGAGCCCTAGCTGACCTGGCACTTGCTATATTTTACAGGTAAAAAGAATGCAAGGCATAGGGAACTCAAGTTACTCAGGGAAGTGGCAGCTAAGTCGCTGACAGAGCTGGAGTTGAGCACAAGCTCACCCTCTCCAGCGCCAGGCGCCTGGGTAGTTTGCTTTACTTCTGACAGGAACGGGACTGGCATTAGGCTGGGGCCAAGCGTGGTTAAGCATTCTCCAAGGGAATACTTGGAACACTCTCCCTAACAGTGTAAAAATACAACAGAAGCACAGTACAGAAGGCAGAAGGGGGAGTGAGACATGACCCACAAACAACTTAGCTAACTTGCACACTTTTATATTATGGCTTGACATTTCCATGGAAATATTTTGAATGATTGAAGACATAACCTCCTAATGTCTGTCTTCCCTTTGATGCTAAATATTGGTGTGGAAGCAATTATGTAATCTTTTCCTGTACCACCGGTCATCAATAAAATAAAGTAAAATAATAAACAAAAAACAACCTCAAACAAGCAAACCAATAATGAATGGCATTTCAGACAGAAGACGACTTTAGGAAGCAGTGGTAAGGGGCCACTGTGAGAGAACTGGCCAGCACTGAGCCTGGCTCCAAGGTTTACATACTGTGTAATGTGGTCATGAGCATAGCATCGTCCTAAGGACAGTGGCATATTCATAACTCCACTATGAATACCATGATACCACTATTTAAAACCCTGGTACAAACAGGTTCAGTGGGCATGAGCAAGATGCATGGGACATTTCAAAGTCCAGAGTCTACTTGGCCCCATGAAATGTTCTACCTGGCTGATTATATTCTCTGTCTTAGCTTTTATGTTTCAGGAAAGAGAGCAAGAGACACGGAGGGGTCTCCCTGGGTAGTGTTTCAGAACACCTGAGGGACACAAAGTCCTTTCTCTAGGTTGTGGTGTGCATTCCCCCGAGCTGGTGAGTAAACACACAACATTGGCAGCCTTCCAGGGAAAATAAAAATCTTCATGCAAGAAGAAACTTGATGTTCCAAAGCCCTCATAACCACCAAAATGAAAAAAAAAAAAGACCTACCTATCGTGTGCCCTATGTAATGTGAAAGGCGGGGAATGGGAAGCAAAGTAGAATGTTCTTGTGAGTGGAACATAAACTGGCTGTGAAGTGTCTGACCATTTACTCTAAGTGTGCATTTTCTGCCAACTGTAAACATGGTTATGATTAAACTACACAATTCTCCTCAATCTGATAAGAGACAAAGACAGGTTACCAGCTGAGGATTGCTCCCAGGGTTTGGACTGTCAGGAGTGAATAATCTGACCTTTGTGAATTTAGGCTTCTTAGATTTGACTGTTCTTCGGGATAAGTAATTACCTTTAATGTCTAAATCTAATTATCTCATTGATGACTGTAACTTTTCTCTCTCACTGTTGTGATAAAATACCTGGCCAAAGCAAGTAACAGAAGGACCATCTCCTTTACTTACAGATCTGGGAGCTGGGCGGGGCCTCAGCAAACCACGCCTGTATCCAGAAGCAAAGGGGGTGGTGCAGGGTGGAGGGGCACTCAGGACCCCAGCTCATACAAAAGTGGAATTCCCATTCAGGGTGGGGCTTCCCAATTAGTTCCAACTAGAAATACCCTTAGTGGCATGCCTAGGATTTGTCTCCTGGGTAATCCTAGATACTGCCAAGTTGACAATCAGTATCAACTACACAGTGATATGAGGGTTAGAAGATGAACTTTTATACACACAAGGTTAATGCTTTAATAATAATGACCAACATTCAACGGGCCAGGCACTTTTCCCACAATCCTTTAGGCTTTATATGTACAAATATGTTAAATTTTCCCAGCAGTTCCATGAAATAAGAATGAGTCTCATTCTAATTTTAAAGTAGAGAGGACATTGAATTTAATAATTTAATTTAATTTAAAAGTACAGTATTTTTTAAGCTTAGTGGCCAAACTTTATAGCTAGTTGGGATTCAAATGCAGGCACCCTGTCTTGTAATGCACACATGTAAGAATTCTGCGATCCAGCTACTACAAATTTCAAAATATTCATCCTGCTCCAGAGAGGACCCAGCCCTGACCATCATAACCATTGCATTTGTACAGCATGGTCTACATTTCCAGAGAAGCTTCTGTGGATACAGAGAGAAATTTTGAAGAAGACCGATTATTCTGAGGCTTCAGAACTGTTCTTGTGTGTATACTCGTGTGAATTTACAAGTGTATGTGCACACGTGTATGTGCAAGGCTGACACTAACACTGAGTATCTTACTTGATCATACTCCAACTTATATAATGAGGTATTGACTATCCTCTTGCTGAACCCAGAACTTAGCTAGTCAGTTTAGCCTGCTTGCTTTGGGACGTGCTGGGATCACAGGCACCTGTCCTATATCCACATAGTTTTTACATGGGAGCTGGGAACCAAACTCTGGTCACCATGTTTGCTTGGCAAGTGATTTACACACTGAGCTGTCTCCCCAGCTCAGAAAAGAAATTTTCATTTAATTAAATAAACAACAGTACTCATAGGGCCTGCAACTCCTCCACTACTCTGATTTTGACAAAGTCAGCAATAGGGAAACAGGTGATAAACTGTTACCCTGTTCAATACTACATGCATGTCACAGGCACTAAGTTGTTCCTCAGAGAGAAACCCAGTTTAGAGGTGAGAATGCCAAGCCACATGGAGACACTCGGCTGTAAAAGTGTATGACTCCACCCAGCCTTGTTGATCAGGACAAACGCCTCTACGCTCCAGGACTTCTCACCGATAAAAACCAGGCTCTCTGGTCTGTAGTTTTATTCTCTGCAGTTGAGGGCCCTGCTGAGTATCAGCTTTGTTAAAAAGAAGATCAGTAATGAGTCTTGTTGCTGGAAAATGGGCCACGCAAACCCCACTAACAAAGCACGTAACAAATTAGAACAACCTCAAACCCACCACTCCAAACCACCTTCCCCAGTCTCTTGAAATTTCACTTAGAAGTTTTGTTTATAGAACCCTCATTAAGACGGAGGGGAGCCTGGGCAGCCTTCATGTGCAGTGTGGTCACAGGTTCTATTTCTCAGTCTTTAGAACATTTTTATAGCTGTTTGTAAGAAGGGAGAAACTTCTTAAAAGCTAAATGAATCAGTCTGCTGAGAGACAAACTTAGGAGTCCAGTAGAGACTACTTTTTTCTTTGTTTGGTTTGTCTCCCCCATGCCCTGACCTTGGAGAAGCTGAGCGAGGAAGCCAATGACTTACAGGAGAGAAAGTAGTGTTGGTGAAATCTGTGCTGTGTGGGGGCCATTTTCACCCTTAGATATCACTGTCCCCTCGTTCTTGGTGGAGCTGTGCCTAGGGTGTGGCAGCAGCTGCTTATGGCTTCGTTTTTAAAGATTTCATTTTTCATTATGTGTATATGTGCATGCCTGTTAGTGGAAAGCTGCGCTTGTGAGTACAGGTGCCAAGTGAAACCAGAGGCCTTGGAGCCTCTAGAGCAGGAGTTACAGGAGGTTGTGAGCCACCTGACATGGGTGTAAGAACTGAACATGAGTCCCCTAGAAGAGCAGCACTCACATGCAAAACATGAGCCACCTCTCCAGCCCCTGTGGCTTTTAAAAAGATATATATATATATGTGTGTGTGCGTGTGCGTATGTATATATATAATACTACCTGCCTCACATATCCAAGTGTACTCGCTCTCTCTCTTTCTCTCTTTCTTTCACCCCCCCCCCACACACAATATTAACTATAGTTCTCATGGCTACTTCAGTGTATGTTTCCACTGGTTGATATCTTTTTCCCCACAAGAAACTGTGACTCCAGGAGGCTGACTCATAAGAAACACTGTGAGAAGTAAATGTCACTGTCTCCAGATCCTTGGCTCATTTCCAGGACTGCAGGCAGGAAATGAATGACTGGGTTTGTGCTGCCATCTGGTGGCAATGACACAGATATACAGATCACACATTTTGAGCGCTCAAAACTATCAAGTAAAAACGGAATTCTGCACTGTCAAGGAATCCTAGCATTCAGAGGTAGAAGCAGAAAGACGCTAAGATCGAGGCCAGCCAAGGTTTCACAGTGAGCCGATCAATCAATAAAAGGTTCATTATTTTAAATAATGTCAAGTAGATATTAAAGCTGGATGTGGTAGCTCATGCCTGCATCCTACATGATGCAGGAGCATCACTGCAAGCCAGAGGTCATCTTCAGTTACACGGTGAATTTAAGGCCACCCTAGGCTATATGAGACCCTGTCTCAAAAAACAAACAAAAATATAGAAGAAAAGAAGGAAGAGTGGGAAGGAGGGAGGAAAGATGACCAAGTGGTGAGAGTTCGGCTCCAGCTGGGATGTGAGATGCTTTGGTTCACATTGTGTCTTTCTATGCATTCAGGAATAAAGTGATGTTTCTAATGCCCAAGAACCACATAAAATGCTTAATGGTCTTTCTCTACCTCCCAGGATTATTCAGAGTTGAAAGTTGAAAGGCACACTGAGGTGTCACACCGTTCACAGAAACACCTCCTCGTGTTTACCTGAGAGCATGTTCTACAGGTGTGTTTCCTAGAGAGCTGTCCACATCATCAAAGATGGATCCCACAGTCCTCCTTTATGTGTAAGCTTCTCTCAGCAAGCTTCTACCTGACTCTGGGGCTCATTGCACAGTAAATCCTCTGCCGAGGAAACCAAAGGTTCTCAGTGATACATAGTTTGTTTGGAGATTTAGCTAACTAGTCTCTTCTCTCCCTCCCTTCCTCCTTCCTCCTTCTCCTCCTTCCTCCTCTCCTCTTCTTCCTCCTCCTCTTCCTCCACTCCCTCTTTTTCTCTTACCCTCTCTCTCTCTCCATCTCCCTCTTCCTTCTATGATACTGTTAAGGATCCAGCTGAAGGAGAAGGCTCCAGCTAGCCCAGCGTTCTACCACTAAACTGCATTGCTGTCTCTCCTCTTCCCACCCATACTGCCAGCACAATCTCTGCTCAACAACCTGGGTCCTTTCCAAACTTTAAAACTCCAAAAAGTTCAAAGGCCAGAGAATGAGGACATACACTGCAAGACAGTAGCTTTTCTATAAAACAGGAAACTATATGCATGAAACATCAACAACATGGCCACTTAAACAAGGCCTGCATTACGGCAACACCTGTTGGCATGCCAACACAGATGCAAGAAAGGTCACAAGGCCTTCGATGGACCTGCATCTAGATCCTTCTAGATGGCTGCTGAGAGGAGGAGAACCAGTCTTCTCTAGTGACAAGTTCCTGATAGCTGATAGGTTGGTTATCCAGTCATGAATGGTCAGACACACATACACACACAGACACACACACACATTTTATATATACATATACATACATATATATATATACATATATATATGTATATGTGTGTGTATTTACACACATTATACACACACACACACAAGCAACACTGAGTGGACTCAGAGGTGTGTATATGGATAAGAGGGAGAGGTAGAGAGGATGTGAAGACAAGACCCACAAATGAAATTCTCAAACAAAAGCTAATTAAAATTTAGATGTAGAAGTTTATGTATACATAGAAGTCATTTTCCACCCATCAGCCTCTGCTCTCAGTAGTCTGTGTGGGTAGCCTTATTTTTAAATCTTCATAAAAATGAGAGATGGGAGATCATGACCTTATTCAATAGTTGGCAAATCTCAACTAAGGTAGAGAGAGAAGGAACCAGGTTCAGAAGCAGGCTCAGTCTCCCTGACTCCTTTCTTTGTAATTAAACATACTCTTTGTCCCTAACTATTACATCAGACCACTTTAAGGTGGACATGTGTGCAAGCATGCGTGCACACACACACACACGCGCGCACACACACACACTCAGCTTGTATAACAGACACATGAATTACAGATCTTCATTTAATCACAGCTCAGCATGAGTTATAATGGAACTATGGTGGTGGCCTGTACTAGTAAAACTCCCTGTAGTAATAATGAAGGCTCCAGAAAATGACATCCCCAAAATAAAAAGAAACAAGAAAAGAATCCAACACTGTAACATAACGTGACCTCACGTGTTGAAGCCAAGTGTGAAGGGGAATGGTGTGAACATGGATGTGTAATTCTCTGAAATGTTCATGAGTCCTTTTAGGAAATATTCTACAATTCTATTTTTTTTATGTCTTTGGCTTTTTCCATAAGAAAAAAGAAAATACAAATCTTTACAGTCAACCAAGCAGAATCCATATCTACAGGTCTATGCCCACCTCTCCAGTCTCTCCCATCCCAGGATTTGGCTAATCTGAGGTAAAACTATGGCTACATTTCTCTTCCATGAATGCAGTAAGTTCTTTGTCCAGAGACAAGGGGAGAAAATAAGTATCTGAGAGATAGTAGCAGGAAGTTTCCCCAAATTTATGAAAGCATCAGACATGAAAGGAGGCCATTGTTTTCTGTATCCTTTCCCTGTGGATTCTGTTTTCTACTCTGTGCAATACATCTGTTGGAAGATGGGAAAGGGAGGCTGGGGTCCTTTGTTCCAACCTAAGACAGACATGGTTTCCGTAAGTTTTCCCAGCCTTCCCTTTTGAAAACAAATTTAAAAAGGGGGACCTGTTGGGAGCCAACTCTGAGCAGAAAGCGGCTATCATCTTTGCAGCCATCTTGAGCCATATACCCTGACAAGAACTCTGATAAACATCTTGTTTTTCTCAGATATCTTGTTTTGTTGTTTATTGCCCCCAGCTGCAGGGTGCACATGGTAAAGTGTCTTCAGCTGCGTTCTCCTGTTTGTGCTTATATATGCCCATGATTTATTTTCAATTCAGGCGATACTTGAGGCGATACTTGAGGCGAGACTTGAGGCGAGACTAGAGGCGAGACTAGACCAGACTCCCTGTCTTGTCTCCATTCTTCGCATCTCCATCCCCACTCTCTCTCTTGCTAGGCCCTGACCCGCGGACCGGAGTAGCAGAACGGGCTGTTACACACATCCACCTCATGGTCCATGGTGGTCTGATGCTTCACAGTCAACCTAAATTAACAGATGACCCCTGGGGTTCAGTGTTTCAACTGAGAAAATCTTCTCAGTCACACTGTAAACAATGTCACCCTGTGTGAGTGACCCCGGACACCAGGCCAGCCTTTAAGCCTAATAGCAAATGCAGGTGGAGGTTTGGGGCTGAGGCACACCCACCAAGCAGAGAAGTCCTCACTTGGTGTTCTGCAGCAGGAACAATGGCGGGGAAGGCCAGCAGAGATTCACACTGGTTTCCCAAATGCACTATGTTCTCAAATGGTTTTATTGCAAGGCAAACGGAGGCAGAAGCAGTGGCTAGACAAAACACAATAATGGTTTGCAGAGAGAAACATCCGAGAGATGTGCAGATGGGGGTGAAAGAACAGAAAAAACTGCAAACCAGGGTGCTATGTGTCCTCAGGTGTTCCTATGTAGGGACACAGACACACACACAGACACATACATACACTTACATAGACACACACACACATACATACACTTACACAGACACATACACACACATACACACACTTACACAGACACAGACACACATGCAGACACACACAGATACACACAGATACACGGAGAGAGACACACAGATAGACAGACAGACAGACAGACACACACACACACACACACACACACACACAAACACACACACTTTTGTGCTTCAGGCCCATTGTAGAAAGTGTGGCCTTAAACAGGACAAGACAAGGGCACATTGCACATGTACTGCTGAGTCATACAGATGTTTTTTAAGGCTTTGTCCCCGTTCTGCTCACCTTGGCAGGAACCAATAGTCCCTAAACCCCAGAATAGCTCCACATGTGACTCCCAGCTGACAGGGAAGCAGAACGCACCTGGCATGGTGAGCATGGAACATTCCTTAAAAAAGTGATGACCCAGAATCCATCCTCCTGGCAGAATCAGGTCAGAGGAACTTAAGGGGTAAAATCTGCCTGGAACATCTTTAGTGTATAAAGAGTACCATTTTATTATAGCTTGAATTTTATACAGCATTGAAAAAAGGGGTATCATTCACAGTTAAGAATCAGATGAGTGTTGGGGTTGGAGCTCAGTGGGAAAGTGCTTGCCTAGTGTGTAGAGAGGTTCTCAGCATCCCTCCAAAATAGCCTAACATGCCCTTTTCTGTTTCTTTGACACTATGTTAATCAGACAGTGAGTTATTCTGAGCCTATGCCTGGGAGATCAAAGAGTGAAGCCTCTTTGTCAACAACACAGCAAAGACAGTCAGCCAAATGGAGTGGCCTAGCCCACATCACAGACTGAAGTGCATGGCCCAGGAGTTGATTTTACTGTGACCTTCACGTTTTATTCTTTAATATGGTACTGTTGCCCTGGGCTGTGCTGATGAAATGCCTCAGTTCTAAACTGAATTTTATCCTAGCAAAATATTTGTTATCTAGCATAGTCTGAATCTAATCTCCAACAAATAATACAGAAATAATTTTATTGTAAGGAGTTGATCTGGAATGAAGAATATGAAATGGCTTTATTCACTCTGTTCCTGTAAGAGTCAAAGCAACAGGGAGTGGCTTTATTTTTAAAATAAATGTTAAATCCTATCTTTCTTTTTGAAATTTATTTGTATCGTATTTGTGTGGGTGTTTTGTCTGTGTTTGTGTACATGAGCACGCCTGGTACCTGTGGAGGCCTGAGAAGAGCATTAAATGCCCTAAAAGTGGAGTTACAGATGGTTGGAATGTACCATATAGGTGCTGGGAATTGAGCCCAGGTCCTCTGGAAGAGCATCCAGCCCTCCTAACCCCTGAACCATCTCCTCATTCCCATTCTGTCTTTCTTGACTCACAGATCACCGTAGCTCTACTCTTCTATGCTATTACAGAACTGAACAGGCCTCAGATTAAAGAATCTACGATTGGCTAATATCTACGTATCATTGAGTACATGTCATGCATGTCCTTTAGGGTCTGGGTTACCTCACTCAGGATGATATTTTCTAGTTCCATCCAAATTTCATGATGTCCTCAATTTTAATAGCTGAATAGTAGTCTATGATACAACCCATAGACTGTAGGAAGCTTAACACAAAGAAAGGCCCAACTGCAGATCCCTGAAACCCACTTAGAAGGGGAATAAAATAATCATGGGAGGCAGAGGGGAGGAGAAGGGAAAAGGAGGGGCAGAATCAGGTATGGGAAGAGTCAGGAGGGATGCCGAGAGGGCCAGGAGAATGAATTGAAATATGCAGCAGTGGGGGTTAGGGGGAGGGGGGAACCTCTAGAAAGTCCCAGAGACCTGAGATATAAGAGGCTGCCAGGACTCAATGGGGATGACATTAGTCGAAATGCCCAACAGTGGCGAGATGAAACCGGAAGAGACTACCTCCAGTAAATAGACATGGCCCCCAGTTGAAGCAGGGGGCCACCCACCCATCTTCAAAATTTTTAACCCAGAATTGTTCCTGTCTAAAGGAAATTCAGGGTCAAAAAATGGAACAGAGACTGAAAGGAAGGCCACCCAGTGACTGGCCTAACTTGGGATCCATTCCATGCATGCACACCAAATTCTAACACTATTACTCAGGCTATATTGTGCACTCAGACAGGAGCCTGGCAAGGCTGTCCTCTGAGAGGCTCTACCAGCAACTGACTGAGACAGATGCAGATACTTATAGCTAACCATTAGATTGGGGTTAGGGACTAATATGGAAGAGTTAGAGAAACAACTGAAGGAACAGAAGGGGACTGTAACCTCATAGGAAGAACAACGTTGTCAACTAGCTGGACCCCTCAGGGCTCCCAGGGACTAAGCCAAAAATCAAGGTGTATACACTGGCTGGTTCCTGGCCCCAGGCACATGTGTAGCAGAGGACTGCCTTGTATGGCCACAGTGAGAGAGGATGTGCTTAATCCTGTGGAAAATTGATGCTCCAGGGAAGAGGGATGCTGGTGGGGGTGAAGTAGGAGTGGGTGGGCAAGTGGGGGAGCACCCTCTCAGAGTTGAAGGGAGGATGGGTGAAGAACTCGGGGAGGGGGGTACCGGGAAGGGGGTATGTAAATAAATAAAATAATTTAATAATAATAATAAATAACCCATGATTGCGTGCGCGCGCACACACACACACACACACACACACACACACACACACACACACACACCTGCCACATGGTTGGTTTGAAACCATGATAGGTTGGTGAAGAGCAGGGCTTTAACCGCGGAGGTAGAGCGAGTACCCGGCATGTCCTTGGTTAGATCTCCAGCACTGCGCAGAAGAATTGTGAGGGGAGCGCTAGTTTAAATTGTGCGCAGGTCTACAGAACTTCCAGCAGGTGGCAGTGTTTACAAATAGTATGATAGCACAACTTCACCGCAGCTAATTTCCGAACAGAGGATGCCCAGGTTTGGTACTAGGGTTGAGCCCAGCCAGGGCCACCACTCAGTCGCACCTTTCATTGCCAACAAACAAGAGCCTTTAAGCTTTGCCTAAAGCTGCCTTTCCGGCTATTGTACCGCTGCCTTTGGAACTTTCTGTGTCACCATTTGCCGATAATTTTTTCGTGTGGGGCTGCCCTTCAAATCACAGACCTAGAATGCTGGCTTTAGTAAGCTACAATGAGTTTGATTAACCTTACTTGAGAAACTTTATGTAAGATCTTTGAACTATGTTTCAAGTTCCAGCCTGCCTCCCTTCCCCCATACAGGGTCCCCTGTAGCCCAGGTTGGTCTCAAACACACTATGTAGACAAGGATGACACGGAGCTTCAACTTCTGATCCTCCTGCCTCCACTTCTCGAAGGCTGGAGTTGTAGGTGTATCCACCATTCACGGTTTAATGCAGTGTTAGGACAAAACCCCAAAATTGGATACATTTGAAGTGAACACTCCACCGATTGAGCCGCGAGGCATTCTAAGCCTCAAATACTCTTTCTTTGGGCCTAGTAAGTTTCAGAGCGCTGTTTGCTTTGTGTTAGCGAGATCATCAGTGTTTTGGCTGTGCATAAACACAGGATTAGCCGCTATTGACATGCACACAAGAGACCACAATGCTTCTGGTATTGGTTACCTAGCAACAAATAAGTACTCATCACACTTCCTTAACTATGGGCTTCACACAAATCACTTAACTATATCCTTACCTGAGCTGAACAGCAGCAAGTCCCCTGAGCTCACCGCGTTATTCTTACCGCCATACCATACCGTAACCTTGGTCTCCCCATTTAATCCTCCGGTTTCAAGCCATGTGCTCACCTTCTTTCAAAATGCTCCTTTTTAAAAAAATGATTATTTTATTTATTTAAATTTCAAATGTTACCTCCCTTCCCGGTTTCCCCTTCGCAAACCCCCAGCCCACACTTATCTCCCTGCTTCTATGAGGATGCTTCCCCACCCACTCCCCCCTTACAGCCCTAGCATTCATTGAGCTTCACAGGACTTCTCCTCTCATTGATGTCAGATAAGGCCATCCTCTACTATATTTGCAGCTGGAGCCATGGATCCCTCCATGTTCACTCTTTGTTTAGTGGTTTAATCCCTGGGAGCTCTGGGGGGTCTAGTTGGTTGATATTGTTGTTCTTCCTATGCAGTTGCAAACACTTCCAGCTCATTCAGTCCTTCCCCTGACTCCTCCATTGGAGTTCCTGTGTTCAGTCTGATGATTGGCTGCAAGCATCTGCAGCATCTGTGTCAGTAAGGCTCTGGTAGATGCTCTCAGGAGACAGCTGTATTACAAAGTAGTCACTGATATTGGTCCTCTCCTGTCTTCATCTTTCCGGTCCATCTCAGAACTCCTGAAAACAGTATTTTCAGAATTACATTCTGAATATGTAAATCCAGCTGTTTTGGTCTTTATTTGTTCCCCTGTTTGGGAGCCCATGGCCTCAGCAAGGTAAGCATCAACTGTACCACTGAGCTACACTTACAGCCTACATTCAGATCCGATACACTCGAAGTCAGTCGTCTGAGGTCCTTGGAGCATCTTTAACATGTTATCCATTGCTCACGTTCAGTCACTTTAATATTCCTGTGCCTTTTAAAGCAGAACTCCTTCCAAAGATGTGTATAGCAGTTATATTTGTCAGACCTTCCCCTACCCCAGACAGGACTTCATGTGCCTGAGATGGCTTTGAACTCAATATGCAACCCTGGACAATCTTGCATTGCTGAGCCTCCCGAGTCAGCTTCCTAAATAGGTGCTGGGATTACAGCTATGTAACACCACATCAGTTTACGATACTTCCAACATGCTGAGCAAGCAGGCTACCACCACCTGAGCTACATCTCAACTCCATTCTTGCTACTGTTTATGAAAGCTACTAACTACAGTGGGACACATTTAGTGTTGATGGTGGTATTTTAAAATGGCGGCAAACGATCTGGCTTGTAGTTATGGAGCCGCCATGTTCCCGACTGGGCTAGGCCTGAGGTCACGAGCAACGATGTGTTCTCATTGCTGCCACAGCTCAGACCACCAGCTCAGCCCAAAGGCTCAGGTGGCCAGAGACACTGACCCTGCCACCCACGAGATGCCAGCGTGGGAGATGGCTCTGCCAATCTTCCACACTGACTTCCACAAGGCTGAGCTGAACCCAGACCATCCCACCATCCACCCAGTGCCCAGTAGGAATGAGACTCTAATGCTTAATCATGGGTTTTATATGTTTGATAATGCCCAATTAACAAGATGCTCACACAATTAGAGGTGTTTCCCAATTAACTAACCTAGATATAAGTTGTTACCCAGGACTGCTCCCAATTCATGTGTGGTTCTCCATAGCGTCTCCATCTCTCCTCCCTCTCCTTCTCCTCTTCCTCTCCTTACTCCTCCTCTTCCTCCCTAACTCCTCTTCTTCCTCTCCTTACTCCTCCCACCTTAGCTCCTCCCAAGTTGCAGGGGAAAATTTCTAGATACAATTTAGTATGTTGATATATGTTTGCAAGTGTGCAGATCACGGGTGTAGGATAAGGTAGCCTCACACAACAAACGTCCTTTATAGATAAAACTTATCTCCAGAGAATAATTCATCAGACCAACTTCCATCAGAACGCCACCTTGGCTTCTTATAACAGCCATCCACATGTACTTTTAAAATGGTTGAATCATCTTGCAGAGTGTAACTATTAGTTACTTTTCTCTTGTGTGATGAAACATCATGACCAAGACAACTGATAGATGGAAGGATGTATCCATCCCCATCACAGCATGGCAGCAGGCAGCAGGCATGGCACAGAAAGCAATATCTGAACAGGAAGCAGAGTGAGCTAACTCAAGTTAGCCAGAGTCTTAAGGCATAAATGACATCAATTAATGAGGTACTCATTCTTATCATTTGTTTCCAATAAGTCATTCTCCTGTCTCCTTTCCTGTGTGTGTATCATGTTAGAAAACCCCAGTTCTCCTCTAAGGAAAGGTTTAGCAACTCTCCCCCATTCACAAACAAACCTTAACCTTGAAAACAACAGTGAAATGAATGACATGAAGAAAATGAAACTCTGACATAACCTGTCCAGCACGGTCTTCTTTCTCAGGGTTACTGGGGTACTTTTAAAGGATGCTATTGGGCTGGTTTTGTACAGGCCACACTTAACTGCTCATGGAAAGGTCTAGGAAATGTTTGGACTTCTAGGGTACTCCTGGTCGAGTAAAGAGGACAGAGAGTAGTAAACCACACCAAAAATCGCAGCCTGTGGAAAATGGATGCTTGAGAATCAGAAACTGAATCACATCCTTGTCTATACGGCAAGTTCAAGACCACACTAGGGTACATGAGACCTCATCTAAGAAACAACACAATGACAGGAGGTTTTCCAGGGACCGTGTATCTCTGTGACCACAAAGCCCAAGGTTGAGATGGACTAATGCAGTATCTATTGGGTATAATCTGCCCCCGAGAGAGACCTAAACAATCAGGAGCCTCCAGAAATGTATCCAGATGGGCGAAATGAGGTTTCCACTGTCCACTGATGGCCAGTGTGTGGGAATGGCTGGAATATGTGTCTAAGAGCTTGAGTAGCACAATCAGTTACACAGAACTATCTGTGTCTTTAGTGTGTGTGTACACGTGTGTGAGAGAGGGTAGGGGAGGCCTGACGACACGTCAGCATTCCCTTTGTTCTAAAATGCACACATGTATAGAAGTCAGGGAGGTGAAGAAGGTCAGGAGCTGAACCTCAGGGGGGTGTGATTTTAGGCAGTGTGGAGATAAGCTACATCTTTCAGGAAATATGGAATACCAGAATACAAGAAGACATTCTTTAGTTTTAAGCAAGTATACACACACACATGTGCACACTCGCACACACACACACACATAGGCACATACTTGTACATGCACGCATATGCATGTATACTTGGTCTGAGATCTGCACCTCAAGTCATCCTTGCCTCCCCCCCCACCCCAACCCCGTGCTCTGCTCATTTAGCCTGGCTCATGCCCACCATTCACCATTCAGGATTCCATTTGCTTTGTTCCTCTTCATCTCTTCTCCTCTCCTTTCTGATTCAAGTCAACCTTGTAGGTAAAAAGCTTCTCTGGCTGCCTAAGCTCTCTCTGTTCACCAGCGCCACGCCTGAGATAGCCCTGCCTCATTAGCACATGGATTCACGTGACTGTGGACTCAGAGTAACCTGAGCATGGAAACTCTGACTCTTTGTGTCTAAACAGTGTCTGGCACTTAAAAATGACAGAAATGAACTCCATGCAAGTGTGAATACCCACACACATACACATAGGACATGTACATTCTGTGAGTGTGTACTCAGGAAGCTTAGTTAGAAACTCTTGAACTTGGAACAATCCCATAGTATCCAGTGGCCTTATTTAAAAGGAGCCAGTGCCTATGAACAAGTAACGGACTAGACAGACACCTCCTGTATGACTGAGTATGGATGGCTACTCAAGTAGTTTTCATAAATGTATTCTTATAAGAATTTTTCAGGGCCAGTGAGATGATTCAGCCAATAAAGGCACTTTCCGTAATGCCTGTGTTCTGTCATCAGGACTCACTTGGAGGAGGGAAAAGGCCAGCTCCTGAAAGGTATCCTCTGCATACACACAGATGTACATACACATACAACACACATACACATATATACACACATGCTCATACACATATACATGCACATAGCCACACACACACATACATGTACATACACATACATACATACATACATACATACACAGTGATCTCAACTCTTCGTTACTTTTAATTATTATTCTTCAAATAGGCATGTGTGTAAAACTTAAAAACTATGGAGACAACACAATGAAAAGCAATTCCCCACCCCTGCCCCCACCCCTGCCCCTACCCCCACCCCCACCTGCTCAGTTCTCCCCTTCAAGCCACTGTCCCAATTGCAAGTTTTTTCCTAGGAAGCTGAGGCATCTTAAACTTTTAATATTTAATATGGTTTAAACTTTATTTAATCTTATATGCATGAGTGTCTGTGTGCCTGAGTGTATATGTGTGCACCATATCATATACACACAGCTCTTGGAGGTCAGAGGAGGCATCGAAACCCCCGGAACTGGAGTTACAGATGATCATGAGGAGCCATGTGGGTGCTGGGAACTGAACCCAGGTCCTCTGCAAGAGTTGGAAATGCTCTTAACTGTTGAGCCATCTCTGTACCCCCATATATGTATGTATGTATATATATATATATATATATATATATATATATATATATATATCCTTATTCGAGATAAACTATTGTTGTGGCTGAGGTATTGTTAAAGTTTGACAACTGCCAAAAGGAAGTCTGCTGGGTGGCCACTGGCATGCTGAGTGTTGGGCATCTATAAGGTTTCCAGGCAGATTTACCCAGGAAGCAGCTGGAAATAGAGACCTGGGGCTTAGGAGAGGGGTCTGGGCAGGAGGTGGAAATGAAGGGTAATAGGTTGTTGATGCCAAAGTTATGGGCAGCAGCCCACACAGCGCGGATAGAGGGGGTGAGATCCCGGCTGTACAGTGAATCCTGGCAGATGCTGGAAGAGCTCACACCCAAGCCAGGAAGGATCAGGGGGGAGTTTATGGTGATTGATTTCAACATCAAAGTAAGTCCTAATTCTGTACCCTGCTGTTTTCATATAGGAATGTGCCAGAGGGCAGCCCTCAGGATGCTGGAAAGAGGGGAACAAAAGGGTGTTACTGATAAAGTGAGATGAGCGCATACACGTGCTGAGGATGTGGGAATATAGAAGCAACGGATACAGGTTCGCTTCTTTTAAAGCAGCAGCAGCAGCAGCAGCAGCAGCAGCAGCAGCAGCAGCCCTTATAACCCAGGATAGCCTCAAATTTGCCATGTAGCTAAGGATCACCTTGCAGGTCTGATCCGGTTGCCTCTTGCCCTGAAGGCTGAGGTTGCATGTGTGCACTTCCACACCTTGCTTAAGCAGTGCTAGGCTCACACCTGGGCGTGCAGCCTGTGTTCTGTCCCCTTCCTGCCCCTCACCTTGGTGCATTTGTTTGAACGACTCCCCGAACTTGGCTTTTCCTCCTCCCAGCTGGTGGAATACTCACCATGGAGACACTTGCCTCAGGTTGCCCTGAAATGCAAATCACCCACCTAAGCTTAACCAGAGTGTAAGTCTTCTGCCAAGTCTACTGAAAAGTACCTGTAAAGAGATGCCAGGCGCTCAATAGGAGGTGCTTCTCTTAAACCACAAGGGAGCAGGAGGTGAAGGAGGAGAAGAGGGGAGGAGGGAGGAAGAGAGAAGAGCAGAAGAAGGGGAGGGAAAAGAAAAGAAAGGAGAAAAAGGGACAGGAAATAGATTTTATATCTTTAAGCATTTTGTATTTATTTTTACCTAGAAATTATGCTGTGCCCATTGCAAAAATTGTTCAGTATAAGAAAAGTATTCCAGTAAACCTCATACACATAAAACTGAGAAATCTCTATAAAGTCTGTAGGTTTGCACTTTAGGGTACCAATGCCAGTCTTCACAATGAAGTAGCACAAAATACAGGCAACACAAAGTACATGACCACTGTGAAAGACCAACAAAACACATACATACACACACACACACACATACACACGCATGCACATACACATACACATGCATGCACACACACACACACACACACACACACACATGTCCATGCACGCACAAATACTTTTTTAAAAACTTTCTGTTGTTGATACATGTCTCTCTCTCTCTCTCTCTCTCTCTCTCTCTCTCTCTCTCTCTCTCTACATATATATATATATATATATATATATATATATATATATATATATATATGGCAAAGTCCATGTCTCTATGAATCATCATGGTTATTCATGTTTGAAATGAAAGAATTATTTTTTGTCAGTTTGGCCAAAATGAAGCCTTAATACTGAATAGGGTCAGAGAGTAAGGAAACAGGAGTCAGATGAGGCTAGGAAGAACAGCAGCACCAGCAGCAGCAACAACAACAACAAAATAACAAAAACTGTTCTCCATCTGGAGAACAGCTTGTCATGCTAGTCGGCTTATGGGTCTAGGGATGTGCGGTGTAGAGGATATCAGGACCTTTACCTAGTGAACACCTTAATCATGGAAGTCGGAAGAGTGTCCCTGACTTCCGGTCACTGGAACTACACTGGATATGCTGTGTGTGTGGGAAAGTTGTTCCACTTCAATTCTGCGGGAGTGTACCTGTTTGGAAGTTCACCTTCAAGAAAAACTAAGACCTCATGCCTGGTGGGTGACTGACTTCTTCAGGACTCCAAGGACGTGAATGCCAGGCTTGTTTGAATTGCCCTGCGGAAGAGAAACAAACAGGAATTCACACCAGATCAAGCACCAATAAATGACCAAAGGAATGACCCACCGCAGGGTCCAGCTTGTAACCCCTGAGTTTACTTACAAAAGCATGAGTGGAGGGTGCTTGTGGGAGTGGGAGTTACCCCTAAACAGCTGCATCACCGAGAAGCCTCACACCAGCATGGGAAGTTCCGACCTCAGTCTGGCTGCACAGTGTCTCCTTCATTTACCCTTCCTAAGACCACGTGCAGACAGAACGGAAGTAATTATAGCTGGGGGAAGGGGGAGGGGAGGAACAGGAGTGCATGCTGGGCTGTCAGGTGAGGGTCTCATAACCCACCCTCGCCCTCCTTTGGAGTGGAAGGTTAAAAGACTTCCCTTGGTGGGGAGGAGAGGGGATCAGTCTGACTAACAGGTGTCTATAGTCTCATGCACGAAAAGCCTTGGTTCCATTCCTAGCCTTGTAAATTAGGAAGTAAAACTAAATAAAGGTTCATATTGTTTTCCTAAGAAGAGAGCAAACTTTAGGATGTAATTACTGCACAGGTTTTTCCACTAAAGGCTCAATGTTCACTAAAGATGTGTCTGCTGCTTTCAGACCCTCAGGAAAGAGAAATCCAATTCAGAGGCACACTGGTTGGTTTCAGTCCGGGGAATGTGTTACCAACAATATCACTTCTAACCTGTAGCTGCTAGAGCACTTTGGAGTTCTCATCCTATGGGTTGCAACACCTTTAGGGGTGATATGACTGTTGGAAAACACAAACATTACGGTTCCTAATAGAAGCAAAATTACAATTATGAGGTAGCAAGGAAATAATTTTATGGTCGGGGGGTCAGCACAACATGAGGAACTGTATTAAAGGGGTGTAGCATTAGGAAGGCTGAAAACCTCTGCTCTAGAGCAAAGCACACACCAGTGTCTATCCAGCTAGGTGCCCGGATGTGGCTTGTCCTCTTGTCCTCAAAGGTCTGATCATGATCTCAGGAAAGATATTCATGTCCCTCTCTTTGGCCATCAGACCATTGAAACAATGGGGGGGGCAAGGAATTGGAATTGTCTTTTTTTGTTCTTCTTCCCAGTGTGGCACCTTTGGAAAGTCTCTTTTCTCTGTTCTAGTTGCCACATTTAATTGCTTCTCTAATTGGTCAGTAAAGGACAGGTATTCATACTTAAGATATTAGGGCTGCCACAGCCCAGCTTTTGACCCCAACAGCTAGGTAATATCATGAATCAATTCAAAACTGCTGATATAACTCATATTATAAATACCTCCCTTCCAAAAAAATATAGTTAATGATCCCACAAAAAGATTAGGTTTTTTTTTTTTATCGTATTAAACCTTCACAAGAAATATCTAGACAATTAGAATCTAAAAACAGTTCCCTTTGAGATGTTAAACACTCAATACTCCTTGCCTATTGCCTGGGATTCTCTTCCCCTAAAAGAGTGTAGGGTGAGAGGTGCAGTTCAGGGTTCAGAACACAGTGATTGTGTGTGGCACTCCGGATTAAAAGAGTAATCTAAGGAGAACTGAAGGCTCCAACCCTGAGTCCTAACTCAGAGTTTGTTACATTGTATCTTATAATAAAGCCCTCAGTTCATCCTTTTCTTCTCTGCCCCTGTTCAGGCTCCGGGGTCCATGAGAACCCTTTCAGCTTCTACACCTTTAATTCGCACAGGAAGGACGAGTGGTGGCTACTCTCTCAAACTGGGTATGTAAGCAGATTAGACGATCTCCAAAGCTTCTTTTTCTGTTCTACAATTCACTTGTTCTGGTTCAAAAATATGACACCCTTACAATGGGAAATAACCCTTTTAAGATACAAGAGAAAATCAAACAAAACAAAAAAAAAAACAAAAACAACACAAAAAACCCATCAGGTGTTCCTTGCAGAGGTGAGCCCCTTAGCCCTGCAACCCTGCAACCCTGCAACCCTGCAACCCTACAACCCTGCACAGAGTGGCTATACGGTGATCCACATCCCCTGCCTCTCTGTCTCTCTCTCTCTGTCTCTCTCTGTCTCTCTCTGTCTCTCTCTCTCTCTCTCTCTCTCTCTCTCTCTCTCTCTCTCTCTCTCTCTCTCTCTCTCCTATTAGAGCTGGTGTTTCTCTGTGTAAGCCTGGCTGTCCTAGAACTCCGTAGAACAAACTGGCCTTGAACTCAGAGATATGCTTGTTGCCTGTGTCTCCCTCCTGAGTGCTGTGACTAAGGGCATGTGCCACCTGGCCCAGTCAAGGTCACATTCTGTGTCTCTTTTGTTTATGTTTGCAGCCCTCTAGTAGTACACACGTTTCCATTAGCAGGCATCTTGTCTTGTGTGTCTTGGTCCCTGAAGCAGTTCTCCTACATAGGAACATTCTCAGTACATATTTTTAAAGGGGGAAATCCCAACTTCTCTTTTGACTGTTTCCCTTTTACATTTGTATTCGGTTTTATAACCCATCTCACTCCTCAAGAATGATTTACTTTAAACTTCTTTAGCCCTTGTCACATAGATGTTTAGCAAGCATTTATCTTACAGATGAAAAGCTGAATTCTTTCCCTAACATTTTCCTGTATCCACCCCTTTCAGCTCCTGGTACCTGATACTCTTTTTCACTGCTGGGATTCAAACCGAGGCAGACACCAGGCCTGTACCCCAAAGTCTCACCCATAGGTGCCTAACACTTCTATGTCAAAGCATCTCCTTTTCTTCAATTCCTAGCTTTCCTTCCATTCCCCAGTAATGTGATAGCTCTGCCCAGACTCCCCCAAATTTTCAGTAAAATTGGGACTAGGGGCAGCACCCAAAGAACACAGTTATATTATACCCATATTACACTTCATGCTTGTACTCAATGCTCGGCAGAGGAGAGTGCTATTTATAGAATTACAAGCGCTACACACTTAAAGAAAGCAAAAGGCAAATTCTCACACACCAGCATCAGTGAGGCAGCTAGATGGGGAAACAATTTTATCTTAAGAAAACACAACTGCCCTAAATCTTCAGAACACTTCTGATTGCTCAGTCCATGCTGGAATAAGGAAGGAACCAGGCGCTGGGCTGGGTGAGACTAAGAGCTAAGAATGTGGGAAGACACAATTACACAGGGCTGGGGCTGCTAGCATGAGCTGCTTCTCCTAGTGTGAGCTCCTGGGTTCTATTCCGAAGCACTGACACACACACACACACACACACACACACACACACACACACACACTGTACCAGCTCAGCGACTCCTAGAGAAGCTACACCTTTCTTAGGATCCTTATTTTCTCCCTCTCCAGGCCAGGCCTTTTCTTGGGACTCTGCAGTTTCCTAGAGGAACTGTGAAGGGCAGAAATTGGGCACCTTCGATCTTGTTAGCCCGCTATTAGTTGAATTAGGTTTGGGGAGAGGGGGAGGGGAGGTTTTCTTATGGAAGGAACTTGAAAATGAGGATCAAAATTCTGTCTTCTGTTTTTTTTTTCTGTTGTTGTTTGTTTGTTTGAAACAGTCTTAACAGCGAGGCCCAGGCTGGTCTCAAACTCCTGACTTCCCCCAGGACTCAGCCTCCCCAGTGCTGGGATAACAGGCGCGTATAAGACTCTGATCTAGTGCGCCTTCCGAAAAGAGTTCAGAAGCTCTGAGGCCTTTTGAAGTGATATATCAGCAGCAGCATCTTAGCCTCATAACTGCTCTAAAGTTGATCCGGAATGCAACCTAGACATAAATTTCTATTAGCACAAGATGGAGACCGTACAGAAGGCCAGAGAGGCAGGTTTACAGAATAAGTGCTTCAGTGAGGGCCAGCCGTAAAGCTTTGAGAATAAATACCACGGCAGCCAGAAGGTGACCTCCAACTTTAGACAGCCTGGGAGAGCGCGTGCACACTCCTGCCTTGTCCTTGAAGGAGATTGAGCGAGCCGAGGGGAGGGGTAGACCCGGCTCGGGTTTCCAATCACAATAGAGAAAGCTAGGAGGCTGGAGGGCTGCGGCCCCGCCTCCTCCTCCTTCTTGTGGAGCCGGAGTCGGCTGTCCGCAGAGCAGCTTGCTGACTTTGCAGTGGTTCCCCTGCCTCAGCGCGCCGCAGAGCCTCCTCTTGCCTGGTAGGTCTGAACACAGGATCCCAAAGCCTGACTTACAGAACGTCAGGGTGTGTGTTGTGGGAGTAGGGAGTGCAGAGGGGTAGTTGTTTGTCAGAACAGGCGAAGGAGCTACATGCGACACATCCACTCTCTGGGGCCTTTACCCCTGAGCATCCGCTCTCTGACCTATTTCTTCCTTGTGGTTTTGGGTGGCAAGCCGAGCGAGCGGAGGTGTGCAGCTGAGCTCCGGGCTCTGTCTGCACCTTGGTGTAGCCTGAGCACAGTCTAGTCTCGGGCCTGTGTGCTATCAGTGGAAAGACTTGTAACGTAATGTAAGTCAAACCGGGTCTCAAGTCCTTGGTCGGCAGGTAGCACATCACCCACCCGCTGCGAAGCGGGGGGGGGGGGGGGGCCCCCGCGCACGCCCCCCCCCGGTCCCCCCCGCCCCCCCGGGGGTGGGGGGGGGGGGGGGGGGCGCAAGCTGCAGACGCGCGCCTAGGTACCAGGGAACCGAGCGGGTTCTAGGTGGGTCTCTGTGAAGGTTGGAAGGTCTTGTACCTGGTGATGGAGAAAGGTCCCAGCTATTGTATCAGTGGGGATAAAGGAAAGTTCGGTCCGGAACGCCAGGCTTCGTCCTCTCTCACGCTGCCTGCCCTGCAGCCCGGTACTTGCTGGGCCTCTTTAGATGCTCTAGGATTTTGTTTACTTCTTGTGCTAAGTGTGGAAGCCTAGGCTTTCCCCTGGAGACCTTATTCGATGTGTGCGCTAGTATCTCCCACGTGACCTGCTTTGCACAGGAGGAGAGGTGGCTTGTGTGCCGCGGAACTGAACAAGCTCTGACCAGACCTGGGGTGGGGGTAGGGTGGGGGAGCTGATTCGTTTTAATGGAGAAATCGGAGGCCAAACCCGGGCTTTAACAGTTAACATGAGATTCTCTGTGAAGTAGACCTTAGCCCCTGACCTAGACGACTGGTTCATGTCCAGTGGTTCATCTCCACAGGAGAGGGGTATGTGGAAGGACCCTGAGGCTCGAATGTTTTCCATTTCTTTCTCCCTCCACTTATTCCCTGAACTCCCTGCAGCCAACTCCCTGATTTGACACAGGCCTGCTACAATGCAAACTATTTTCTTCCCCTTCTCTATCGCTGTGGGAGGTGGGGGTGGGAGGAGAATACGAACTGAACTTGAGTCTAGATACCCGAGCTGCCTGTGCTTGCTTCGTCTTCAACACTGTCGCTTTTGAAATCCCCCAAACTAATTTAAAACGTTTTCAGGACAGTTTGGCTGGAGATAGCCACGGCTTCAGCTTTCCAGTTTTTCAGACAGGATCCCAGGATGATGCAGGATGACCTTGGTCTTTCCTGACCCTCCTACCTCCACCTCCCAAACGCTGGGATTCCAGGCCTTCCTAATGCTCTCTGGAACCTACCTAACAGATTTTAAGCCAACTAACAAAAATAAACTTGGTGTGGGCGGGCTTTGGGGAGGCTGTGCTTGTCTTACTAAAGAGATGCAGCTACTCTCTTGAAGTCGCTTAAGGTACCGGGCCTGTGTGAATCCATTTTAAGGTCGTTGCTTTGTCCAAGCCCTCCCAAGGCAGTTCATCTTCACATCCATGGAAAAACTACAGATGCAATTCTCTAAGGCGAAATAACCCTGGAAGCAGTACACATGGGCGGGGGGCGGGGGTTTAAAATAAACAAAAATAAGTTATGGAGCAAAGTAGTTGTGGTTGCCTCCAGGTACTTCACTCTGGACGACTAAGGGTTCTTTACAAGACTGTTAACTAAGCCAGGTTTTGTTACTTAGCCCTTTACAGATTAGAAGTGAACCTTAGTGGAGCCTCAGCTGTGATGTACCTTGCTAAAAAGAAACAAACTAAACCAATCAGCATAGATTAGTAACACTGATGCTTTACTGTGAAGAAGCCTTGTAAGGAGGGCAGGGAGGTAACTTTTGTGAGATTTAAAGTACAAAAATCAGTCTTTGTCCTTCAAGATAATCATTTGTAATGAGAATCATAAGTATTCATATTGGCTTTAAACAAGCTTAAATTAGCTGATTGCACATAAGTTCTTTAGGGACAAAAGAGAGAGATGAGCTTATTTAAGTATAAATATCTGTATCTTTAGCCAGTAGCATGCAATTACAACAGAAAGGTCACAGAAGTAATGGTGGGAACTAAATTGCTTGCATGGACCTCCCAGAGAGGGGTGGGGGTGGGGGCAGAAGGGAAGCATTTTTGGTTTAAGCTTGTGGAGAATTTTGCACTGATTAAGTTATGCATTCAGAGAGATGTGGTTCCTTCAAGGCTTCTGTTGAGCTATATTTTACTTCAGAATTGAAGCTGTGACTTTTTTTTAGGCTACTTCTCAGTCAGATCCCATCCATATAAAACACATCCATCACCCTTTTCTTGCAGGACAAGATGGCAACCCTTAAGGACAAGCTCATTGCGCCAGTAGCAGAAGAGGAGGCTGCCGTCCCGAACAACAAGATTACTGTAGTAGGCGTTGGACAAGTTGGTATGGCATGTGCTATCAGCATTCTGGGAAAGGTATGTTTTAAGAGCAACATACGTCACAGTTTCTGCCGGAGTCTGTGGTCTGTCTGAGCAGGCAAGGTCTGTGTTGTCTTTAGACCCCCCTCAGGTGTCTGAAATAACACTTACCTTTCAGTACTTGCACATGGATGGGAGGATTCTGGTTGAGTTGTATGACCATTCTGGAACTACTTACTCCCAGGGATTTTTTTTTTTTTAACACTGCCATGGTATTGTGATGTCCTTTCGTCATATTTATATTTAAAATTCTCCACATTGTCAAAACGACACACTTTATAGCTGGTTTTGCCTCAATCTGAGACATGCATTTTATATCCTTACCTTATCTTTTTCTCTGTTCTGCAAGCCTTTGACTTTATTTATTTATTTATTTTTTAATGGTCCAGGTCAGTATCATAGTATCTTCTTCAGTGTGTGCTTTTCTGGTGTCTCCATGTGATTTATCTAGTTGTATCTGTTGGGTGAGTCCCACACCAAAAAAACGAGGCATAGCGACTTGTCTCGTTTCCATGGTGATAAACTGAGGTCCATGGCTGGAGGAGTGACTGGAAAATTTAGATGCAGTGGACTCTGTCTTCTTAGGACGTGTTTGTAGAGTTTTTGTAGAGACATGCTGTTGAGCTTTGAAGAATGGCTTCCTATCCTCAAACTTTGAACCTCTGGCTTTATCCTGAAGTGATTTCAAATGTAATAGAAATTCGTAAAAGTTATTTTAATAATGAACACTTCCACGTATGTGTCTTTTGGATTTGTCAGCCTGCTGCATTTTGCTTCACTTTGTCTCATACTCTCTCTACCCTTTCTCTTCTCTTCCTCCCTCTCTCTATATGTACATGCATATGTTTATATGTGTTCCTTAAACCAGTTGAGAATATCTTGGCGAGATCAAGCTTTCTAAGTTCCCCAGCTTGTTTCCTTGGAACAGGACAGATTCTCCCATAATTATTGCAGCCTGAATCGTTCAACATCAGTTTTATGCTGCTCTGATATCTCCAGACTTGACCTCCCTTTTGCTGTCTACCTGTCTAGACTCGTGACTGCCCTTACAGACACCCCTTGGAGTTCATACCACCATTTCTTTTTGTTCCTCTTAGTTTTAGTGGCTTGAGTCCTTGCTCCTTCTAAGAGCTTCCTTAAATGTAGGAAGAGAGAAAAAGCAAGCTGGGAGCACCTCCCCCGCCCCGTTAGAGCACACTGACCCTTTTGTGTGGTGGCTGCTTGAATTCCTCCCACCCAGTGTATTCCTTCTGTTTGTGAATTTAATGTGTTGTTTTGTTGGGAATTGAGCCCAGGAACTCTTTTGTATGCTAGGCGAGCAGTCTACAACTAAACCCCTGAGTTATGCCCTTTTTATTTTTATTGCTTTTGAGAGTCTGTATGTATCTCTTGCTGGCCTCAAACTTGTGACCACTCCTGCTTCCACCTCTTGAATGTTGGGGGTCACCTTACCAGTATGTGCCATCATGCCTGACTCTAAACTTTATGTCCTTTGGTGTTTTGCCTGAATGGCTGTTTGTGCATTCATGTCCAAGGAGGCCAGAAGAGGATGCCATTTGTTTTGGAACTGGTGTTGCAGATGTCGTGAGCCACCATGTAGGTTCTGGGAATGTAAACTGATTCTTCCATAGGAGCAGCCAGTGCTCTGAGCCACTGTGACCCTCTCGAGTGTGTGAATTTTAAGTTCTCAAGGATCAAACTGTGAATCTTTTTACTGAGAAACATTATCAAAGGACTCATCAGTGTGTATTCTTTTGCTTGTTTTTCTAGCTACTTTTAAATTGACTAGATACCTATGATATGCGATAGTTTCCTGAATTGTAGGGATTTTTAAATGATCTTTACTTAATGTTGACTCTTACTTTGGTTAAAAAAAATTGAGCTTACATTTCTTTTACAAATATATATGTATATAATATATATGTGTATATATATATAAATGTGTATATGCTATATCCACATAAAATTAAAATATTTAAAGTTTGGGGTCAGGCATGATGGCACATATCAGTAAACCCAACAACATTCAGGAGGTGGAGCAGGAAGGAATTAAGTGTTTGAGGCCAATATGGGGTATGGAGAAAAAATATATATATATACACATATATATATATCTCAAAAGCAACAAAGTGCTTTATTCTAAATAATTGGTAGGCTTAAACTTTTTCTTTTGTGTGTATGGTGATTGTTACTGTTCTGTTCCGTTGTCTCCTCTAAAAACCAGGCTGGCCTCAGTATCTTGGCGGTCCTCCTGCATCAGCTCAACCTTCTGGTGCTGAGATTCTTGGCCTATATCACCTCATCCTCCTCATAGGAACTTTTCTTATCCTTGTTTTAAGACAAAGCGACTGAGGCAAAAGAAGTGATGTCACCTGTCTGTCATCCAGCTGCAGAAGGAAGAGAGGCTCAGGCAGCTGTCCTCCGTGTCTGACCATAACCCAAAAGTTAACACTAGAGATGAATATGCCTCATTAGAGAACATGGCTGCCACGCACAAGGCCTTGGATTCAATACCTCTGCACCACAAAACAATGTGTTTATTTAGTATGTGTAACCCACCCAGCGCCACAGCAGCGTAGGGCACCGGAGAGAACTTCGGCCCTGGATCTTGCAGCTCACTGCTGCTGCCCAGAATACCTTCCTACATGTCCCTAGGTTAGGAAAAGCTCAAAATGCGAAGGAGCTAGTGCCGCTTACCCGTTTGGTTAATTATTTGAAAAGTTTTATCTTTTCCTCCCATAAGACTCTCATGCTTAACAAGCACTCGGACGTAAAACCACCGGCCTCAAATACCAACGCATGGATGGCAGTCAGTCGTTAACTGAGAGGCAGAATCCACCACGGTATCTGTTCCTCTTGAGACCTGAGATTAAAAGATTTCTACAGTAACACTCTTGGCTTTCAACCAGCCTTGGTCCTTAATAATATATTTATATTGAGTGAATGCATAAGCTATGGGTGTGTGGGCGGGGACACGAGGCACTCAGCAGCAGCGTTGCTATGCGTCTGTCGGAATAACTGCTCTTAGACGGTGTCCGGTGTCCGTCACATACAGCCAGCTGTAGTCAGCAGCTCTTTGGTTATTTTTTTTAGGTGTTGGCTCGCCTCTTTCCTTCAGCTAGGCGTGCACTTCCAAGCTAATTCTCCACACCCACTGACACAGAGACCCTGGCATCCTGTCACGTGGGTTCCTACATAAGCTCTGAATTGTGTTGCCCTGTGAACCGCAGTGGCCCACGTGCGTTGTTACTAAAAGATGATT
This sequence comes from Grammomys surdaster, assembly GCF_004785775.1. NCBI lineage: Eukaryota > Metazoa > Chordata > Mammalia > Rodentia > Muridae > Grammomys > Grammomys surdaster. The sequence goes on from NW_021620983.1 coordinate 6,884,839, forward strand.
GGACGCGCTGGTGCTGGTCCCGGGCACCGGCACAGACTGTTAGGCTGTTAAGTGAGATGGTCTTAACAATGCAAACAAGAATTTGGTGAGCTCTTAGATGCTCCATGTAAAAGAAGGAAAAGAATCTTATTATTCCCCCCAAACATGTTTAAGTAAAAAAAAAAAAAAGTAGATAAAAATTATTGTCCATATTTGATACAGAGCCGTCGTCTCTCCCTGTGCTTGGGATTTGGTTCATGAACTCTTCATCCTATGATTTGGATGCCTTTCCTGCCAAGACATTGAACTGCTCAGAGCCAACCTTACCATTCTAGGCTGTAGATGATTGAATATCATACACCAAAGTTCTTGAGGATTTTGGCCACTGGGTGCTTAGCCATTTTTAAAAGGCTTCTGTGGGGTAGATTGGTGCTAAGCCGTCCTTGCATAATTTCGGGTGCTAGAGTAGTGACAACCAAACACTTGGCGAGCAGTTTGAATGAGGAGGTGCTTTATTTTCCTGCACAGATTGTCATGGCAGGGACAGCATGGTAGCCGGATAGGAAGGCTACCTGCTAATGTCTTCGTAGATTAGGCTTCGAAGATGAGCCAGGAAGTAAAGCCAGCTATACTGTAAAGCTCAAGGTCTCTATCCCAGGGACTCATTTATCTAGTGAGGCTTTGTGTCCTAAAGGTTCTACAGCGTCCCCAGACAGCACTGCTAGCCAGGAACCGTGTGTCCAGAACTCATGAGCCCATGGGATGCTTCACCATCAAACCACATCAGGAATGAACGGCTGATTTTGTGTTTCTAGTCTCTGGCTGATGAACTGGCCCTGGTAGATGTCCTAGAAGACAAGCTCAAAGGAGAGATGATGGATCTGCAGCACGGGAGCTTATTTCTTCAGACCCCCAAAATCGTGGCCGATAAAGGTAGGTGGCTTCTTTGCATTCTCGAAGGGGTCTAACACGGAAGTAACTTTATCATGAGTGGATACTTGCGATGCGCACTCCAGCATGACAACCCGATCATTCACTTTTAATTTGTTGCTATTACCGTCTGTGGTGCAGAAGATCAAACCTAGGGCCCTGCAGGATGCTAGGCTAGTAGTGCAGTGTACCCTGGACAACTCTGTCCTAAACTTCTTTCTGTTCATTCATTCATTCATTTGCTCATGCTTATGTTTCTTTGTTTTCTAAGACAGGGCTTCTCTGTATAGCTATGGCTATCCTAGGACTTGATCTATAGACCTGGGTGTCTCTGCCTCCCACATGCTGGAATTAAAGCCATGTGCCATCATGGCCAGGATAAACTATTTTTTAACTAGAAACAGTTGGAATTGTGGGGCAGTTGTTTCAGTAGTTGTTGACAACAAATGCCCATGATCTATTTTAATAATTTCAAAGACTACAAATTTTCCATCTACTTAGAACTTAGAATTATTTTTGCTTTAATGTAAAATTTGTTCTCAGTTCTGCTTTTTGTAGAATGTACAATCATTTAAAATGAGATTCTTCTCCAGCTCTGGCCATATCACCAGGAGAAAATCACAAATTGTGATGTGTGGTGGTAGTGTTTGCTGTCTGCATCTTCCTCACACAGACCCACTTTTCTACATCAGTTTCTAGAAATCCACTTTCTGGAGATTCTACTAACTGGTGCACACAGCGTGTGTACATTTTGGCATGAGCATCCATGTAGAATGTGGTGCTGTACACTACATGCCAAGTGCTATCTTTGTTGGCTTTATTTCCCAAAGCATGTGCCCTGTGGTCATTTTGATAGACCTTGTAGAATCCATGTTACCGTGAACTCTCTATGCACTTGTGGCTGGTTCCTCCTAACTGCTGGGATTGTTAGTGTGAGATCTCTGCCTGGGAACACAATGGATACATCTTTTTAAAAAATATCCTTTAAAAAAATAGACCTTTAAACCAATACCAACAACCCTAGCAGGGCCCATATCCTGATTTTCAAGTAGGCTGCATTTGTCTCAGGAGCATCTTCTAGTTCCTCAGCCCCCTTCCTCTTCTGTGCTGGTAGTCTCTGTGTACAGGGACGGGTTGCCTTGAAGAAACTAGATAATCCCTGTTAATTACTGACTAGCCACATCTAGGGCCCTGCATCAGGTGTTTGGGTTTGTCATTTCATCTTCACAGGTGTATGCCTAGGGTAGGGGCCAGTCCCTGCATTTTATGGGAAAGACCATTAGTAACTGCTGGAAGCCACATTGCAACCCAGGCTAGTGATCGTGCCAAATCTTAGCCTGTAGATCTTGAAATACTGAAACATTGACAAACTTCCTTGGCAGAAAAACTTCTCCAAACATTGACACTGCTAGAAGATAAAATAATCTTCCTTACGAAACATGGTATAGCAGACATGATGGCGCACACCTTTAATCCCAGTACTCAGGAGGCAGAGGCGGGCAGTTCTAGGCTAGCCTGGGCTGCATGGTATGTTACAAGTCAGACAGGGTAGCATAGTGTGACTGTCTTAAACATACACACACTATAGGCCATGTAAGCCTATATGTAAGCCATGCTTGCCTTGAACTCATGCCACAGCCTCCTGAGCACTGGGATTTAAGATGTGCCCCATCCCTTAATATATGAAGTATTAGAAAACAAAATTTAATTTTACAATCAACACCAAACACTGCCTTCATAGATGTTGGTAGCATTACATGGCTAAAACGGAATTAAAAATGAGTATTTTCTATGTTGTATGTTATTTAGGAATGTGCAAACCCACAATTTCATGGGGATGTGGAAAGCCTGTCTGTTGGGCCATGGGTTCACTGACATGCTACAGGTTTTCCTGGAAATTCCGTAGGTTTCTTAGCTACAAACATATTTGGGGTATTGTTTTCCTGGTTCCTTATCTGTCAGGTTGGGTCACTGTTACTCAAGGAAGAAAAATGCAGTTGCAGAAGCTTGAAGTTGAGAAGCTCCTGCTAGTTGCTGGTGATCACTCAATGAGCAGGAATGTGTACTGCCCTTCCAGAGGACCTAATGTTGGTTCATATGACCTATGTCTGGCAGCTCACAACCACCTGTAACTCCAGCTCCAGAGAGTCTGAGGCCCTCATCTGGCCTCCTTGACCCTACACACAAACACACACACACACACACACACACACACACAGGGAGGGAGAAGCAGGCACATCTTTTAAAACCACAATCTTTTAATATAAGAAATTCTCATAACTTCTGGAAGCTGATGCTTCTAAAACATACTGGAGATAGCGTACTGGAGATAGCGTGTTTGGCCCAGGAGTTGAATTTAAAGTTTACTCTCTGGTTCTTTTTCTTCAAGATTACTCTGTGACAGCCAATTCTAAGATTGTGGTGGTGACAGCAGGAGTCCGCCAGCAGGAGGGGGAGAGCCGACTGAACCTGGTGCAGAGAAACGTCAATGTATTCAAGTTCATTATTCCTCAGATCGTCAAGTACAGCCCTGACTGCACCATCATCGTGGTTTCCAACCCAGGTACTAATGCGATGCCTTAACTGTAGCAGTGGCCTGTCTGCTTCCAAACCTTTTGGGGGACCTCATTGTTTTGGGTTTGTTCACTGACTGAGGCAGTCTGTAGTCCACATGCCCTCTGTTACCAGTAAAGAAAAATGCTGTCTGCAAAACAGATGGCTCTATCCCAGGCCACAGGTTCAAAACTGCAAGAAGCCTTGTATCGTGGGCTTCGGCTACTGGCTTCCTCTGTGTTTGTTGTAGAGTTGTAAAGCTTTACGTCTTTAAATGGTGGGTAGGTGGAGCTGGGGCATGGCTCGGTAAGCACAGGATGTGTAAGCCTGAGGATCCACATAAGAGAGCCAGGCTTGAGAGTATGCATCTTTAATTTCAGTGCCAGGGAGATGGAGACGGGATCCCTGGCGCTCTTGGCCAGCCAGTCTAGCCAAATCGGTGAACTCTGGGTTGGTTAAGAGACCCCCCTCTCAAAATAAGGTGGAGAGCAACTGAGGAAGACTCAGTATGGACCTTAGACCTTCACACTCACAGGCACGTGTGTACTCTAGTGTGTATACACTACACCAAGTGTGTTCACTACGTACAACACACTGCAGTGCTTGAGACTACCTTTTTAGCCTGATGAATAAAAATTATATATGTTTATAGCCTCTGCTGGGCCCTGACAGACAGGATAAGAATCGGTGAACTCACAAAGTCCGCATCACCCAGCTGCCTCCGAGCCATTCACTTGAATTGATAAGTCAGGACAAGAGATACAATAGCTACATTTCCCCAAGGGGCTTGGAAGTCAGGGGGTGGAGAGAATGACTTGGTAGTTAAGAGTGCTGACTGCTCTTTGGAGAGGACCCAGGTTCAGTTCCCAGCACCCCCATGGTACCTCATAGCTGTCTGTGACTCTAGTTCTGGTGGAACCTGATCTCTTCTTCTGAACTCTGCATGTGGCACACAGACATATAGGTAGATTTAAAACAAAATGAAAACAAAACAATTTTTTAAAACATGAAATCATCTCTTATAACCTGGTATCAATTATTTTTTCCTTTTTGTTTTGTTTGATTGATTTTCTATTATGATCTTGCAAAGAAAGTAACTTTGCAATGGCCTATCTGGGTTTTTTTTTTTTGGTTTGTTTTTGTGGGTTTTTTTTTTTTTTTTTTTAAGGGAAGGCAGATTTTTCTCTCCTTAGCCTTTCTTTCTCTGTTTAGGAAAAGTTTTCTAAGAATAATTAAGGTTTTGTAACTAAATATTTTTGTCATGTGCTAGGCCAAATGATTAAAAGTTTAGTATCCGTTACTAACCCCCTTTCTCTTGGGATGTACAGGGTGGGCACTGAACTATGGGGTAGGCAAGTATTCTGCCCTTGAGCCATGTCACTCAGCTCTGTGTCACACATCTTTGCTCTGTCATTTACCATTAGAGTTACTACATGATGGTGACCATATCGATGAGACGGTAGATCTGCTGATCTGTCACCTGGAGGACTGTGGCTAAGTCTGCCTGAGGGCGGGGCTGGGGGGAGAGTCACAGCAGGTCCTTTAGTACTGGGGCCTGATAGGAGAACACTTCCATATTTTCCTTCTTTATGAGCCTGGATTGGGGCTTTCTGAATGGTTCAATCATGTATGTAAACACACATACCAGGTAGGTGTGGAACAGAGATGGCCAACAGCTAGCCATATTTCATAGGTCCGCATCCTGTTTTCACAGGCAGCACTGCCTGATTACATCACCTCCAAGGTGATGAGTGAGTCTCCAGGGAAGCTCACATGGTGCATTAAAGCTGGCAGATGAAAGGCATTGTTCAGTGAGGGTGTGCCAAAAATAACCTTCCTCAGGCTCCACAGAGGAGCGCAGGGCCCACCTAACCCATTGTCAGCTTCTTCTCTCCCAGGGTGTACATTTCCTTCTCTTTCCAACACAGCCTGTAACTTCTGACCCCACAGAAATCTTACCACTGTGTCACATAGATGAAGGTTATGTAACAGTCATCCAGGCGTGAGATGATAATGTCATGGATTTCATGATAGTTTATTGGGCAATATCACACTCAAGAAAATGTATACAGGCACACCTCACTAACTTATGAATGGCATTGTGATGATAGCCGTCACAATCCCAGACCGTGACAATGTGAGTGAGGGTGTTAGTCACTCTTCTATTGCTGTGAGGAGACACCATGACCACTACAACTCTTATAAAAGAAAGCACTTACTGCCAAGAGTTTCAGGGATTTAGTCCATTATCAACATGGCGAGAACATGGCATCATACAGACAGACACTGAGCAGTAGCTGAGGCCTACCTCTTGATCTATAGGCAGAGATGGGGAGCCTGGGCCTAGCATGGGCTTCTGAGACCTTAAAGCCCACCCCCTGTGACACACTTCCTCCAACAAGGCCACACCTCCTAATCCTTCTAATCATTTCAAATAACATCACTCCCTGGTGACTGAGAATTTAAATCTATGAGCCAGTGGGGAGCATTCTTCAAACCATCATAGTGAAGGCTGCGCTTGCCTTTTTCTTTCATTGTAAAGCTGATTTACTTGTAGTGTTCCTGAGTCTCCTTATGTCAGATAATGCTACCTTTTTACTTTTACAGCTTCTTTACAAATGCTTCAATCATATCTGCCTGACAAAACTATGAAAATCATTCTGGCCACACCTCACATGGGGAGGCAGAAGCCAGAGCACCTTCTAATTGGCCGAGCAGTTCCAATTTACTTTCTTAACTTCTTTCTGTGATATTTAGTGGACATTCTTACTTATGTCACCTGGAAGCTGAGCGGGCTACCTAAGCACCGTGTGATCGGGAGCGGATGCAATCTGGATTCTGCTCGCTTCCGCTACCTCATGGCTGAGAAGCTTGGCATCCATCCCAGCAGCTGCCACGGATGGATCCTGGGCGAGCATGGTGACTCCAGTGGTAAGAGTTTCCTTTGTGCCTCTGGGTTACACAGAATGTTCTTGATTCTTTTCCTTATTTCAAACTTTCGTTTCATACACGTTGCTATATTTCAGAAAGGGTTCAGAAGTATTACACTTAACATTTTGAGTTCTATTCCAGTTTGCTTTATCTTTCCAACATCTACCCATTGATCTACCTGGCTGTCTTTTGTTTCTTTCAGAGACAAGAATCTCTGTTGATAGCCCTGGCTATCTTGAAACTTGTAGACCAGGTTGGCTATGAACTCAACCACAGAGATCAAACTTGGGTCATCCACCTTGGCAGCAGATACCCCTACCTGCTGAGCCATCTTGCCCATTTTACTGTATTTCTTCTCATCCATTAAGTATGAACTGGTCATGTCCACAGCATGAGAGAAAAGTCATTCATTCTTGGGCATGATGAGACAGATCCATGGTTTTCCTTTAAGACATCAAGGATGTCTAGTAAGCTTGGCACGGCAGATACTGTGGGCCAAGGAGGTCTTACTCAGCCACTAGTAGGTTAACTGCCATAGCTGTGTAACTGCACTGGACCGTACCTGGTCCATTGTTCATACCCTCTGAGTACCCAGTGCTCTCCAAAAGTTCCTAAGGACCATGAGACTGCGATTTCAAAGCCAGTTCTCATGTTTGTTTGTAGATATTCTCCCTTAAATTAAGTAGACCCTAATTTATATATTAGTGTACTTCTGTAATAATAACTATATTTGAGTATAATTACCCTAGATTTTTTTCTTCTTAAGAGAGGGTTTTTTGTTACCAAACAGTCCCCAGGGAAGAAGTTTACATTTCTAAAATTGAGTGTTTGGGATGGTCCCAAACTATAATTCCTTGTGATTTTTACCAACCTAGAGATTTGGGAAAGAATTTCATGTTCTATGTAAATGATGCATTGACTGTTCTGAGCCACATTTGTTTAAAGTTAAAAGATCAGAAGTAGGGGCTGGAGATGAGGCTCAGCAGGAAAGGACACTTGCTGCTGTGGGAGAGGACCCAAGTTCAGTTCCTAGACCCAAGTTCAGATCCTAGAATCCACATCAGGTGGCTCACAGCTGTCTGCTGCTCCAGCCCCAGGTGTCTGGACTCACTCTTCTGGACTCTCTGGGAACCTGCACATACCCCAAAACATATAGACATTGTGTGTGTATATGTGTCTCTGTGTGTGTGTGTGTGTGTGTGTGTGTGTGTGTAAGTTATCCATTGCTAGTTGAAGGCAAGTATCAGAGCAAATATCTCTCCAAAAAGAATGGGGACTCTGCTAGGGACAATTGCCATTGGAGTACCACCAGCTGGTGTTGGGATAATTTGGGTCAGAGTTGAGATCTGAGATGGGAAAAAGTTTTTGTCTTGCTTTTTCTCAGTGGCTGTGTGGAGCGGGGTAAACGTGGCAGGAGTCTCCCTCCAGGAACTAAATCCAGAAATGGGGACGGACAACGACAGTGAGAACTGGAAGGAGGTGCATAAGATGGTGGTGGACAGGTGAGTGAGCCGGCTACTCCACTTAGAGAGTTCGAGTCCTGTCCTGGCTGATAGAATCCTAAGCTGTTTCCACACTTCTGCTGAGGTGACTCTTCACCTGATAAGTCTGTCCCTGAGAGGTGGAGAGATTAGACCAGTCAGACTTGCTAAGCAAGTCTCTAGAGAGTGCAAAAGTGTGTTCTCAGAGAAAACAGGCAACTGGAGAGACAAGTATGGAATTGCCTAGTGGGAGGGGCCTTCACTCACCTTGCCACCAGTCAACAGCCAAGGCTCAGTTCCTCCACAGAGGGAATTCTTTAGTCACACAACACACTTGGGCAGATCTCTGGAAGTATTTAATCAGCTTCTGTTCTTATCCCCCTACCCCGTTAAAGATGTCTCCCATCCTAATCTTTTTTTCTGAGCTGTTTCTTTTATTATCAACCATCCTCTGTTATGATCGTCCTACCTCAAACAATGTCATTTTGAAATACAGCCCAGCATTCAGGTTTGGAATGCGCATCCTGACAGTGAGGCTGACTATATCGACTGGAGGTCATTTTACCTTCAGGGTTATCTATCATCTGGCTCCTCCCAGATGCACTAAGATTAGGTCATAATGGCCCATAGCCAAGATTCCCTGTGGACCCTTTAGTGTGTGTAAAGTGTAAGACCTGTAGACTTGTCACAATGAAGTCACATATCACACTTGGGGGCCTCACAGTGTTCACTGACAGGCATTCAATAAGAGTTTACTATTTACAAAGAGGTTCTGTAGGAAGGTTGCTCCCTCAGATATGGAAGTTTTACTTAGAAGGCCTTTTCCTGGAGAATTTGATTTACATATGTCAAAAAAGATCTAAAAGTTGAGAAGGTCCTTAGATTTTCAATTCATTCAAGGCCTCCGTTTTAAAGCGAGAAGATGACTGCCCAAATGAGTGACAACTTCTCCAGCCTTTCATTACTTCCTGTTTTCATTAATATATTAGTATTATTATATTAATATATAATATATTAATATATACATATTAATAATATGTATACTCTAATGTAAATTACTGTTGGTTAAAAATATGTCTTTTTTGGGGGAATTGGAGAGATTCCATATTAATTAAGAGTGTGTCCTGGCCTTGTAGTGGACTGGAGTTAAGTGCCTAGTATCCTCATCGGGTGGCCCATGATCCATGTAACTCCAGCTCCGTGAGCATCTGGTGGCTCTGGTCTCTTGATGCTAACACTCATATGCACCACATGCACAGATATGCAGACACACAATGCATACACATTTTAAAAAAAATTTGAAAAGAAAGAGAATGTACATTCTTAACCACCGTGGCTTTGTAGACACGTCACTATGTGTCTCCTGTCATGTTGTCCTTAGGTTTATTTTGTTTGTACATTAACTCACTTGATATTCTTAAAAGTCTTACAAAACAGGTGCATTTTTCTCCTTTACTAGGAAAAGGAACTATAGCCAAAAATGTTAAGAAATTAGCCCAAGGTGACAGAGAAAGAGCAGGCGCCACCCACTGTCAGGTTTCAGAGGTCTCTCCTTGGTCTGTTTTCTAGTGCCTATGAAGTCATCAAGCTAAAAGGCTACACCAACTGGGCCATCGGCCTAAGCGTGGCGGACCTCATTGAGTCCATGCTGAAAAACCTCTCTCGGATTCACCCCGTGTCTACAATGGTGAAGGTGGGAGACCCAGCTGTGAAGTAGAGCAGGATGTCTAGTCTTACATTGTATAAAGAGATTCATCTAAAAAAAACAAAGACCAGGGAAACTTCCAGTCCACAGTAACTTTTGCTTCCGGGGTTTATATAAGTTTATTTATTCTTTCGAACAATATTGGGATAAGAGAACTTGATTCTGTGGGAGCTAAAATTCTTGAACTTTTTCTTAAGAAGTCTTCCTTGTGTGCTGTAAAAACTATTAACTATGAATCCTATTCAGTATCTTTCTCTATTACACCATGAAATAAGCATATACTGGGTTCATTATGTAGTAAGTTTTATGTAGTAAGCTATAGACAGCCTTTCATATAGCACTTGATAACACAGCAAATTTTAGTTTAAAATCAAAAATTGTGAAACAAACATACAAAAGAGGCAGAAAGAACCTGAGCGGAGGGCTGGGATGTATCTCACTTGAGAGAGTGCTTACGTAGCATGCGTGAGGCCCCAGATTTCCTTCCCCAGCACTGTTTAAATTGGGTGTGGTTGTGCAGATCTGTATGTAACCTGAGGATATAGACACGAGGATCGAAGTTCAAAGTCATCCTCAGCTATGTAGAAACTTTGAGATGAACCTGGGCTACTTAACCTCCTTGGAATGAAATCTACTGAGTAAAAGTAAAGTTACACTAAAACAGCAGATGTAGCAAGTGAGTCCTTTCCACATGTCAGTGTCAAGAGTGAAAATGAGAATGATGGGAAATAGTAGGTGTGGGATCCCCAAGAGCAAGATAGCTGGCTGGGCAGATTACACTGGCAACCTCTGGGTTCACATGAGATTCTGTCTTAGTATATAAAGTGGAGACCATCAAGAAAGACATCTGATGACAACCTCTGATTTCTACATGCATGTATGCATGCATACACACTCACAAAGACACACTCAGAGACATACTCACACACTCACAGAGACACACTCACACACAGACAGACACTCACACACAGACACACACAGAGACAGACACACACTCACAGACACACACTCAGACATACTCACACACAGACATACACACAGACACACTCACACACAGACACACTCACACACAGACACACTCACACACAGACACTCACATTCACACTCAGACACTCACATTCACACTCAGACACACAGACACTCATATTCACACTCTCACACACAGGCACTCTCACACACAGGCACTCTCACACACAGGCACTCTCACACACAGGCACTCTCACACACACTCTCACACACACTCTCACACACTCACACACTCTCACACTCTCACACACATTGAAACATGTGTGCACACATGCATACCACACATACAGAAAGGTAGTTGAGAGCAACATTGTACCAGATGTTTAGGTTAGATTGCTATGGATGGTTTAAAAAGCGAGTAATTGTTGGCTTTTGGGGTGCAAACAGAATGTTTTTAATTTTCTTTACTTTAGTGTATATACAAAAATTTTTGAGGTTAATAGCTTTAGATATTAAGATAACTTGTTAAATAGATTAATCTACTAGTCATATAGGGAAATCAATTTCCTTATTTAAAGTGACAGAACATTTGGTATAGTTAACTATAGTAATTAAATAGTCAACTACTTTTTCAGCACCTCTTGGGATAGTCTAACTCCACTTTCAGGGGATCTGATGCCTTGTTTTGGTCTTTAGAGACAACTACACTCATGTAGTACACACAAACTCACAGATACATAATAAAATATGTTTTGCTGTTGTTTGTTTTTAAGACAAGTTTCTTTGTGTAGCCCTAGCTGTCTTGGAACTTGCTGTGTAGACCAGAGTCAAGCATAGAGAGCTGCCTCCTTCTGCCTGCCTGAGTACTGAGATTAAAGGCATGGGCCACCACTGCAGGCATCAAAAACATAAAATCTTAAATAAAATGAGTTGATGGAAGTTATCCATTGAGCAAAGAATTTAAAACCATTTAAAGGTTCATATAGCAAATTGTGTGTAAGCAGAAAACACTGTTTGACTTAAAAACGAAGTACTGACTTCTTTCTTGTAACTAGTCTTATCGTAGAATAAATTTGCTCAGTCTATAAATATAAAACTGAACTCAAAACTCAAGTTTATGGGACATATGGACCAATTAGATGGAAGCTAAAGTAGAGAATTAATTTTTGTTTATCAAATTTCCTACAGTTGTTCAGATCCAACATAATTGTTCTGATCATTCTTACTATGGTCTTGTCTAACTAAATATTCTCACTAAATGCTCTCACTAAATGCTCTAACTAAATGCTTTCTTTGCTCTCACAGGGAATGTACGGTATTGAGAACGAAGTCTTCCTCAGTCTCCCGTGCATCCTTAATGCTCGGGGGCTGACCAGCGTCATCAACCAGAAGCTGAAGGATGACGAGGTCGCTCAGCTCAGGAAGAGTGCGGACACCCTGTGGGACATCCAGAAAGACCTCAAAGACCTGTGACTGCCAGGCCCTAGGCTGTAGAAACCTCCAATGTGACTAACTGTGAACCTTTAGTCTTCAGCCTTGTCCGTAGGTCACATAACGCTTCTTCCCTGACATGTGATATGAGCTCACAGATCAAAGCCCGGGTTTGTTTGATGTTTGCACTAGGAGCTCCTGAACAAATAAAGTTAGCAATTGCAGCTCACTTCTGCATGCCTTTTCTCTGGTTACTTGAGATGGCATCTCCCTGCGTGTAGCCAGCACTAGCCTTGAACTGAGCCCTCTGGCAGAAGCCTTCCTGGTATTGAGATTACAGGCTCACCTTCTGCTTTTAATGATTTCTGAAAAGTTTTGACATTCTGTGTACGTACTTGTAGCCACTTTCTTTTTTTTTTTTTTTTAAAAAAAAAGATTGATTTATTTTATGAATGTGAGTACACAGTTGCTATGATCAGAAACACCAGAAGAGGGCATCAGATCCCATTACAGATGGTTGTGAGCCACCATGTGGTTGCTGGGAATTGAACTCAGGACCTCTGGAAGAGCAATCAGTGCTCTTAACCACTGAGCCATCTCTCCAGCCCCCTTGTAGCCACTTTCCAGGCAGTGCCAGAATAGTCAATCAGAATGTGTGCCCTATGATTTTCATGTTTTGAGAATATAGTTACAATTGTTTGAAGGCTTTTGATTATGGTCACGTGTAGCTGTGTGCACGTAAGACCAGCTGGGTCAGATACCTTGAAGCTGAGTTACTGGTGGTTGTGAACCACCTGATGTCAGTGTTGAAAGGCAAGTCACGGTCCACTACAATAGCAGTTTATGCTTTTAACCACTGAAGCATCTCTCCAGCTATGAATACAACTTTTCAGTTATAGCCAGAGAAGTAATCAGTATGTGTATCTTTCATATAAGGTAGTCCATTTTAATTCTCGGAAGGGAAGAAACCAGTGTTCAAACTAGAAATATGTTGGAGTTGTCTTTGTTAGTGAAAGAAAACAAACATTTGGGCCAACTCACCCAGACCCAATTGTCAGGAAGACCTTACAATATGGAACCTCAGACGTGTAAGGCAGATTGACCTTTAACTGGTCCTAATGTATGTGGGCTATCTAGGACTAAGTTTGGTGATGGTTAAAAGCTATTGTAACAACCCTGGGCTTGAGAGTCAGCTCTGTCGTTGATTGGTAGTGGTCTGGGCATGTTGCCTGCTGTCTAACCAAACCCTGCTAAAACCCTTGGGCAAGTGCTGTGCTGCTGAGCTGTATCACTAGCCTGAGTTATATAAATAAAATGAGAAAATTACGTAGAATTCTTAGTAGAAGGCTTGGCCATATAGATGCTAGCGCAAGTTGTACTTACTATTGCACTTGTTTTGCAAAGATTGCCCAATCTCCTGAGTTATAAGGTGGTAATTTTTTCACCATGGTACTAGTGATGGTGTGGACTGGATGGTGCTTGATCATAGAAAACACAAGCCCTGATGGTGACCTGACCATGGATAGCTCTTCTCAAAGCATATTCGAGACTCTTGCAGCCCTCTCCAGATGTTCCCTGTGGAAGGGGGCAAAGTCACCCTGATTAAAAGATTTGCTCTGAAGATTTGCATCTCTTTTTCCTCTGAGGAAATGAAAGATACCCAGAGATGACAGCCAGCCCCTGAAAAGAGCTAAGATTCCAAGCAGACTTGTAGCTTCTAAAACCTTGCCTGTAACATAACCATTATGTGTTCTGCAGTGAACACCACTTCATTATACCACGTTGAGGTTTTGCATCTTGTTCCAACATTTCTGAGGATGTTTGTTGTTACGGGAGGCAAATCACATTTCCAAAATGATGTTATGTGTGTATCAAGACTTCCTATAAGTAGAGAGGTCACGTCTTGGCTCCAGTTCTGAGTACTCTGAGTGAATGTTGAGTTTATAATAAGTTGTTGGTTTTTAAGACTGAATTTTACAGACCAGTTTAGAGTTTAAATGGGATTCCTGTTATTGCTGGAGCTCCCACAGAGAAATGCCACCTTGGCAGTTAGCAGTGGGGGTAGGGAGCTCAGTAGGAAGCAGAAGCCACTCTTCTAGTTTTAGAACACTGTTCAGTGTCAAACCAAGTAAATTATAGCCCGGAGCCATGACACATTTAAAAGGCCAGAGCAGGAAGTAGGTGTTCATGGAATATAGTCTGGTGTAGGAGCTACAGGACTGGGGAGGTATCCGTGGCTTGAGTAAAACAATGTGTAAATAGGCATTCTACATTGATGCTACCATTTTAAAACTAGGCTATTTCAATTATGTGTGGGTACGTGCATGCACTCGAAGATCAGAAGGTGGTGTCGGATCCTCTGGAGCTGTAGTTAAAAGTGGCTGAGGGTGCTGGGAATGACACCCACGTCCTTTGCAGGAGCAGCAAGTGCTCTTCTGGGTCATCTCTCAGCCCTGTCTGCATATTTAACACATCAGGAGGACAGGAGTCCAGATGTTAGGGTGAAAGATTCATAGCTCTCCAAATGCCTGTGATCATAGTAGCAGAATTTTCCCATTTTAATTTTTCTTAGTCTTTGTTGATGTGGGGGGTTAAATTGAGGACGTTGCTCGTATATGCTAAGTATGTGCCCTGCCCCTGAGCCACAGTTCTAACCAAGAATCAGACTGTTTAAGATGGAGCACATGGTATAGACTGGGTGATGTTTAGAACTGATGTGACTTGTCAACCTGCAGTCCTATGTCATTACCATAGGAACAGCACAGTGGTCAAGTCCAAAGTGCTGTGCCAGTCCTGAAGGGCAGGCGGTATGGAATGAGTGGAAGTAGTTTGTAGTACATATTAAAATGTGTGGAAAGGGTTATGAATAACCTGAAAGCATGGCTGGGAAAAGCATATACGACTATCTCACCCTACACAGGGGCCAAATCTACGAGCGTGAAGCCTATAAATGCATCAGGGAAGACTGGAGATGGCTCAGAGGTTAGAAGCACTAGCTGCTCTTCCAGAAGACCTGGATCAATTCCCTGCACCCAGATGGCAGCTCACACCTGTCTAACTCCAGCCCCAGAGGATCTAACGCTCTTTTTCTGGCTTCCTCTGGCACCAGACATATCATGGTATACAGATATATATGCAGGCAAAAACACCTATATACATAAAATAGCTTTATTTTTTTTTAGTTAAAAAGTATATGAAAAATCCTTTCATTGCCTTAAAGTCTGGAAAGACTTTTTTTTTTTTTTATTTTTCGAGACAAGGTTTCTCTGTGTAGTCCTGGCTGTCCTCGAACTCACTCTGAAGACCAGGCTGGCCTCGAACTCAGAAATCCGCCTGCCTCTGCCTCCCAAGTGCTGGGATTAAAGGTGTGTGCCACCACTGCCCGGCTGGAAAGACTTTCTAAGGTTTGAAGTCTGTGCATTTTCACAAAAGAAATAGGGTTCTTCCTGGAGAAACAATGTCCTAGAAACAGTAGCTGACACAAGGAAATACTGATATACCAGAAAAAGAGTCAGTCACCCAATGATGTAAGAAATTAGGATTTGAAAACAAAACAGTAAAAAAAAAAAAAAAAAAATCTAGGCACTGTGACTCGGTGGGTTATTAAAAAATTATCCACATTGTTATTAAATATATGAAAAAAAACTATTCATAAGTGAATTAAAACCACAGTGATAGACCATATTTTTTTTACCTAGAAAATAGAAGAAAATAATCCAAAATTTTAATTTAAGTTTTAAAATCTTCTTTTACAATTATTTATCTATAGGGGTTGCACGCCATAGCTCATGCATGGAGGTCAGAGAACAACTTGCCCGAGTTGGCCGTCCACTTTCATCACGGTGACCTCGGGATTGAACTTGGGTCATCAGGCTTGGCTGCAAACGCCTTTACCGCTGCGTCATCTCACAGACTCCCAATTACACTTTGAACTCCGTAATGAACCATCTTTTCCTTTTCCCCATCCCGTGTTAACTCGTTTGTGCTGATAGCAAAATAAGACTTTGCAAAGTCAAAGCCGAGACATGTTGTTAGTGGATAGAGGAGGAGCAAATCCTCGCATCCCGGAGAGAGACCGGCGTGATTTAATATTTTGAAACTGAGAAATTCCGTTACTAAGGGTTAGAGACACGACAGAAGGGCCACAGGATTCCAAAATGAATCTAATCTAGATTTGGGTAAAAAACATCTTTCTAGGAAATATAGGAAACATGAAGGTTTAAATGACAAGGGGAATGTTTATCCAAAACAAGGGGGTAAAAATCAGACAAAGGGTAATGACAGTGGGGTCTCTGGTTCTCTCTGCTTTGTTTACTTAGCTGCCTGACTCTCAAAACTCCTGCTGATTATCAGGTTTGCCCCCAGGCCTTAAGGAAGGTGAAGGCCACTTGGAAGTGAGCCTCCCACCTCGTGCCAGCAGCTGTCCCTTTCAACCCCCCCCCCCACAACATGAGTGACTAATCAGCTGAATATTTATAAGAACAATGTGCAGGATATTTTTAGCCCTGCTTAAAAATAGCTCATACCTCCCAGCTCGGCACTCTGCAAACAGGCACCGCGGGGGTGTTCTTCCTTTACATTTAAAATGTATCAAAATTATTTCTATTTATTACCGTTGCAATCTTTAATATTAATTTGCAGCCAGGGTAAGCGAGAAGAGTGCTGATACAGTGCTTATCGCAAATAGGCTTTCGATAAGCATTTCGATTGTGTGTTAACAAAATGAATTTTGATATTAAAAGTCGGTGGGAGAAGCACTTGCAGGGAGGAGGGGTTTGATGGGGGTGGAAGCCAGATAAAATTGGGTGAAGCTATGATCAAAACACACTACATATATGTATAAAGTTGTCAGAATGAACTTAATTTTAGAAAACTAATGGTAATCCTACAAGTTACATAATCATAGTTTTTTGTATGTTAACTTTTTAAATAGTTTTAAGCTTATTTTCTCTTTATGAATGTTTTTACCTGCATGTATATCTGTGTAATACATGTGTACCTGGTGCCCACTTAGGCCAGAAGAGGCTTCCAGATACCCCTGGAGCTGGAGTTCTAGATGGTTGTGAGCTACCATATGGATGCTAGGAATCAAACCAGTGTCCTCGGGAAGAGCAGCCAGTGTCCCTAACCAGTGAACCACAACTCCAGTCCTCTTAATTTTTAATACTTTGTAAGTTCAACAGTGCACTTATAAATCACTATAGGTGACATGACTCATTTCAGACTCTTCAAGTCTCTTGGTTGTAATAAGTAGTAAGGTTCTTTATATGTTAAAAATGCAAAAGTATTTGGACACCCAAACTCATTTAGAGATAAGAACAAGATCTCCTGAGGAATTGGTTTTATATTTATAAACACTGAGAATGAAACCAAAATGTTTCCTCTTTCATGTATACAAATAAGAAGATAGCGCAGAAGCCAGAGAGATGGTTCAATGGTTAAGAACACATGCTGCTCTCTCAGAAGACCTGGGTTTGATTCCCAGCACCTACCTGGCAGCTCACTACTATCTGTAACTTCAGTGCTAACTTGATGTTCTTGCCTGACTTCCAAGCATGCATTTGGTGCTCACAGCTTCCTGCAGCCAAAACACAAATACACATGAATACAGAAACAAGCATGACACAAATTCCCAGAGCAAGTTGTACCATAATGAGTGTTAAGTTATGATAACACCCAGTGTTAATGTTTTATTCCTGTTATTTTTTCCATCACTAGAAGTCCAATGCACTATCCTTTGTGCCACAGAGCCACCTTTGATGTTGTTTTTTTTTAACTCCACTTTCCCATCATCCTTTGGATCATTGAGAACAGCTTTAAGCATTGTCTTTAAAATCCAAGTGCAATGACTATATCGAGAAGCCACACTTGTCGTTCCCTAATACTCAGCGAGAGCCCACGTTTCCCCCAGTTTCTTCTCCAATCATCTCTCTCTCTCACTTGCTGCATGCTGATGGACCCTCTTCTGTCACTCAGTCACATGGTCACATGCTTTATTACCATCGGAAATACCCGTTACTCTGTAAAGTTACCTTGAACAGTTGGTTCTCTGGTCCCAGAATTCACCACAGAAATCGCTAGGCTTATTAATCGATAACGCTCCTAGCCTGAAGCACCACAGCTTGGGATGGGAGGACTTTGAGTCGCTGTCAATATGAAAATTGCTATTTCAAAATCTAAACAAAATGAGAGAGCAAAGGACAGTAGCAGCAAACACCCCCTGGACTATTGAGTGTCATGCTCCACACTGTGTGCCAGGGGATGGGGGACCCCTAAGGATGGAAACAACGCTCTCGCCTTTACTTAGGTTGGCACTGAGGTCAGCACCAAATATTGCTGTGGAATATGGTACAGCAAAGACAGTTGTGGATATGCCAGGAAGGAGCATAGAGATTCAGCAAGGATAACCTCTGGGACTAGAATTTAGGAAAGCTGTGCTCTAGGTGACATTGAGTCCCAGAGTTGAAAGATGAACTGGCCACGTGTAGAATGTATGACACACACACTATTCTGGGCAGAGGGGATAGTATCAGGGCAGGGAGAGAAAATGGCTCCAGTGTGATGTGGGATATGAACCTGGGAATACTGAGATGGTGACGGGTTATTAGATGCCAAGGCTGGCAGAGGTGCTGGGCTTATGACTCCAGAGCACTGTCACGTGGCAAAGCTGTGGTGTGTCAGCCACACACAGCAATTTCACAATCTGCAGGGGATGCCGGCAATATTTGGGAACTTGAATGTTATGACTTTCAGGCTCACCGGATTTGTAAACAACATATTCCTAATAAACTCCAAAAGAGTGATATTAATGTGTTTCATCATAATATAAATATTGGGCACTGGAGAGATGCCTCAGTGGTTAATAGCATTCATTGCTTTTGCTGAGGACCCTGGTTCAATTCTAAATACTCACATGACATCTCACAAGTCTGTAATTCCAGGTCCAGAGGATCCAATGCTATCCTCTGACCTTCATTGGGCACTTCATGAACATGGTGCGCAGAAGTACATGTAAACAAAACACTCTTATGTAGAAGGAGCTAAGGTGGGAGGAGTTAGGAGAGGAAGAGGAAAAAGGAAGAGGAGGAGCTAGGGAGAACAGAAATGTAGGAGCGATGGAGTGCCACACAGGTATGGAGAGCAGTCACGGGTAACAACTTTTATTTAGGTTAGCTAATTGGGAAACAACTCTCTTTGTATGGGCATATTGTTATTGAGCTTTACCAAATATATAAAACCTTTGATTAATCTTTAAGCATTAGAAACTCATTTTATTACTGGGCCCGTGTGGATGGCGGGATGGTCTGGGCAATGCCCAGCCTTGTGAAGACAGCATGGAAGATTGGCAGAGCCATCTCCCACGCTGGTGTCTCATGGGTGGCAGGGCTGGTGTTTCTGGTTGGCTGGTTCTAGCTGCTGCGCGCACGTGGCCTCCGGCCGAGAAACATGGCGGCTGAGGTAGGCAGAGCTGCCGCAGCTTAGACAGTCGGCTTGACCGGTGGCCGTTTTTAGATAATTACTGCAACACTCATACACTTTAAAAATTTAAAAGTACAGCATGAATTTTGGGAGGAAGGCAGAAGTGACATAGATAATAGTGCCTGTGTCTAAGATTCTCAAAAATAAAACTATTAAATAAAAAAAATTATTTTCATCTACAGTAAAGCTTAAGCTTTAAATAAAACTACAAATATTATCTTTCTCTATTCATGATCTGTGAAGCAGCTGCTCTGGCTCAATTGTGGATGAAAACACTTGACTCAAAAAAGAAACACTTGGGAGCAAAGGAAGGGGCTTCCCTGGAAGGAGCCTCGTGGTCCTATGTGACGAAGAGTTGTCAGTCTTCTTCCAAGATGACACCAAGTCTCTCTCTGCATTTCCTCTTCTTCCCCTCCTCTTTGAATGTTTTCAAACCTTTGATGTCTTCCCTGTAAGAAATCCTTGCTAGCTTTTACCTGTGATGGTTGACATTTTACTCAGGCTTGGTGACCAGAAGGCGCCCAACCTTGCTTTGGGATATCACTATGTGAAGGACTTACTATAACGCCAGGACACGATTCGGATGCGAGTGAGGGGATAGAAGGCACAGGGAAGTCCCATGGGTAAGAAGTGACATAGTTACACAGTGAAGTAATTACAAACAGTGGCCATTACAAATCACACAGCAAGGTAATTATGAACAGAAATCATGAGAGACAATGAGATCTGGGTGAGAATGTTCAAGTCACCAAATGAGAGCTTTTAAAAGGTAAAAAAAAAAAAAAAAACACTATTGGGCTGGAGAGATGGCTCAGTGGTTGAAAGCACTGACTGCTCTTCCGAAGGTCCTGAGTTCAATTCCCAGCAAACACATGGTGGCTCATGACCATCTGTAATGGGATCTGATGCCCTCTTCTGGTGTGTCTGAAGACAGCTACAGTGTACTCATATAAATAAAATGTCTTTTTTCTTTTTAAAAGGTAAAATGTTCTGTTTAAGGAAGCCACAAAAGGCTCTCCCCTGAGATTACAATGGACTCAAAGGTAAAAGAAAGGGAGATTATCTGAGGCAAAATGTACCTTATGTGCATGAACTGTGGGCTGAAGAAGACCGTGAGCTATTCCAGAAATAAAGAGAGTCACTGTGGAAAGAAATAAGGAGTAGGGTCAGGGAAGCAGCCATAGAAGTATTACCATAAGAGCTTGTAAGATAAGAAAATGGCAAGAATCATAAACCTAAAGGAGTCAGTGGCAACTGGTAGTTTGAATCTGAGTCGAACCTGGTTGTTTAGTAGTCAAGTGGATGAGCGTGACATGGTGACAGAAGCCATCTAGGAAAGGCTATGACAAGCAAGTGAGTTTCCTGGAGATAGCCCACCAGTTTGTATGGCTGTGATGGGGACACTCTGGAGATGCACAGTCCCAGAGACTTCATCCCACTGCTTCTCACTGCTGATCTGCCTTTCCTGCTATTATTACATAGTCTAATGATTCCTGGGCATCAGTCCACTCTACTAGGAAAATTTCCCGCAACTCAACATGAAGATGAACTTTCATGAATAATGCTAGATGAAATAATTACTTTGAAGCATTCCTGATTTGATTTAAATAATTTTAGGGGGAAAGTCTAAGGAGATGGTTTTAGTTGTTTTGCCAGAAATGTGTAATAAAGTTAGAATCAAAAATAGAATGTGCCCCCTCTTCCTAGAATAGCAAGTAAAGGCTGCATAATAAGGAATACAATGAACTTTCATAAATTACACTAAGAAGAGAAATAGGCTTGAGACAGATTTGTGATCAAGGAAAAACATTCTAGTTTGGGTCCAAGGTTGAGGCCACAGGTATGCACCATGATAAAGCAAGTCCATGTGAAACTATTGCTTTGAACTTATAATGAGCTTATGGAATGAAACATTGCTTTGAACTTACTATGGGCATCCTTCTGTAACTCTCTCTTGTGTAACATTTTATCTATGAGGTAATTTCATACAGTACTTCTGTCTAAGAAGGCATAAAAAGGCTGAGAACAGGAATGAAGCATGGCTTTTGGCACTCTGCTCCATCCACTAAATGTATATATCTTTGTGTGTCGATACATATGTACGTATATACATGTGTATATGTGTATGTATATGATTATGTAAAAACTGATGAAAGAGGTGATCTGATCGGGCTGACCAAAGTTTATGTGTGCCTGCCTGACTTTCCTCTTTTCTTCTTTTTCTTTTCTCTCTGGTTCATTCCAAACCTCTTGGTAACTAAGCCTTTTTTCCTTAATCCCCTGCTGCTATCATCAGGAGTTAAATTGCCAGAACCCATCAGCTTTTAGCTACAGAATAGCAGAGTTAAAGAAGATAGAAATTGTCAAATGCAAGCAGCCTTTGACCAAGAAATTGCTGACTCCATACCCCTCAGCTGCCTTCTTCAGGGAACTGGATGCTGGGAACCCCATCTCCCTACACCCACACACCATGGAAACTGTCACCAGGGTTCAGTGACACAGTGCTGACTGAGATTTATACTAGGTCAGAACAGCAGACAGTTTCTGGAGAATTCTCCTAAACTGAACTGCCAGAAGCAAACAATGGTCAAGTCATAGAAAGCTGAACTACAGATTCTGCAGTTGAGTTTCCTGGTGTAAGGTAGGCTTTAATCCTGCCTTAACCCTTTCTGTGATCATTATCTATAACTATAAACTTGGCACAAAGTGCTGGCCTGTCTGTAGGTTACTTGATGTAAGCACTCAGCCTACTGTGGGTAGGCCTATATCCATTAATTTCTCTCTGTTCTTGAAAATGGATGTGATGTGGCCAGTTGTCTCAAGCTCTACTGTGATAATTCCAGGAATCATGGACTGAAACCTGGAATTGTAAATGAAACAAAACTAACTAACTAACCAACCAACTAACCAATCAACCAACTAAGTAACTAACAACTAATTAACTAACTAACTTACCCCTGGTTGCTTTTTGTTGGGGTATTCTATCACAGCAACAGAAATTAAACTAGGGCAGCATTTATTGAACTTTGCCTTGGGGTTGTCATCTAGAAAGGACTACAGTGTCCAAACAAATCTCCCAAGATTGCTGTGAGGACCAAACACTTAACAGACGAAAGACAATACATCTGATGCTCTAGAAAGGTCTGGTGGTGTTAGCTGATCGTGGACAGTTTAGCAGGGGAAGGAAGAGGCCCCTTCTGGCTCTGAAGTGGTAGCAGAAGGAAATTAGAAGCTTTAGATTGTAAAGTCCTTTCAATACAAGCTAGTAACAGTCCATGAGAAGTGATTGGAGGTTTGACTAATAGGAGAGTATTTTTTTTTTATTCTTCTCCTAAAATATAGTGGGAAAAAAAAAGACAAAAAAATTCTACTCAAAACTTTTAAGACTGTAATGGCCCAGAGTTACATAAGAAGGGTCAAGGGAGCTTCAACCCTGGATACCTCAAGCATGAGGATGTCAGAAATTGGCTACCTCCCCTCTCCCAGCCTGGCACCATAAAGCCAACTCCCCTACCACCAAGCCTAGTGAGAATTTTTTACCCTAACAGTTATCAGGCTTCACTCCTTGTTTGACCTTATAAGGTTTCCCACAACACACCCTATAGTTCTCGAGCATGCAGATGAAGCATCTTCCAACCACAAATATCCTGGCCACCTCCCCAGGGGCATAAATATCCTTCAATCTCCTGAGACCCCCCATGAGTGAACCAGTTCTCTAAAGCCGTTCCCAAGTGTGTTCTTTGCCTGCACATTCATCACCACACCGCAGTCACCTGAAGCCGACTAATCTCCTGTCCTGCCTGATATATAACGGGCCTGGCTACCCCTAGAGAGAATCAGACATGTGGCAGCAAAGACCCAAAGAACAGAATCCAAAGAAGCTACCCAGTCACTACAGAGACACACCTAGCATTAAAGGACTCTCCTGGTAGTATGCAGAGCTTTGGAAACCTATGGTGTGAATTATTTAAATAACTACTTAAGGTGAATACATTAATTGCTGTAATTCCTGACTATGAATGTGATGTGGTAAATACCTCAAGTTCCTAATGCCCTAGCATCCCCAAGATGGAGTGTGACCTGGAGTCTGAACCAAAAGAAGCCCTTTTTCTCTATTCAGTTGCTTCAAATTTTTCTTTTTACCTCTCTCTCTCTCTCTCTCTCTCTCTCTCTCTCTCTCTCTCTCTGTCTCTCTCTGTCTCTCTCTGTCTCTCTCTGTCTCTCTCTGTTTATGTCTCTCCATGTATGTGTGTGTTTGTCTCTCTCTCTGTGTAAGTATGTGTCTCTCTCTCTGTGTCTATCTCTGTGTGTCTGTCTGTCTCTGTCTTTCTGTCTCTGTCTCTCTCTCTCTCTCTGTCTGTCTCTGTGTGTGTGTTTATGTCTCTCCGTGTATGTGTGTGTCTGTCTCTCTCTGTGTGTATGTATGTGTGTGTCTCTCTCTGTCTATCTCTGTGTGTCTATCTGTGTCTGTCTGTCTCTCTGTCTGTCTCTCTGTCTGTCTCTCTCTCTCTCTGTCTCTCTGTGTGTGTGTGTGTGTGTGTGTGTGTGTGTGTGTGTGTGTGAGTGATACCATGACATGTGGGTGGAATTCAGAGGACCACGTGTAGGCTTTGGTTCTTTCCTTTACCATGGGGTAGGCGGTAGGATATAGGCTGTTAGAGCTGGCAGAAGGTGCCTTTGTATCTCACTATTTCTTCATCTGCTTTTTATCTGGATCTTTTATTACAGCAACAGGAGATTTTAAAAAGAAAAATACAAGGAAAAATACAAGGTGTTTCTTTTATTTAAAAAACCAAGTTTAGTTTTTTGGTATTCATACATTTATTCGTGGATATGTAATAGTGGTAAATGGAAAGAATCAATCAATTTGAGGGGGAATGCGCGGCTGTGGGAAGGATTGGAGAGAGGAAAGGCAAAGGGTGAGTTTATAAATTAAATTTCAATTAAACAGTCAATACAATTTAAAAAATAAGGGTAGAGGCACTCTTTTCCTTACAGTATTTACATCAGAAAACCTGTAATTGTAAATACTTCCTTTTCTATTTTAATATTAAAGTTTCATTAATTCTTGGAGAATTTTGTACAATATAAAAATAAACATCTTAATTCTTAAAATACCCATGGCCCCAGAACTCTAGACAGAGGTGAGAGAATCACAAGTTTGAGGCAATCTTAAGCTAGAGGAGCGATGAGGGTGGGGAGGAGGGCAAATATTTATGGCAGGTAAGAATGTTTTCTTCCTATAATTCTACATACAAACCGGCTGTCCGTCCTTCCATCAAAGAGACAAATGCTTGTTTTCAATAGAGAGTTTCCATAATCTATGTGATCAAAATAAAATTTTCTATTTCTGCCACATTTCCCATACACCAGTGCATATGTCCTGCTTTGGACATAAATAGGCATTTGTAATCGCCTTTTCCTGGGACTCTAACCCACTCCTTTATCACCTCTGATTCTAAGCATGTTGAACTTTGAACTCTGAATTTACCATATCCTTTACATCTTTGTATATGATAGTTTCTCTGCCTAAAATTCTGCTAAGTTCACTTTTTTACCCTCAGTCTCAACTTAAATATGATTTTCTTAGGGAGCTAATTCTCAATATTCTATATTGGCTGACTTCTATTGTTCCACATCCTCATGAGCCTTGAATTCCACTTACTGCCATCAAACACTGCTATGGTTTGAATAAAAAACTGCCCTCCGTATACTCACATAGGGGTATGACTGTCTGTTGATGTGCTTTGAGGAAGTGATTGGATCATGAGGTCTCTGACCTAATCCGTGGGTTAAATCCTTGATAGATTCATGAAATTATGGAAACTGTTGTCTAAGATCCAAATGCTAAATAACTTGCTTCCATTTCAGTTTTAAAGCATGCAGATGGTGCTGCCCTCACAAGAGATGATATTTTACATTCTAGAATTTGTCACCGAAATGTAGGCTTTGTAGCCTCTGACTCCAGACATCCTATTATGTCCTTACCAATATTGCCTTATCTATGGAACAAACTCTTAGTGAAAGCCTTCCAATGTCTTCTTGTTATAACTTGGGTAAAGTTCACACTACCACCTTTCTTTGATTAGTTCTTTGATCTCTCTTTCTTAGGTTCATCTGTTCTCTGTCTCGTCTTATCTCCCCTTGGCGTTCATTAGGACTTGAGTTCCAGGCTTTCTGGTTTTCCTTCTGTCACTGTGAGAATGAAAGCCTTTGCGAACACTTCTCTAGCCTCTTGAGGTGTTCATCATATTCTTGATCTGACATTATTTTCTGGCCTCCACAGATTTCCCCCCCCCCCCCCCCGGTTTCTATCTGATGTTACTGCTTGCCATTTTATAGATTTCTTCAGGAACATGGTGGTACTTGATCCACTATGACTTATCTATGCTTCACAAGATTAAAGTCACTATGTCCAGATGAAAGCAGAAAAAATATCTTGAGCCACTGGACATGGTGGCACAGGCAGGTAGATCTCTGAAGTTCAAGGCTAGTCTGGGCAACATAGTAAGTTTAAAGACAGCCAAAGATTATATAGAGAGACCCTGTCTCAAAGAGCTAAACAGACAGAACCAGAAAATATCATGGACCACTTGAATAGTGCACATATCCTTCATTAAAATGTCCCGAATCGCCCATGACATACAGGTAGATCTAATCAAGCCTCAGAAGTCCTAAAGATGAACAAGAAGATTCCAACATGTCTCAGCCAACAGAGCTTTCCTAAGTGTATCTGGTGACCTCTGCTGGCGTGGCTAACACAGAATCAAATACAATCTTCATTATGCTTGACTCATCCTCTTGCATGCTAACACAGCTGTAAAACTGGGACTCAGCATCCTTCGAGCATCCTTCTTCCTCTGTCTTTGTCAGGACAGTTCTCATTCATCTGCCAGCTCTTTGCTGGGTATTTTTCATGTAAACTTCATAGTTTGTGAAGGAGAGAACTTTGCTTGATGCAATATCCCTTCCTTTCCTTTTCTTCTTTCTTTCTGCCAAGGCTGCTGCCAATGTATACCTAAAAGATGAGATCTCGTGTCAATGATATGCATTGGTGAGAATATAATTGGCAGTAATGCTTTATATGATTTCATGGATTTCGATGCTTTTTATAGTTCCATGGACTTCATGTCTCTTGCTTGACTTAACAATTTTAAAAACGGTATTCACCACTACAAAAGCAAAGGTTTGGCACAATGTTCTCCTCACATTGAGAATAACAGTAAAAAGTGTTGCCCATCTGTGCCTCAGAGGGCATCATTAGGAGATGTCCTTGGACATGTCAGAACTTGACATGAGAAGTAAATGGGGAAGCAGGACTTTTTAAAAAGGTAATCAAACTAGGGTTGGAGAGATGGCTCAGCAGTCAAGAATGCTGACTGCTCCCCTGGTTCCTGGCTCCCATACTGGCTCATCGCAACCCATAACTCCAGTCCTAAGGGATCTGAAGTCCTGTTTTGGACTGTGTGGGTCCTCTCATACACAGGCACACACACATCAAGGCACAAATAAAAACAAGACAAACGTTTTAAAAGTTCAAAATACCAAAGAGGGGAAATGTATAACACGAGGTGCTGTGGTTACACTTTTGAAAGCTATTTTATTTGCTTTGTGTACAGTGTGTTTGCACGTGCACAAGCTAAAAGGCTATGTATATTAGGCATAACCACTTAGAGATGATCATTGTTAGTTTTACCACAGACCCTCCTAGCCTGTTGATTTGTCTTCTATTCACATGCGTGCATATGAATGATCACAGACTTGAGTCAGTTTCACTGTTCGCTCTACTTTATATCCTGATTATACTATGTGCTTTCAAATATGTTCATTCATCTAAGGTCATCTCTTCAAGTATTTTACATAATTAAGTATTCATAGTATTATACTCAAAATACTTTTGAAAAAGAGTTTCCTCTCATCCTCCAATGATGACCACTGCCCTCGGGGAAAGTTTGACGGGATCTTTCTAGACACTTTGTAACCACGGCTGAGTATTTCTTAATACTCTTCCACCAGCCATTCCCTAATTTCTTTTGGAACTTTGTTCCTATGTTGAGCATGTTGACATCTATGGGAATTATTCTGTATCAGTTAGATAGGTTTAATAGCATAGAAGACACTGGCAGAAGTTCACAGAACTGAGAAGTGGCTGATTGGACTGGCCCCGGCCAGAGACTGATACAATGCTGAGCACTTGCTCTTACTTGGTAGCAGCATGAGTTAGCTCTCTGCAGCCCACTCAGTGCTAGAGGAACCAGTCTGCAGTTGCTGAGACCACAGAAAACCCAAGGCCACCTCCTCCCTGACACCACGTTCTCACTCCTCGTCAACATGACCTTCTGTTCAGTTTTATTGGGATTTGTATTTGCAGAACCCTCAGGGGTTAAGTCAATACACAGAGTTTCTTCAGAGAGATAGCCATGTTGAGCATACGGCACATAGGCACACATTTATACTATCATAGTACTTGATTTTCTCAAAAATTATTTTATTTGTTTATCATTTTATTTGTTTATTATTATTATTGTATTATGTATGCATGTATGTGTTCATGTATGTGTGTAGCAGAATGTGGGCACGCATATCGCAACATACATGTGAAGGTCAGAGAACACTTTGTGCATTCAGTTCTCTCCTCCCCCCTTTCATAAGTTCTATGGATCAAACTCTAGTCATCAGGCTTGCTGCAAGCTCCTTCACCCACTAAACCAACTCCCCAGCCCTTTGACTTGATTTTTAAAGTTAGCTGTATAAGCTTTTCTGTCAAAGTTCAAACAAGTAAATATAGATTATGTAATTATATACATGTTCATAGGTAAGAATAAGAATTGTTTTAACGTCACTGAATCCTGGAAGACAAGCATATATTCTACTTCATTTACACAGGTTTATTCATACTACACAATAAAATATGACTTTACTCACCTTGAGTCATTAAGACAGGCTTAAGTAAATTAGACCAACTCTGAATGATGTTGCTTAAAAAACTAATAATATTTTCTATACTATATTACAATTTAGTTTTTGTGAGAATTTTAAAAATTCTATTTCAAAATTTTCTATTGCATTTTTTCCATGTGGTATGTGCATGTGTGCATATGTGTGCATGTGCCACAACACATTTTCTGAAGGAAAAAAAAGGCATAATAATGTAGGCATGCTGATAGCAAACTAAACTTGTCAGGGACATGGTTAAAAATCAAGCATGCTTGTGACTATCTTTTGGGAAGTGTGTGGAGGGTGGTGTGTGTCTGTGTCTGTGTATGTGTATGTGTGTTTGTATGTATAAGCAAACGCACTAACACATACATAGTTGTACACTGACAAATACAGAAGAAACAGTATATGGCATTTGCTGATGATGTAAACCTGGTGAAAGTTCAGAGTTTAATCTCTTCTGCAACTTTCCCCCATATTTTAATACTTTCCTGACCACTGAATTATGAAATATTATCAATCTCATAATACTTGACATTTAAAATTCACAGATGTGACAAAAATTCATTCCTGTTTAGTCTTTAAGATAGGAATTGACAACAATTAATCAACCAAAATTACATTTTTTATGTGTTATACAGAAAGACACTGCGGTGTGGGCTTTTGTATATGGAAAACGTATAGTGTTTAAGGAGAATCAAGATCTAGTCTTTCACCACAATTCAGTTTGTACATTTAGAATAAAATAAGTGGGAATAAAACTCTGGGTTCTAGGTAAGGAGAGGTGGAGGGAAGACCACAACTAGGCCCACACTGGGGTAGATACTAGGCACCACCATGCGGTCTGCGGAAAACTGCTTATGTCTGAGGAAACTCCTGCTTGTCCTTCAGCAGATGATAAAATAAGCATCCAGACAGAGAATGTAGGAGTTTGGTCTAAAGGCCAAAGGCCAAAGGCCTGGACTCTTGTCATGCTCAGTATGTCCTCTGGCTACCTGCCCTGCTGTGAACAGTCAGGTTTCACTTGTGATTTTTTTTTTTTTGAGTGTCTGTGTGGATTATAAGTTTGAGGCACTGCCCTCTCCTGACCTGCCCTGAAAGGCAGCAAGGAGCTGGGCACGCTTCATCCAGCTGTGAGTTCATGTGACCTCGCCTTGCTGGTTCACTCTGTAGCGGAGATCCCAAGGCTGACACCTCTCAGCTTGTGTTCAGTGCTTACTGCAGTCAGCTGAATCAGGTCCCCAACACCAGACAGCTGGACGAAGAATGCTCAGGGGCCGCTCCTTGTCTGTGACGTCCCTCGGTGGGCTCCCTGTGTGGGAAGCTGAAAGACTCCCTGTGGAAGACTTGCTGCTTTTTGAAGTTTCCTGGGAAGTGACCAACAAAGGTTTGTACTACTCCTAACACTTGGCCATGTGCAGGCTAGAGGGCAAGATTAGGAGGCACAGGGGACCTCAGTGGTCATGAGCAGTAGTGGGGCAGCATAGGCTCTGAAGATGTCTGTAGGTCGTAAAACTCTTTCCCACAGGCAATGAAAACATAAACCTATGTATGGGGTGAATAGGGGGAGATCGGCAAGGAAACTGAGTGACTAAACAGACATGTTAATTATGTTAGAAATGTACATGATCATGGCAAAGTGGGAATTTAAAAATTATTGGTTTTTTTTCTGGGCATTTTCCTTATGACTTAAAAGCAAACTGAGGGATTCTTTTATTAGAGGAAAAGCTTTATGTGGTCAGGACTAGTCAGACATGTTGCCTCTTTGTGCTATTAGTGTTTAGTACTTCTAAGAATTCAAGATAAGAGTGGAATTAGAGTTTCATTCAAATTGTGTTCCACTGAGAAAGATTGAAGTTAACCTTTCTCTAATGCTGTGCAAATACAGAAACCACTTTTTTAAAAATGAAGGGTAAGGCAACCTAAGTGATTTTCCTAATAGAGGTATTTATACGGCTATGTGAAAGGCAGTTCTTACAGACTGATACCTTCTAGTTTAAGGACGTTGACACATGAGCTCACAGTTTAGTTATGGAAACTCGCAGATTCAGGTGCTGGGATTAAAAGTGTATGCCATCATGCCTGGCTTAAAACTCTCAAGGGAATATTAACAGGTGAATGGGTTTCGAAGGCTCGACTCTCCAAGGTCATACAAAGCCAGTGAGCGAGATGAGGGGAGTGGGTAAATGGTAGTAACAACCTTTGTAATTTGGAGGTGGGAGCTGAGAATGAATGAGGATTCTGTTTCTTCCTTGCACCTCTTGAGAGTCAGCATAACATCAGAGTTAGAATTATATTTGCTGACGCTGGGGAGATAATTCAGTCAGTAAAATGCTTGTCTGGAAGGCATAAGGACCTGGGTTCCATCCCAAGAACCCATGTGAAAAAGCTGGGTGTGGCCACAGATGCCTGTGGTTCCAGGGCTGTGGAGGTCCCAGGGCTGTGGGGGTGGAGGCAGGTGGGCACCAGAGGCTGACTGGCCAGCTAGCCTAGCAAAATGAGTAAGCTCCAGGCAAGTGAGAGACCCTGTTTCACAAAGCAAAGTCAACAGGACTTTGGTGACCTCCGGCCTATATGTGTATGTGCACATGCTCTCCCACGTGCACCCACAAGAACATGTACCCACACGTGTACCACGTGCATCATGTGTACGCACACATACACAGGATTGTATCTGAACTCTGTCCTGGTTTCTATCTTATGCTGACTGTTCAAAGTTCCCCAGTACAAATTTAGAAAATACGTAAAAGAAAGGTCAACAGTGGGCCCCTCTGTTTAGAAGCCCACAGGTGCAGCTCAAAAGATGAACTCTTTGTCCTCTGTACTGGCAAGAGGAGGAGAGAGGGCCGGGCCTTACCACAGAAAAGGAGAGTGTGGTATACACAGATCTTTCAAAAGCCCCCTTCCACTCACCAATTCTATCTCTACAGTTTCTGAATATGGCCAGGGCTCTTGGGAACAGGGCCACTACTACTACACACAAGTCCCAGAGTCTCCTTGGAGGGAAATGTTTTCTCTGCAGAGTACACAGGTACTCCTGGACAGAGCTTTTGGAGAGGAAAGTCTGGGGTGAGGTTAGCACTGGGAATCAGTCCTGAAGACCCGTGCACAAGCCCTTGACACCAAATGACCCTTCTTTCCTCTCTTCTCTCCACTGAGCAAACACAAATGGGGCATTGGAAGGGATCACTCGTGAAAATTGTAGTCTTGGGGGTCTTACATGTTGGTGACATGCATGGTGACCTTGGCTCTTGAGAAGTTCCTGGCATATAGAACATGTTCATGCCGGGTGGTGGCACACGCCTTTAATCCCAGCACGGGAGGCAGAGGCAGGTGGATTTCTGAGTTCGAGGCCAGCCTGGTCTACAGAGTGAGTTCCAGGACAGCCAGGGCTCCACAGAGAAACCCTGTCTCGAAAAACCAAACCAAAAAAAAAAAAAAAAAGTTCATTTGGCTTTTTTATTTATAAAAACATTTTACTTTTGTTTATATATATGAATATGAATGTATGTGTGTAGGTGCACCTGTACAGAAAAGGCTAGAAGAGGGTGTCCGGCCTCTGGGACCTGGAGTCACAGAGGGTTGGGAGCTGGCGTGTGAGAGCCGGAGTTGAACACAAGTAGAGCAGCAAATGTTCTTCCCTGATGAGTCATCTCTCATCGCCTGTGGATTGGCTTTAAAATGGTTATCTGTTCATGGTGACATCTTGAGCATAAATTTAATGTTTCAATATAAGTTTTCTTTAGATAATGAATCTAGCCATCCTTCATGAGTCTTTGCTACTGTAGCTTCTTTTTAAAATCTAGCTTGAGTCTGTAGTCCTGTAAGTTTGTGGGTATAACGTAAGTCATCTTAGAGCTCACAAACAGGCTTCCCTTGCTTCATAGCTGAGAGGACACATGAGGACACCTGGTGACTCCACACATGGCAAAGATGGGAAGAACATTTCATCTGGTGAGAATACATATAATAACAAAATAGCAACTAAATACATGTAACAACTAAATACATGTAACAACTAAATAGATGTAGCAACTAAATAACAACTAAATACATGTAACAACTAAATAGATATAACAACTAAATACATATAACAACTAAATACTAAAATCTTCACTGTCTAAGAAAGTGGTCCATAGATGAAAAACTTTGACTTATGGTCAAATATCAGAGATTTTTTTTGAAGCTTCAAGAAAAAACAAAACAAAACAAAAAAATCTTAGGCTATCTAAATATCACATGCTTCCTGAATAAAGAGAATACAGTGTGCTTTGGCCATCCTACGATGATCTGCGGCAAACAAGGACATGTATTCAGGTCTAAGAAAACAACACTTTAAAAAACAGGTTTCTTTTTTTATCAAATTTTATAAAATTGTATTAAATTATATATATATATATATATATATATATATATATATATATGCTTGCCTGAATGTACATCACTGTACCGTGTGCATGAAGTGTCCATGAAGGCCAAAAGCCCTGTCCATGAAGCCCTGTAAGTGCAGTTGCAGGCAGTAGTGAGCACGTGGATGCTGGGAAATGAGTGTGAGCCTTCTACAAGAGCCAGGAGTGGTCTTAACCCTTCACCCAACTCTCTGGTCCAACAAAAGATGTCTGAAGGTAGCAAAACAGTTCTCCAGTACAAGGGTTTTATGAGTGAATGACAGAAATGTGGGGAACACATCAAGAGAAGGAATC
This sequence comes from Grammomys surdaster, assembly GCF_004785775.1. Classification (NCBI taxonomy): domain Eukaryota; kingdom Metazoa; phylum Chordata; class Mammalia; order Rodentia; family Muridae; genus Grammomys; species Grammomys surdaster. The sequence goes on from NW_021620983.1 coordinate 6,917,934, forward strand.
GGAGTTACTCGACATTATTCTCAAAACAATCTGTCCTGCTTATGCACAGCCTCAGGTGCACACCAGCCTCAGGTGCACACCAGCCTCAGGTGCACACCAGCCTCAGGTGC
>NW_021620983.1:6918443-6931667 GCF_004785775.1 Grammomys surdaster
CAGCCTCAGGTGCACACCAGCCTCAGGTGCACACAGCCTCAGGTGCACACAGCCTTAGGTGGCTGCTTTCTATTCATTCATCCATTTATTATTACAGCTATCCAGCTATTATTTAATACAGAGCACCAAGTGTTTACTAAATGTCAGACACTTGGAGGGAAGGCAGACCGGAGGGTAGAGAAACGGGCTTGAACGATACAGAATTAATCCCAGTCCTCTGAAGTGCACAGACTTGCCGGAGGATGGGTCACTGCTGTGCATTTTATCCTCCAGGGTGATAAAGGCAGAGCAAGGTTGTGGACTTAGTGTGTGTTGGTGGTTAGGGCAGGATTCCCAGCCCAGTCTGGCGTTAACTGAAAGCTGTCTAGTGCTTGTGCTGAGACCTATGGACCGAATCACTGTGGGGCAAAGACAGTGAAGGAGGCAACAAGGTAGCGAGAGTGGTGTGTGTGTGAGACCTGCACACCCGTGCACACCCAAGACTCATGGTGTGTAAACCGAGATGTGTAGTGTGCCCTGTTTATAGACCCAAGAGAGAAAACAGGAATCTCTGCAGAGATCAGAGACCAGCCAGGACCGGATTGTGAAACTCCTAATGAATTATTACCTCTAAGGAAATAAACCTAATATCCACAAATGACAGAAAACACACAGTGTTTGCCACGCTGAGTCCTGTTTGTTTTACTTATGATAATCTCCAGCCGTATCGGTTTTCCTGAAAGTGACTTCAGTTTGTCCTGCACTTCTAATGTGCGTTTTCCATTAATTAAATTTGTTCTTTGACAATTCCATACATGTACATTCTGTTTACTCTCAGCCCACTCTCTTTCATCTCCCTCCCACCCTGTCATCTTCCCCCATCCCTACAGGTTCCTTTCCTGTATGCCTGCCTCTTTTTGTTTTGCGACCACTGATTTTAACCAGGTCTGTCTGTGTGGCCATAGGTTGGAATCACTGGCGACTGATGGGCTAGCTTTTTGGTACGTAGCTAGAGTGAGTTATTTTTGGAGGCAGGGCCTCTCACTAGCTTGATAAGGCTAGACTACCAGTCCAGGGAGCCCCAGATGTCTGCCTGTCTTCACCTTTCCTGTGATGGGATTGTAAGTCTATGCCAACACCGGAGATCCCCATGCTTGCTCTGCAAACGCTTTATGGCTGTGCCTCCTCCTCAGTCTAAAGTAATACTTCTTTTGAGAAGAGGACCTGGTATTTTTTATCAGATTTCCAGATGGCACTGGAATTGATTTGAGGCATGTCTATTTATGTTTGCTGCTTACTGTATGGTAGTGGTGATTCACTATCAAACTAGGTTTTTTTACATATTCCTGATATTAACTCTTTATGAGGCTAATAATTGGAAAATGGTGTCTTGGATAAGCCTCTGCTTACTCTGTTGACTGTTTCTTTTGCCGGTCCGTATGAGTTCAGTTGTTTCCTGTGCTTTGAGGGTCCCGTCCAAAACATGTTCATCTGTTCCACTGCTCTGAAGACTGGCCTCTTCAGTGTTTCCTTCCTATGGTTTCATCTCTCCAGTTCAAGCATCGAGTTCATTTGGACTGGGTTTTGTGAAGAGTGCTTGGTCTAGTTTTAGACCAATTTTCCATCCACTTTCCCCCAGAATCACACCTTTCCCCATTGTGAGTGCTTTACATCCTTGTCAGAAGTCAGCTGGCTGCAGAAAGGTGGCTTGCTATTCTAGTCCATTCATATCCCTATTTTATATCTATCATCTATCTATCTATCTATCTATCTATCTATCTATCTATCTATCATCTATCTATCTATCTATCATCTATCTATCTATCTATCATCTATCTATCTATCTATCATCTATCTATCATCTATCTATCTATCTATCATCTATCTATCTATCTATCTATCTATCTATCTCTATACCTATATATATGCATCATGATGGTTTGACTACTACATTTTTGTGGTATGTTTTAATGTGGTATAATGTGGACAGGAGACAGAACAGATGAACTGTAGGAAGAGGGTACACTACAGGAAGCTGCCCTGAAGACAATCAAAATGAATATTAATTTGAAGCCCATAATCTAATACATATGGGTATTCTAACATCTATGGGCAGGATATGGCTGCAGGGGATAGAGATAGTCAGAGTTAAGACTATCTATTGCTCTTGCATAGGAACCAGCACCCAGAAAGCCACTCACACTGTAACTCCAAGACCAGCGTATCCAATGCCCTCTTCTGGCCTCTGAAGGCATTGCACACACATGGTACACACATGCATGAAAGTAAAACACTCATACAAATACAAGAAAAATAAATAAATCTTTTTTTTTATAAAAAGGTATAGGTGCAAATATAATGGGGTTTTAGAATAAATATGTAAATGAGGAATTTAGGGCTTAATAGCATTTTCCTCTGAAGGATGAAGATGATGAGGGGCTGGGTCTACAGAAGAGGAGAAACAGTTTGAAATCCTCATATTCTCATGGGCAGGGTGTTTTGTTTGCCAAAAGATACATATTGGATTATATTATGTTAGGATGTGACTTTTAAACTGGGTGTGGAAGTGAACACCTTTAATCCTAACCTTTGGGAAGCAGAGTCAGGCATATATCTGTGAGTTTGAGGCCAGCCTGGTCTGGAAAGCCAGAGCTACACAGTGATACCCTGTCTCAAAAAAAAAAAAAGCCTTTCCTTACTGATGAGGTTCATAGATGGTTGGTTATCTTGTGAAAATCACTTCTACAGTGTTTATACTGTTCTGGAGGAACAGCAGCTCTTCTGTACACAGCAAGGGATCTTATTAACACCGTATGCAAGCACCAGGATTTGTCTTTTGATTTCCTCTTACTCAAAAGACATTTTCCCAGCTGGAGAGAGACGGACGGCTCAGGGGTTGAGAGCACTGACTGCTCTTCTAGAGATCCTAAGTTCAATTCCCAGCAACCACATGGTGGCTCACAACAATCTGTAATGGGATCTGATGCCCTCTTCTGTTGTGTCTGAAGGATATCCACAGTGTACTCATATACATAAAATAAACAACTCTTAAAAAAAAAGACATTTTCTCCAGAAGAAGAGAGTTCACCCAGACCTAAAGACAAATTCACAGACGGCAATCACAGCCATTGTCTGTGGCTATTAATAAGATTTACCAACATAAACTCAAAGATCAAAGCAGTTTTTAAAATCTGCATCTGATCAACTGAAAAGCCCAAGAAACAGCAGTGAGAAATAAACTCTTTTCAGTTCAGAAGTGGCAAGGTAGCTCTTTCTAGCCAAGGGCTGGGGACAGGCCTTCCTAGCTCCTGATAGGCTTCCTGGGTTATTCTGTTGCCTACAGAAGCGCAGGGACAAATTACTGAAGAAGCAGTCCTGGCTGTTTCTGGAAACCTATTACTGATGGCTGATGCCAGAAGTTTCCTGCCCAGTTCCCTGGAGACCTTGTTTCACCTGCCACTGTTCGTCACATCTGCAGTCTAGCCTCATGTCAATCCCATCAAGTGACTGCTACCGTCGCCACCTACATTCCGCTGACACTTCAGCCCTGCTTTAACCTCAGCACTGTCTAAATGGTTCCTCTCCATGACACTCACCTGCCTCCTAATTTTTCATCATTTTTGGTCAACCTTTTGTTTGTTTGTTTTGGTTTTTTTTGTTTTTTGTTTTTTTTGTTTTTTTTTTTTTGAGAGAGAAAGAGGGTTTCGCTATATAGTCCTGGCTTTCCCTCACTATACAGAGACAGGCCTCAAACTCAGAGAGCTGCCTGCCTCTTGAGTGCTGGGATTAAAAGTGTGTGCCACCATATCTGGCTTCTAGTCACCCTTTGAAGTGATATTATTCTTGCTCAAATATCACCTTTCCTGTTAAGCGCGCTCTCTCTCTCTCTCTCTCTCTCTCTCTCTCTCTCTCTCTGTGTGTGTGTGTGTGTGTGTGTGTGTGTGTGTGTGTGTGTGTTGGTGCAAATCAAACACAGGGTCTTGCATATTCCAGGTAAGCTCTCTTCCACTGAGCTAAGCCACCCTCCCAGACTCATTAGCCCTAACTTTCAATACTTCTTTTCCAATCTGTCGTTCTGAGATGAGCAGCGTTTTACTCTCCTCTGGCAGATCGAAACTGAGCCTTAGACCCGTTAAGTGACTTACTTAATTCAGCCTAAGTTGTTTCCACTTCTCCAGCTTTATAAACGATTCCGTGGTGTGCTTCATAGACGCATCTTTTTCCTGCTTCCCCGAGACAGCTTTCTAGATGGTGACACGCTAGAGTCAAGAGTGTACATTCTCTCTAGCTTTATGTTTTAATAAGGTAGCAGCAATGTCGGGAGGAGGGGGGAAGACAACAGTAATTCTAGGGATTCGGTGGGCAGGGACAGCCATCGCATGTACATGCTTGGCACTTGCATCCATGGCTTTACACCAGAATTGGGTTGATCATCCTCTATTAAAATCTATCAGAATCTCCCAGTTCTTTTTCCTGGTCAAAGGCATGGTGTTTGTGCTGTAAAAATGGACGGGCTTCTTAGCATTAGGAAATTGCAGAGATTGTTACTTAAATGAACCAGAGTCCTGTTGGAGGCCCACTGCAGTAGCAGAGCGGAAGTGGATGCCTGGGGAGGACCGGAAGTGGATGCCTGCTGAGGACCGACCTGTTTGTCCTCTGCTTGGCACTGAACTGTGAATGGCACCTTAAGATATATATATACACGACTTCCCTTCAGCCTTCTCTAAAGAGTTCTTGGAATGTCTCCCTGGCTGGCCTACCGCATTTACATGCACCTCAAGTGGCTTTAGAATAGGCTCAGATTGCACTCCTCAAAGCACATTAGATCCTGCCCTTTTAAAAAAGTTAAGTAAAAATGTCACTTTAAGTAGCACAGTAACAGATAGTGATTCTTCTCTTGGATTGCCGACTGGAATAAGAACAGAAAGTTTTCTCCGTCACAGTTGGGGGCATCTGTACTGTGATCCAGACCAAGGCCAAAACAACAGCGGATGAATGGGGCGAGAACTACTTCCTGATAGGTCCGTATTTTGAGCACAACATGAAGACTCAAGTAGAACAGTGTGAGCCTGTCAACGATGCTGTCAGAAAAGCCATGGATGCGATGAATAAACATGGCTGCCAGGTAAAAGATTCTAACCGCCCTGTCCCTCTATAACTCTAAACGAACTGTTGCCAGAAAGCACCACACACACCTTCCACCGACTCAGAAGAGAAGGCTATCCACCTAGCTGAGGAAGAGACTTACAAGGAAGACAGTACTTGTTCTTACAGAGTGCAGTTGAGGCACCTTGTGAAAGCTAAGATTCTCTACCAGGACAAGGGGACGGGAGCCCCAGGAAGATTCAGAGTTGATGTAGTCTTGAAAAAGCTGTACATAAATTGAGGCCAGAGTCAGAGGAGTTGATGGTATATCCAGTAGAGGTTTACTAAGAGCAAGCTTTCATCCAAACCCTTTTTATATTAGTTCCTTTTCCATTTCTGTGATGGGGCTGGGGACGTAGCTCAATGGTAGAGTGCCTGGCTCGTATGCATGTGGCCTTGGGCCCTAAGTTAGATAGAGCCTTACTTTTGTACAAAGTGAAATAATATATTCTGCTGCTATAATAAAATGCCCTGACCAAAAGGGAGTTAGTCAAGAAAAGTCTGTAATGCCAGTATCAGTGGATCAAACAGCCTTTTATTGCCTCCTCAGGAACCAGGCATATATGTAGTACACAGAAAAATATTCAGGCAAAACACCCAGAGTAGCCATGTGGTAGCAAATAGCCAGACTGGATTACATAACAAAGCGTTTCTCATGCTATGAAGTGTCTATGAGCACAGAATCACAGGAAGGTAGCAAGGGACAGAAAAACAGCAATCACATGATCCGGACAGCTGTCTGTCAAATGACGTCACTCCATGAAGAACAGACTCTGTAGATGGTACCCAGTTGGATGGGCGCTCCCTTCAGCTTCAAGTGCAGACATCAGCTGTCATCACAGCGGTGTGTAGCTCGATTGGTCAATCAATGGCAACAGGTACCTAAGAAATAATTCACAAGAAGAATCATCTCTTTGGCTTCACAGGTTTAGTCTGTGCTTAGCTGCCGTCATTGCTTTGGGGGTGTGGTGAGATGGAATATCATAGTGGGTAAATACGGCTTAGAGGTTGTTCAGCTCATAGTAGCCAGAAGCAAAGAGCAACCCGGAAAAGCTCGGGACTGATAAAATACCCTTCAAATGTCCCCCCATTCTAAAAGCATTTAGTTGTGAATTCATGGATGAATCAATCAGTTGAGTCAGTTGAACCTTTATGGTCCAAAAGTTAAACGTTTTCTAAGATCTAAAACAAGGAACTTATCCAGATTTTTTATTTTATTTTATGTGACCTAGCACTAGAAATCCTAGCTGGATTGATAATACAAGAGAAAGAAATAAAGGGCATCCAAATTAAAAAGGATAAATCCAAATTGTCACCATTTAAGATGCTCTGATCTTATGTATAGAAAACTCCAGAGATAACACCAACTTCCAAAGGCTTTCCACATTTGAGCTTTTGTCTTCGGGGAAACATTTCACATTGACACAGTGACACTTGGTCTGTCATTGTTTTCTGTCTTAGTTTCTCTCTTGAGGTTGTGATAAGATACTCTGACAAAAGTAAAGAAGAAAGCTCTTATTTGACTTGAAATTATAGAGGGATATGTTTCATCTGGGCAGGGAAGACATGGCAGCAGGCAGGACAGTCACGGTGACCAGAGCAGGAGGCTGGCTGATCACATGGCATCTGCACTCAGGAAGCAGAAAGTACACAGGAAGTAGGGCCTGGCTATAAAAAAATCAAGGCCTTCCTATAGTGAAGCTCCACCTTCTAAAGGTACCATAACCTTCCCAAACAGCACCATGAACTGGGGCCAAGTGTCCAGACAAATAAATTTGTAGAGGACATTTCATGTGCAAGTCATAACCCTCCTCAAATAATGGCTACACTTTCTAAACCCAAATACACTTTCTTCTCTTACGTTGTACTTAATACCACAGTGGCTCTTCTTTCTATATCAGGTGCATTTTGGAAGATGGCTCATAGAAGGAAGTCCCTACGTGGTGCTTTTTGACATCAGCTCCTCAGCATGGAACCTGGACAGGTGGAAGGGTGACTTCTGGGAAGCATGTGGTGTTGGCATCCCTCATCATGACCGAGAAGCCAATGACATGCTCATATTTGGGTCTTTAACTGCCTGGTTTTTAAAGGAGGTACAGTTTACAGTATCACGACAGAACAGAGGGACAGCCTTCTGCACTGAGGATCCAGCAGTGACCCAAGCATTTGGGGATAATGCTGTTATTGATTGTCATAATTCATTTTAAAAGAATTTCAAGGAAGTATTTACCATTCTTAAACTATGTGCCAACTTTTGGAACAGGGTAGCTAGGGCTGCCTTGTCTGGCCTCAGTGGGATAAGGAGCACCTAGCCTCACAGAGACTTTCAGTGCCAGGGTGGGGGGTACCAAGAGGAGAAGGGGAGGGGAGATGGGGGAAGGATTGTGGGAGAAGAACAGTAAGTAAGTAGGATGTAAAGTAAGTAAGAAAAAAAATTAAATTAAATTCAAATTAAGAACAAAAAAACTCCACCCAGCTATATTGCCTACTTATGTAGATAAAATCCAAAATATATGTATAAGAGAAATATACATCATGAAAAGTGCAGATAAATTCTAGACAGCAGGAAAGACTTGAAACATTTTGTTTTGTGTATGTATGAATGCAGGTGCACTTACAGTGGTGTCTTGATATTTCCATTACACACTAGCGTCTGAATTGGCCTCAGTAGCTACTCAGGAATCCTTTGCAGTAGAATAGCCCAGCAGTGTACAGAGAAAGAACACTGGAGGCCATTGTTAAATGAGCCTCTATTCTCTCAACCCCTCGAAGCACATAGTAGGGCTTGCCTGCACGTTCTCATCACTTCCAGATGGTGACACCTAACCTGGACCTCAGATCTGAAGGAATGAGACCCCAGTGAGGAGGGCAGCTAAGGACAGAATGACAGATCTGTCTGATGACGTCCTCCTATACAATACCTACCCAGGGCTGGCTGGGGAAGGTGGCCATCGGCCTCTTGGTAGTAGTAGAGGGGAACATGGGTTAGTACTTTGGGAAAAGTCTATTGTGGTGACAGATCTGTAGTCCTTTCATACCAGTGAGCATCACCACCCTTCTCTATAGTCTTCCTGCCTGAGCCATGGCCCCAACTTGGAGACTAGCCACAAAGTGGTGTGCACATGTTTGATATGAAGTGTGTGTGTGTGTGTGTGTGTGTGTGTTTGAAAGAAGCTCACTTGGGTAGACTCAGTAGATTCTCTTGATTTCTTCAAAAGCATTGCTTCTGTTACTGAGTCATTTACTCAGTGAATATTACTACCAACTGAATTATTCAAATTATTAATAGTTTAACAGATATTACTCTTAGTAATACTTATATATATTCTATGGATACAAAACTAAATATGACCCATTATTAAAAGGGAAGATTAAGATATAGATAGATGGACTTGACCAACTCATCAGCGAACCTTACTTTCTCTTGCTAAGTTTGCATGCCTCAAGTGTATGCCCTTTTAAGAGAGGTAAGACTGGCACATCTCACATCTGTCCTTCCGCTGTGGGCAATGGTCAAGGTCAAGCGTCAACAATAACTTTTCTAAAAGTTTTTCTTCTGATGCAGGTGACAGACCACGCAGACGGTAAACACGTCATTGCCCAATTCCATGAATGGCAGGCTGGGACTGGGCTGATCCTTTCTCGTGCCAGGAAACTCCCCATTGCCACAGTATTTACAACCCACGCCACACTGCTTGGGCGGTATCTCTGTGCAGCAAATATTGACTTCTACAACCAGCTTGACAAGGTAAAATACCCACCAACCCCCCTCAGCCCCTTTCCTTTCAGCTCACTGAAGCCCAAGGATGAAAGATATTGATCTTACGTTTGAGCTGACAACCACATGGCAGCGATGCCCTTTCAGCTGATCAGAATTCAGGGAGCGGCTTCCGCTGGGTGATGGCGGTGGAGGGAGCTTAATTTTGCTCGGAGCGTAGTGAAGTGTAGAGGCTGAGAGGTCTGAGCTCTGCTCCGTCTCTGGAGAAATAGATCCAGATGGGCATGATAGATCAGAGACGCTGTGTATGGCCAGGCATAGGCTCCTGTTCCTTCCTGAATTCGAGGTCTGATGATTGACTGGCACCGGAAGTGGAGGTAGACGTCTGATGATGTGCGTCTGCTCATCTTACAGATACCCACTCAGTTGTAAATCTTTCTTCAGCTTTTCATTCGTTAGGTTAGCATAGTAAAAGTTTCTCTTGTCATTTAATTTTATTTATGTGTTTGTGTGGGTGTATGCCACATGCGTGCAAGTGTCCCTGGGGGCCCAAGGAGGGTATCATCGAGTCTGGAGCTGGAATTACAGGTTGCTGGGAACTGTTCGTGTGAGTCCTGGGAATTGAACTCAGGTCCTCTGCAAGAGGAGCACAACGAGTCATGTCTCCAGCCCCATTGCACCTTTTACACAGGAAAGTCAGCAAGCTTATTTAAAGCACACATTTTAAAAAGATGAATATTTAATTAATATTTAATATTTATTTTACTTATCAAGTCAGTTCAGGACTTAAGCGTTTGGTTTCACTATTAGAAGGAAAACCAGGAAGCCGAAAATTTGAGTTTTTTAAAAATAACTCTCCCAGCAGTAAAAGTTCTGGGATCCTGTGCATCAGATACACGCACATTCATGAACAGTAATCGGTAGCCTGGGAGGGATACGCTGCTGTCTCAAACACATTTGGAATGCTAGAGGAAGCTGCTGAAAGCCTCTCACTGTGCAGACAGTGGGATTAATGAGAGCTGCCCTACAAAAAGGTCAGCCCATGCTAAGATCCAGGCTTTAAGTAAAGTCAACAGGGATTCAGAAAGCCGGGAGACCCAGGAGACCTGCAAACCATGCATGGTAACTACAGTCAGCTAATGAGGGCAAAGCAACCCTCCGTGATGAGCACCGCGCAGCACAGTGTGTCCTGAAAAGGTCAGGCGCTTGGATCTTAGCGTGACAATGGAATCCTTCATTCTGGACTGCTGCCTGGTCTTACAGACTAATAGTCCAAAAAAAAAAAAAAAACTAATAATGTGTAATGAGGAGTTTTATTTAGGAACAGACGCACTATAGTGCGCAGATAGATTACAACAAGCCTTTTGATTGAAGGTAATAGTTACATCATTATGCCTGTAATGATGGCTACACATCTCAAGTATATTCAGATACATGATACGTATCTGTCTATGTTCAAGATCATTATTCTTGTGATCTGTCCTGCCAGCCACTGTGGATAAAAATCAGCCTTTGAGTTAAACTCATATGCATATTTTTACAGCAGGAGATCCTGTGCTCACACTAGACATAGATTTAGGCTATATTTAAATATATCAAATTATATACCACAAATAAGACATTTAATATAAAAATGTCCTTGGGCAAGTTTCCTTTCCTGTAATATAAAGACAGAGCACTTGAGTGAATTTTATGAGGATTAAAGATGGCGGGCAGTGAACACTGCTGAAGACATCCTGTGGCTCTGGGTACACACTGGTCTTATTTTCCTTTAGACACTGCCAGTGTCATGGAAAGCCTTGTGAGATGTGATATCAGCTGAGTAAAATGAATGAAGTTCAGGTTTTCATGGGCTCATTAAGGCCTTGGTTTCTGGGGTTTTGTTTGTTTGTTGTTTGTTAGGTAAAAATATCCAGAAGGCACTATGAAATCTCCTAAAAATAGAGTAAAAATGTTACTAAGCCAGGTGGTGGTGGCACATGCCTTTAAACCTAGCACAAGAGAGGCAGAGGCATTCAATTCTCTCTGAGTTGGAGGCCAGCCTGGTCTACAGAGTGAGTTCCAGGATAGCCAGGGCTGCACAGAGAAACAGACAAACAAGCAAACCAAAGCCAAAACCAAACCAAGCCAGAAGGACAGATGAGGCCACAATCCGACATATTTTCTATTAAGATGAGCATGCACTTTTTCTGAAATTAACTTGGAAAGAGTATGTAACCAAGTCAAAAGAAATCACTCAACTTTTTCTCTCAGAAGATTAAGTAGGATAATAATTATCCAATTTTTCAGGGTCACAATTATTGTCAGCTTCGTTATATTTTTTTAATGTTTGATTTAATTTTATGTATGTATGTAGGTGTTTTGCCTGCATGTGTGTCTGTGTACCATGTGTGTCCCTGGTGCCGTCTGAGGCCGGAAGAGGGCATTAGTCTGCTGGAAATGGAGTTATAGATGGTTGTGAGCTGCGATGGGTGCTAGGAATCAAACCTATGTGCTTCGAAAGACCAGCTAGTGCTCTTAACTGCAAAGCCGTTGTCCAGCCCCATTTTTGTTGTAATAACCTTTTTAAATTTTTATTTTGTGCTTCACTGTTTATTGGAGAATGTAAAAATCCTTGGAGATTAAAATTATCCTTACACTTATAAAATGTGGGATAAGGAAACATGAAACAAATATCAAAATTTTATAGGCAATGAAATAGCCGTTTGTAAGACATGAAGTGAACAGTGCTTTTAAAAACACCAACTTTATACTCTAGCCAGTGGCTCAATATCCACTAGTCCTTTAGTGGGGTCTTTACAACTTCAATCAGCTCTGAGGAAAACCTTGGGTCGTGGAGAGGGTTGTGTAAGGAATGTGTGTTTGTCTTCAACAGTTCGACATAGACAAAGAGGCAGGAGAGAGGCAGATTTATCACCGCTACTGCATGGAGCGGGCTTCCGTGCACTGTGCGCACGTGTTCACCACAGTGTCGGAAATCACAGCCATCGAGGCGGAGCACATGCTGAAGAGGAAGCCTGGTAATGACGGAGGAGGCTGGGTTTGCCACCCTAACACATGCAGCACCCTGGCTTAATGGCTGTGATCTCACCTGCGATTTCCAGGTTGTCAGATACCACTTGGGTGTCTAGAGGTGGGGGTCTTCAAGACATAAATAAGCTTTGTCAAATAAAACAAAAACAAGTGACAAATAAGAGCCCGAGGACAGGTCAGTAGCAGAACGATGGATGGGATGTGTTCTTTTTCTTTCCCAATTTTCCTTCGGATTTGGGGTTGTCTCAGACTCTGCTATGATGAACACCAGGACCAAAGCAACTTGGGGAGGAAAGTGTTTGTTTCAGCTTACATGTCCGGGCCACTCACAGTCCATCATTCAGGAAAGTCAGGAAAGGCAGGAACTGAAGTAGAGGTCATGGAGAAATGCTGCTTACCGGCTTGCTCCTCCTGGCTTGCTCAGCCTGCTTTCTTACACTACCCAGACTGCCCAGATGTGGCCCCACCCACAGTGGGCTGGGCCTTCCCACGTCAATCACTGATCAAGAAAAAGCGCCTCAGAGTTGCCTATAGACCGATCTTGCAGAGGTATTGTCTCAATTGTGATTCTCCCTTCCCAGATATGCTAGTAAACTGACAGAACCCAACCAACGCAGACTCATTTCCACGTCCCCTGGCTAACAATGACCTCATTTCTCATTTCTCTGGTGATCTCTCTGTCCATAGTGCCCCTCTTTGAGAATATGCACCACATGATTTGGGATCTCCCTCCTCCTCCGCTCCCCTTCCCCCTCGCTCCCTGTTTCCCTCCCTCCCTCTCTGGCTTAAAAAAGTAAACCACAGATGCTACTTCATTTATCCACTAGGCGCTTGTGCTTGCCTTTTCACTAACTGAAAATTGCCTTTTAAAGAAACTATCAAATTCAGGGGTTTATTTATTTATTTACTTATTACTTTGTTTATCACTACTCCTGGTATTAAAGGTGTCAGAGAGGGTGCATTCCTACTCAGGAAAGAGTTGCCACGGTTTTATTCTGCTTTTCCAGATGTAGTGACTCCAAATGGCTTGAACGTTAAGAAGTTTTCTGCAGTGCATGAATTTCAAAATCTCCATGCCATGTACAAGGCCAGAATACAGGATTTTGTTCGAGGTCATTTCTATGGGTATGTTTTCCTTTATTCAAGAACATAAGCACCGGGGCTACAGAGGCGGCTCAGGCGTTAAGAGCACGTGCCCCCCTTGTGGAGGACTAGAGCTAGGTGCCAAGCATCCACAGTGGGTGGCTCATAACCACTTGTAAGTCTAGCATGGGGAGAGAGGTAGTTCTGATGAACTCTTCTGACCTCCAAGGGCGTTTACATGCACACACACACACATACACACATAC
>NW_021620983.1:6931677-7047921 GCF_004785775.1 Grammomys surdaster
CACACATGCACACATATACACGCACACACATATCCTTTTTTTTTAAGATGTTTCCAAACATTATCACAAATGCTTCTCTTTCCTCTGCCCGATTCGGCAGGAACAGACTTGCTCCTGTGGATTTTGTTGTTGTTGTTGTTGTTGTTGTTGTTGTTGCTGCTGTTGTTGCTGTTGTTTTATCAGCAGTTGCTTTGTTTGGTTTCAGTCACCTGGACTTTGATCTTGAAAAGACCTTATTCCTTTTCATTGCTGGGAGGTATGAGTTCTCAAACAAAGGAGCAGACATCTTCCTGGAATCCTTATCCAGGCTCAACTTCCTCCTAAGGGTAAGAGAGCTCTGAGCTGCGGCACAGGATTCTAGGAAAAGGTCTTTCTGCTGTGGGGTATGAAGAACTAGCTTTCAAGAGGACGTTTGATTTTGAAATCTTAAGATGATAACCTTGGGCAGGTGAAATGGATCCGCCAGTAAAGGTGTTAGTCTGATTTTCATGCCAAGAATCCATGTGATGGAAAAGAAAGCAGACTCCCAGAAGCTGTCCTCTGAGCCCAGTTCAGACGTAACAAAACATTTAAAATGACAATATCATTCTGGAAATGACTTTGCCCACTCAATTTACATATCAGAGTCATATATCACTCACATGCATCTTTGTCTATGCTTTAAAGTACTTGTCTTAATCAGAATTTCACACCATGCATGTAGTATGTTTAGAAAGTCATTTTAATAGTCCTTTCTTTGATGGAAGTTTGTTGAAAGGCAGATACAACAAAGTCAAGCAAGCCATGAGCCATGTATCACTTATTAGAAACCAAATAAAAATTGTGGTAGTGCATGCCTTTAATCCTAGTACTGGGGAAGCAGAGGCAGCTGTATCTCTTGAGTTCAAGGCCAGCCTGGTCTATGGAGTGAGTTCTAGGACAGCCAGGGCTACACAGAGAAACCCTGTCAGGAAAGGAAGAAAGAAAGAAAGAAAGAAAGAAAGAAAGAAAGAAAGAAAGAAAGAAAGAAAGAAAGAAAGAGAGAGAGAGAGAAAAAGAAAGAGAGAAAGAAAGAGAGAAAGAAAGAGAGAAAGGAAGAAAAGAAAGAAAAGAAAGAAAGAAAGAAAGAAAGAAAGAAAGAAAGAAAGAAAGAAAGAAAGGAAGAAAGAAGAAAAGCAGGAAGGGAGGGTGGGAGGGAGGAAGGAAGGAAAGATGTTATACCGATTATTCTGAAAGATTTCCTAAAACTGCAGTTTAAGAAGGTAGTTAGTAATAATCCCATCTGCCAAAAGATTAAAGTGAAAGGATTATTCTTGTATAATCTTTTTCATATTTCCTAGAATATATCCATAGAACATGCTTTGTAAATAGGCTCATAACTGTATCAAACATGTTTCATGTTTGGGATCATGATTAATAAATCCATCCATACAGTTACTAAATGTTCACTTGTAGATGTGAAGTAAACAAAACCCATTTTTATTAAGTTAGAGAGAAAAGATAATTATAATAGAGAAATTAAGATACTCAATACGTAATTTCTTTGATAGTGCATAGGCTGTCACCTACGATAAACTTCACATCTTATGACTTTTATAGATTTCCTAAATGCACTGTCAGGCTTTAGAAGGCAGAGACCACACAATTGATGGAAAGATGACCCAAAGTCAGGACATTTCATTTCAGAAAATAAGGACATCCATATGTTCACAGTTATAACTGAGTGTATGCTTTTACTCCAAAGCTGCTTGATCTGTTATTGCCCTGTGTGAAATGCTAAGCTTTGGCATCTGTAGGAAAGAATAAGAAAGCGTAGACTTCAGATGTTTAAAAACATACCAGTGTAAATATCAGTTTTGCTCCTCTCAGATAAAATATTACACATACCATACTTCCTTAGCATCAGTAGGATGAGACGAACCACATGTATTGTGTATGGTTGGTTATACGGACTGAAGTCAGCTGTGTATTTAAGGTACTCCAGCACAGTATCTGCTATATCTAAACAACATTTAAAGCATGCAATTGTCCATTAACTTGAAGCCTAAAAGCCAAAATGCATCCCATGGATGATCTAGTCACGGAGCAGAAACATGTTAAAAAAAACCATTTGAACAAATCAGTATGAGTAAATTATGTTAAAAAAAACCATTTGAACAAATCAGTATGAGTAAATTAGAAAGAGCTAGGAAAAGATGAATTAGAAATAAATCCTCATTAAATTTTGAATCTGAACTTTTAGAGAAGGGGTGTGTGTGTGTATGTGTGTATGTGTGTGTGTGTGTTTAAACCACAGGAAAAATACAAGGATATGAGTAGTCATTATTGTCTATCTTAAATGGCCAACCTGTGGAGATATTCACTGCTGACAAATCCTGACTGGAAGTCAGTTTCAATTAAAACTGAAAACTCTAGAGAAGACATTTATCCTCACTCGGTGGCTCTCAGGCCAGTATACTCTCTCTCCCAAGACATGTGAAAACAGTTTTCCAGGTTTAAGGTCCACATGCCAGTGTGTTTTGATCTTTGGTAGGTGACGCCGCTGTGTTTTCTAACTCTCCTCAGATGCATAAGAGCAACGTCACCGTGGTAGTGTTTTTCATCATGCCTGCCAAGACAAACAATTTCAACGTGGAAACCCTGAAGGGCCAGGCGGTGCGGAAACAGCTGTGGTAATCTCACGTTTGTTATCCTTCTCAGGTCGCACGTGAACTGAGTTTTGCCCAAGTGTGCGACCTCTGAGCTGTGTCCTCGAACTTCATTTCTCCCTGGATGACTGCAGCATAAATATGGTGCGGTTCTCCTGGTGCTAGCTGCTGTGTTAGACTGTGCAATGCCTGTAGTGTGGTGGAAAACCGCGCTACCAGGAAAACTTCCTAACAAACAACCACAGAATGAGCAAGTACCTAGATGTGGGTTTTAAGGTTGGGCTGGATATATTTTACAGAGAAGAATTAAAGTGTATATCAAAGCATGGGGATGAGTGTAACGACTCACTCCCTCTACACTCACCCAGATCACACAGCAAACATTTCACTAACTTGCTCTGTCTATACCTCCATTCACTGACCCTTCACACTCTCAGCCACCCCCAGTTACCTCATGCAAAACAGAATTTCAGCTCTCTGGACTGTCAAGTGTTTTGTCCAAGCTTTAGTCCTGGATTTTTTTCCAAGCAAGCTAAACTGGCCAGTACGGAAATGTTAGGAGAGACTATATTTTAAATTACTTGTAACTTCAAAGAATGGTAATGAGACAACAGCACCTTCACAGCAGATGACGTCTTAGTTACCTTTCTATGGCTGTGACGAAGCACCATGACCAAGACGACTTATAAAGGAAAAATGTAATTGAGCATCCACAGTAGCAGAGAAGTTGATGCCCATCATTGTGGGGGAGCATGGCAGCAGGCAGGCATGGTGCTGGAGCAGTAGCTGATCCACGAGCATGAGACAAAAAAGCTAACTAGGGATTGCTTGGGCATTTTGACACCTCAGAGCCCACCCCAATGACTTACCTCCTCTACCAGGGCCACACCTCCTAATCCTTCCCAAACAGTTCCACCAACTGGGGACCAAGCATTCAAAGATTTGAGCCTATGTGGACCATTCTCATTCAAACACTCACAGATGAATATGAAAAGTTATGATTCCTTCTGAATTAGAAATCTGTCTGTGTCAAACAGGGACACTGTGCATTGTATGAAGGAAAAGTTTGGGAAGAAACTCTATGATGGGTTATTAAGGTAAGAGCTTAACAGCTATTCTTAACATGGGGGACTCAGACCCTAAGTTAGGGTTTTACTGCTGTGAACAGACACCATGACCAATGCAAGTCTTAGAAAGGACAACATTTAGTTGGAGCTGGCTTACAGGTTCAGAGGTTCAGTCCATTATCAAGGTGGGAGCATGGCAGCATCAATGCAGGCATGGTGCAGGTAGAGCTGACAGTTCTTTATCTTCATCTGAAGGCTGTTAGCAGAATACTGACTTCCAGGCAGCTTAAATGAGGATCTTAAAGCCAATGCCCACAATGACATGCCTACTCCAATAAGGCCACACCTACTCAAACAAGGCCACACCCTCTAATAGTGCCTCTCCCTGGCCATCACAGGCCCTTTGGGAGCTGAGTGATCCTATCACAAGGGTTGTACATTAACTATCCTACATATCAGATATTTACATTATGATTCATAGATTCATAACAGTAACAAAAGTACAGTTATGACATAGTAATGCAAATAATTTATGGTTGTGGGAAGCCACAGCATGAGGAATTATATTAAAGCATCGGGAAGGTTGAGAACCACTGTGGGTAGAACAATGTACACATTGACACTTAGGGCCTCACCATTCACAGGCCACCATTTAGATACTTATATGCATTTTGTTCCAAACATAACGGACTTCGCAGCCTTTGGAGATATCATGTCATATGAATACAAACATTGTATCTTTCATAAGACAATATCAGTAAACAGCTTGTGCGTAAGGAGACCATGGGTGCATGTGCACACAGACTCTTACCCAATGGAGACCTCATTAATACATCAGTTTGAAACTGAGGGAGCTTTGGAGTTCCCGTATATATTGTCCTAATGTGATAAATGCATGATAGATATTTATATAGAAAATCTATGTCAACACCTTAGTAAATAACATTATTACAATAAATGAACTATGCATGCCAGACAACTAGAAAGCACCTAACTACTTCTAGCCATTTTTATTTTTAATACTGTTTTCATCACAGAGGAGAAATTCCTGACATGAATAGTATTTTGGATCGAGATGACTTAACAGTTATGAAAAGAGCCATTTTTTCAACTCAGGTAAGGAAAATTTAAAGCACCCGCCATCTCCCACGATCATTAAAATCGATCTAGGCAATATTGTCTTCATTCATGTAAAGAAACGTGCTAAATTAGGAAACTTCAAATCTGAGAGTTGAAAAAGATAGTCTCTTCATTGCATTTACATGTGTGGTTGTGGAATGGGGCATGCGGGAACCAGAGGACAACTTGAGGACTTATATTCTCTCTTTCACCATGGGTCCCAGAGATGGGACTTAAATTGTCAGCTTGTCAGCAAGAACCTTTAACCACTGAGTAATTTTACCTACCCAGAAAAAAAATCCACTGGAATGATTTTGTATGTGCTTTTCGAATTTTTTTCCTAGGGATTCTTTTAAAAGTCTCATAAAGTCTGTCTTTGAAACCATTTACAGAATTTCTTCGAACCAATATACTCAGTTGAAAAGCTGAGTCCATTGTAACAGAGAACCTTGTGACAATCTCCCAAAGCGCAAAATCCACACCACAGTTGAGAAAACGACCGTGCTTCTCAGCGCAATGGGGTTGTTATTTTAAACTGTAACGTAGCGTACTAGACGGTCATGGGAGTCCTCCGTTAATAGTGTGGTTTGCTAGACAATTCCAGCGAGTCACATTCATCTTGCATGAAGATTCCAAAGTGCCTTCACATTCTAGATAAATCCAGAAGTAGTCATGTTTCCCGAGCCTTTCATACAGTCGCTGCAAGGAAGGATCAGCTTTCTGTTCATGGTTCTGTGAAGAAAGTTCTAGAACTCTTTCTCTTCGTCTGAAACACACAAAGCTTAGTCGTGTCAGCCAGCATCGTCTCAGAGGCTGAGTACAGACAGGGTGCATGAAATATCACGGCCTTTTGCAGAAATGAGTCACACTTACTCATGCTTTTCACCATGGACGCTTTCTTCCCTCTGTTCCCTCAGAGACAGTCTTTGCCTCCTGTGACCACTCACAATATGATCGATGATTCCACGGATCCCATCCTCAGCACCATTAGACGAATTGGACTTTTCAACAATCGTGCAGACAGAGTCAAGGTAGAACTAATCGGTTTGCTGTGCATTGCTTCAAAGTCGTGCAGAGTAGGCTGAAACAGAGGCTCCGTTGGGGAAGTGCTTGCTATGCAAGTGTGAGAACCCAAGGCTCTGTGATAAAAGCTTGTCCTAGTGTCATGCACTTGTATTCCGGCCTTCGGGGGAATCCAGGAGATCGCCAGAGCCTATGAGCACGCCAGCTTGGGTTAACTGATGAGCTCTGGGCCAAAGTGGGACCCTACCTCAGAAAGTACCACGAAGAGCTCTTTAGAAACAGCACCCAGAGTTGAGCTCTGCCCTCCATATACATGTACTCACAAAAGCAGGGCCATCAACACACACAGGCACCCAGAAGAACACAAAGCCCCATGTACACACACACACACACACACACACACACACACACACACACACACACATCCAAACAAAAGAATCACATAGCATGTACTTGGGAGGGAGTTTATTACAAGCTCTTTACTGTTTTAACATCTTCCAGAGAAAATGTAGACACTTCTAAAGGAAAATGCATTCTGCTTCTTGTTTTAGGTAATCAGAATATGCTTAGATACTGGGTAACTCTGAGTTTTAATCCTAACGTTCATTTTAATTGCACAGTGTTATCAGTAGACACAGAAAAAATATACCTAAATCTTAATGATCAAAATATATTCTAAAACTGATATGAGTTATACTTTAAAATGTTTTCTTGGTTTTCTTTTATGCATTTTATTTTAAAGTTATATCTATTCATTTAATTTATTCTGTCTGTGGGGGATGATATGTGCCATGGCAATCATGAAAAGGTCAGAGGTCAATTTGTGGGAGCCAGCTCTCTATTGCTGCCTTTGTTTTCCAGGGATCAAACTCATGTTGTCAAGTTTAGTGATAAGTGCCTGTACCTGATGAGCTGCCTTGTTTGCCCTGTGGTGTGTTTTTTTATAACAATTTAAATTCATATGGAGTGATGCTTTATTATTATTTTATGTGTGTGGATGCTTGCCTGTACATATGAGTGTGTACCACATGTATGCCTGGTACCCAAGGAGGCCATAGGAAGGCACCAGATAGTCTGAAACTGGAACTACAGTTGTGAGCTGCCATGCAGGTGCTGGGACTCGAACCCAGTTCCTCTGGTAGATTAATTAGTTCTCTTAACCACTGATCCACCTCTCTGCTCCCACTGCCTGGTTTCTACGTAGGTTCTGCACGCTTGTGCAGCCGGCACTTTATGCAACTCTCCGTCTTCCGAGTCCCGTGTGTACACTTGAGTAACATTTAATTCCAGAGCCACTATTCAATTTCCATTTGCTAGGTGTCCCACCCAGGCACCACCCCTCTCTGTCACACCATCACTGGTACAGTTTGTTTGCTACAACTGATGAGTCTCAGTTGGTACATTGCTATCCCTCCAGATATATCCTTTATATTAGGATCATCTGGGCATCACTCTAAGTGTAGACAACTGGAAACGACACATAGTGAACACTCAGAGTAGCTTTTCTAAACATGCTTTGTGCTCTGCGTCTGGTCCACTGCAGCGTAGTTGGTAACTCCTGATAACTCTCTCTTTTCCAGACTATCGTATAGTTATGATATTCTACATGACAAGTAGGCACTTACTCTTTGACGTACTGGTTCGTGAACACCATCACACCGCTAACACACAGGCCTTCGTGCTCCTGTGGCAGTTTTCTTTGAGTCACATGTGACTCAAACCGTCTTCACAGGACACTCTAGTTGTTGTGCAGACTAGAAAACCTTGAGGAATCAGAGCAAAGAGTGATAGGAGGCAACTGCCTCTGGGTGAGAGGGGATGGCAAGTTGAATCTGGATGTGAGTGTTCCGAAATCTCCCTCCCCTGAGCCTCGTTTCCCTCAGCAAGCTCATGCATGGGTCACGGGTGACCCATCCCCTCTTTCCTGGTCAAGCTGGAAGCAAACTGACAAGTAAGACAGAGGTCAGATGGATGGAGAACCAAATATAACTTTCATTGGGGAATAAGTCTGGAGAGGGCTTGGGGGTCTAATTTAATGTGAAAGCAGAGCTTGTGTGTGATAACTCTCCACCCTGTGACCCAAGATGTGGAGGTGAAGGCAATGTTACGTGTCAGAGTGGAGTTTGAGTTACAGAATGGAGGGAGGAGGGAAGCAGAGGCCACGTTCTCTACAAGTTATCTTTCCCTCTATCCCCGAATGTACAACACAAGACTCTCTAGTGCTGAAATAAGCCAAGTGTAGAGGATTTTTTTTTTTTTTGCTTTATTTTCTTCATCAAAACTCTTTTTTTTTTTAGGTGATTTTACACCCAGAATTCCTGTCTTCCACGAGCCCCCTACTACCCATGGATTATGAAGAGTTTGTCCGAGGTTGTCATCTTGGGGTATTTCCATCATACTATGAACCCTGGGGTTACACACCAGGTATGTGATATGTATTTGTAGACTTTGGGAGAATTCTGATTTGGTTGAATGCTATTTCAAGTGTGTGCATGTGATGTTAAAGTTGATTGGAAATTTCTATGGCGGCTTTGTTCTCAGATTGTTTAAAAAGGATTCGGATTAGATCCATTTCAGGGGGTCAATGTAATGCTTTGCAGATTCTAACTTAAAAACAGGGACACCACCTGTGTGAATCTACCACAGAGGAGTTTGCTGCCTTCTAAGGAGGGTGACCAGCCAGGTGCCTTCACTGTACTCCAAAGAGGAAGATGAGGATGTGTTTCAGGAGGATTGTATACTGTTGAGTTATCTCTACAGATTTCATTAATGTGAAGTAGGAAGCAAATATATAGAGCTAGTACAAAACTTGGAAGTCTTACCATATGGTTTCCTACAAGCTATTTCAGAAGAACACATTTTAAATATTTAAATCAATTTTGTAAAACAAAAGTTGGCCCTGAAAACCCCTCCACATCGTTGTCTTTCAAAAGACAGGTAGTCTAAGAGCGTGAGTCTGGCAATGGGTGAAGTATTGCAGCCAATGCCGTTCTGCATTCAGAAGCTCTGCCATCTCTATTTTTTGTTGTTGTTGTCAATAGTGAATAGATCTATTCTTTGTCATTTTTCTCTTCTGGTCCTTAACTGATGTGGTTACTATTAGCAACAAGAGTGATGGGTTTGCAGTTGTACTGAAGCATCTCATTAAAAGAGAAACATGGGTTAGATTCACAGCTCAGTGATAAAACTTGTACTGGTAATATACAAGGCCCTCTTTCCAATCCCCAGCACCACAAAATAAACAATGAATTAAGATCATACATTTTGCCTGTATTCCAGAGAGAAAGAACAAGGTAATTAGTTTCTTGTGTCATATTAGTAATAAGAGATACTCTTCCTGATTTAGGTACAATTACACTTATTTGTAGAAAATGCTAAAAAAATATTATTAACTACAGGTCCAGGGACAGCAGAGGCCAGGTGAAAGGGAAATGATTATTAAGAGAACTTTCACAATGCCTACATATTTAAATTTTTCATGAGTATAGTTGTTTTATCTGCATGTATGTATGCTCATAGCACATGCATGACATGCCATCAGATATTTCTGGAATTGGGGTTACAGATGGTTGTGAGTCACCATGTGGATGCTGGGAACTCCACCCAGGTCCTTGGAAAGAGCAGCCTGTGCTCTTAACCACAGAAATATCGCCCTGGCCTCCTGGCCTATACTTTTATTCCAGAATTTCAGTACAGAATCTAAAATTCTCTAAGGAGAGAATCCTGTAACCCTCAGAGCGTGAGCAGCAGAGAGGCCCTGCCGCTGTCACTTTCTCATCTTCTGTTTCACTGCTGTCTGATTACAGCACAAGGATCCTGTAGTACTGCAATGAGCAAACTATAGAGAATTGCTTTTTTTTTTTAAAGAATTTTCCTTTCCTTTTCTTTATTAGAATTTTCTCTTCTAGGTGATTTTGTGCCCAGAGTTTCTGCCTTCCACCTGGGTACTCTGTCAGCAGTAGAAAATTATCAAAACTTAACAGAGTAAACACGACTACTTCTTGAAAGTTGACACCAAAACGCATCCACCTGGTTTTTTATTTCTCTCCCATAGTTCTAAAATTTGGTGTTACTTCTACATTTTTTTTCTTTTTTCCTTTTTTCTTCTCTTATGCAATACATTCTGGCCCAAGCCTCCCTTCCTTCCACTAATCCCAGTTCTTCCCCATCTCTGTTTTCCCCAAATCTGCTGCTTCTTCATTCCCCACTCCCCAAAAAAAGAAGGCCTCCTAAGGATATCAACCAAGCATGGCATAACAAGATGCAATAAACAATATACAATAATAAGACTAGACACAAACAGTTGGACATGGCAAATCAGTAGGAGGAAAAGGGCCCCAAGAGCAGGCAAAAGAGAGACAGCTCCCACTCCCACTGTTAAAAGTCCCACAAAAATTCCAAGATTAACAACCATAACATATACGCAGAGAACCTAGGTTAGACTCATATAGGCTCCGTGGTGGCTGCTTCAATCTCTATGAGCTCCTAAGAGCCCTGCTTAGTTGATTCTGTGGCTGTGTTCTCCTTGTATCCTCAACCTTTCTGATCCCTACAAACCTCCCTCCTCTTGTTCTTCAGCGTTCTCTGAGATCTGCCTAATGTTTGTCTGTGGGTTTCTGCATCTGTTCCAATCAGCTGGTGGAAGAAGTGTCTCTGATGACAGTTTGGCTAGGCACCGATTCTTTGAGTACAGCAGAATATCATTAGGAACCATTTTATTGACTGTTACTGTATCTACTTATTTATATTTGGACAGTTGTGTTTGGTTCCCCCCTAGGTCTCTGGGCCATCCAGTTCCCTGATTCTAGCTATGTAGGCAGTGTCAAGCATAGGCTCCCTTTTCTGGAGTGGACCTGTTACTGACTGTCCACTCGCACAAACCTGAGTCACCATTGCCCCAGCACATCTTGCAGGCAAGACAGGTTGTGGGTTGAAAGTTTTGTGTGTGTTGTCCCAGTCCCACCACTGGATGTCTACCAGCTTACAGAAGATGGTGGGTTCAGTTCCCATATCCTGCATCACTAGAAGTCCTCACTAAGGTCACCCTCATAGGTTCCAGGAAGTTTCCACTGCACTAGGTACCCACATTTCTAGTTTCATATCTTGAACAGTGTATTCATTTTCTTCAACTGTGCTTTTCTTGGCTTTCTTTAAGGAAGGGGATTTACTCATTTTCTTCAATTTTTCATATGTCTTTTCCTTGATTTCTTTAAGGGCTTTATTCATTTCTTCTTTAAGGACCTCCTCTAGCATCCTCATAAAGTCAGTTTTAAGGTTTATTTTGTCTCTTATGTTTCATCTGTGTTGGAATATTCAGGGTTTTCCGTAGTAGTACAGCTGGGCTCTGTTGGTAACATATTGTTCTGGCTGATTTTGGTTATGTACATCTGAATTTAGGGTGATTATATGTCTAGGTGTCAATTTCTGGGTTTGTCTTTGTTGGAGGGGTATTTTGTTTCTTGGTCTCTGTTTCTTCTCTTGTCTTCTGGCCTGTGGGGCCTGCGTTGGAACAGAGGTCTCCAACCAACTTGGGGGCTGGACTTCTGGTGGCTACTGTGGTCTCTTGTCAAGCAAGGAGTGTCTGCCTGGGTCGAGAACTAGAGTTGTGAAGACCAAGATGGCCTCAGATTCAGTAGGGAGTCTCCACCTGAATTGGCAGCTGGAGTTGTCGTGGCTGGTGTGACCTCTACTCCAGCAGGGAGTCTCTGCTGAATTGTGTCCTAGTCTTCTGGCATGCACGGCCTGTGTGTGTGTGTGTGTGTGTGTGTGTGTGTGTGTGTGTGTGTGTGTGTAGGGAGTATCTCCTGGAATTGAGGGCTGGAGCGTAGCAATGATTGGGGGTTGGAAAATATTGCTTCTGATAGAGGCAACAAACAGGAGGAGTCACCTCTTAACTTTTCTAAACTGATAACTTGAAGAAAAACAATGTTTCCTGTGGTATAATTTATAGCCTTCTCATATTACAAAATATCTAATATATTTCTATATTAATATTAAATAGTACTGTTCTAACTGAAAGCATTCATTAAAGCCAACTGTGCTGGTTAATTTTTATTCATTTATTATTTTTATTATTATTATTTTTTGTCAGCTTGACACAAGCTAGGTATTTAGAAAAAGAGAACCTTGCTTGAGAGAATACCTCTATCAGATTGGACTGTAAACCAAGTCTGTGGGAAATTTTCATGATTAATGATTGACATGGGAGGATCCAGCCCAGTGTGGGTGGTGCCAGTCCTGAGCAGCTGGGCCTGGGTTGTATATGAAAGAAAGCAGCCATGGGTAGCAAACCAGTAAGCAGTATTCCTCTGAGACCTCTGCTTCAGTTCCTGCATTCAGGTGTCTGCTGAGTGTCTTCCCTGATTCCCTTCAGGACGGACTGTGAGATACAAGGTGAAATATACCCTTTCCTCTCCACTGTGGTCATGGTACTTAGCACAACAACAACATATATTATAGCAAGCTAAGACACCAGCACTGTGCTTTGAGAAAGCCCAAGAAACACGTACATGTAGCAGACACAACGTTTACACCCATCTCCTCTCAAGAACCAAAACTATTCTAATAATCAAAGAAATAGATTAATTGTTTAAAATGTAGATTGGGTAGGGAGATGGCTCAAGAGTTAAAAGGTTTGCCATGCTTACCTGAGGACGAGCATTCAGATCCCCAGAACCCTCCAAATGCCCCAAGAGAGTGGCAATAAGCCTGTAATTCCAGCCTCAGAGGAAGTAGATAGGAGGGTCCCCAGAGCAAGCTGGCCAGCTATGCTAGCCATTTCAGCAAGCTCTGGGGCTGATGGAGAGACATTGCCTAAAAGGGTGAGGTTGAAGAACACTTAAAGAAATTTCCTTGATGTTAGATGTGGGCATCTACATGAATGTGCATACACAGGTACACACACACACACACACACACACACACACAAATGAACAAAGAAAATGTAGCTATGTTTTAAAAAAGGATATTTTTAGAGATAACTGGGCAGCTATTTTGCAGGAACCACATTTTGGTCAAAAGGTAATGGAAGACTGAGACCATGAGTTCCTTGCACCCTCAAGAGAGTAGCAGGTTGTATGTTGAGGAGATTAAAGTAGCAGAGAACTTGGCTGTATCCAAGCACATACTCTCCCTGATAAAGTTGCAAAGCAGAGTCACAAGCTCAGAACAAAACTAAGCCAGAAAATAGCCAGCTGGGCTCAGACAGCAGAGAGCAGCAGGTCCCAGCAGGAACTCTAGGACTGGATGTCTCAAATCCCAGCTTTCCCATGCCCTAATTCTGGGAAGTGGCCAAGCTGCAATCATTCCTCATGTTTTAATTTCCTCACCTGTCAGAGTGGGATGATGTCAGCCACACTTCACAGGATGGTTTCGAAGATTATCCATGCCCTGAGTATAGATGAGGCTTAGTGCCATGCCTGGCAAGGAGTAAGATGGCTACAGCCAGGCCGACAGGACCTTTCTTCTCCACGTGCTTGTGAGGATTGAGAGCAGGCTGGAGGCTCATTCATTCTTTGTCCCTTCTCTGGCAGCTGAATGCACAGTGATGGGCATCCCCAGTGTGACCACAAACCTCTCCGGTTTTGGGTGTTTCATGCAGGAGCATGTGGCTGACCCTACTGCATACGGTGAGACTTTCCTTTCCATTGTGATATCAGGGTCTTCACAGGGCACACCGCTAAAGCTGTCCTGAAACGAAACTAAAGCCTGTATTTTCTTTTTTAATTAAAAGTAGCTTTAAGTAGAGATCCATGGGAAAAAGATGTTCTTAATATTGAATATATCGTCCCCAGGAAGAATTGTAAAAGAGCAGCCCTTGAGCAAACTTTACCTTTGACTTATTTCTTGATGGCAATGATTTTGTTGTAAGTCTGAGGAGCAATAGTACAGTATTGGAGTATGCGTATTGGCTCATCTATAGCAGCAATTCTGAACCTGTGTGTCGAAGAACCCTTTCACAGGGGTCACATATTAGATATCCTGAGTGTCAGATATTGATATTATGATTCATAACAGTAGCAAAATTACAGTTATGAAGGAGCAACAAGATAATTTTATGGTTGGACGTTACCACAACATGAGGAACTGTAAACAGTCAGAGCATTAGGAAGGTTGAGGGCCTTTGCATATAAAACACTTTTATTCTTTTAAAGGTCCATGTATCAAAGTAGAAAAAACTCACTTATTTAAGACTGTAGGAGAATTCTTGCTTCGTTGTATATCTGTTCATGTTGCCTAGCAACAAGAAAGTTAGACCAGGATTTGCTCCCTGTCTGTGCCTTGGCTGTTGAGTCTGCAGGGGCCAGCTTTCAGTACTAGGTTAGAGGTTGTAAGTGGGAACACAGAGCTGAGGAGAGAGGACCTGATGTTAGATTACACCTGGTGTTTCTAGTTAATAACAATTAATAGAGAATTACTGACCCAGAGGGCTTGATATTTTTTTAAAGGTAAGATCTGCTCTTTTGGCAGAGGGTTGCTGGTGGGTTTTAATAATTAGAAGATCATAGAAAATGGGCTGCAGAAATGGCTCAGTGGTTAAGATCACTGGCTGCTCTTCCAGGGAACCTGATTTCATTTCCGGCATCCACATGGCAGCTCACAACTGTCTGTAACTCTAGTTCCAGGGGATGTGACATCTTTAGACAGACATAAAGGCAGGCAAAGCACCAATGCACATGAAATAAATAAAAATAAATAGTAATTTAATAAATATTATAGAAGCATATGACATTAAAGGAGGAAAGGATAAAGTGAAGGTCTTTGTAGCTGAGGCAGGGGACTGATGGCAGGCTGGTCATGGTCTTTGGTGGAACCTGAGGTAATAGAAAACAGAGGAGCAATGTTTCTTAGCTGCAGGTTGGAAGTTGTGCTCTGATTTGTGTGTGTGTTCTTCAGGTATTTACATTGTTGACAGGCGCTTCCGCTCTCCAGATGATTCTTGCAACCAGCTGACTCAGTTTCTCTACGGGTTTTGTAAACAGTCACGTCGCCAAAGAATTATCCAGAGGAACCGCACCGAGAGGCTTTCAGATCTCCTGGACTGGAGATACCTGGGCCGAGTAAGCAAGTTCCTCAGGAGTGTGGAGGAGCATGTTGAGATTATTCCACAGGATG
This sequence comes from Grammomys surdaster, assembly GCF_004785775.1. NCBI lineage: Eukaryota > Metazoa > Chordata > Mammalia > Rodentia > Muridae > Grammomys > Grammomys surdaster. Next base: position 6,946,628 of record NW_021620983.1, read on the forward strand.
AAAATCTTGCCTCTAGTCAAAATCAACTCAGTAGCATAAATTCAAATCTCAGGGCTATATCCCTGTACTTTTTAACTGAATGTGACTGCTCAAAGTTACAAACCCAAGTCTTCATGGATTTAGATGTCCATGATGTCAAGTCCATCAGGATGTATCATGAACCCGGCCTGTGCTTAACTTGATGCATAGCAGATATACAGAAATGCTTTGTGGAATTAAGAAGAAAGGCCAAGAACAAATACCTTGCCTGCTTTTCCTAGATAATGCAATCGTATTCTTCCACAATGCAGAGTGGAAAGGACATCATTTGTGAACACAAGTATAGACAGTGATTCTTTAAACCTGTGCAATGGGTATGTAAACACCCAGGTGTCCACCTATCTTAAAACCGAGTGATTTAATACCAAGCAAAGTACCTTAACTTTCTATGGTATGCTTTTCACATAGTATTGAGTTCCAGTCAAGAAATAGGTGCAGCCACCTGCTAAGTGTCTACACCTAAGAACACTGCTGCTCGCCATGGCCTAAGTAGTTAATGTCACTACTTTGATTGAACGGGAGAGCCAGGGCCTTGGAGGTTCTGTTTCTTACCTAGGTCTGGGCAGGGTTAGTGTCCAGTTTCTAGATATTTAAAAATGAAAGCAATTTTTAGTCCTGTTTGTATTCAATCCAGAGTTCAGCCTGGCCAACACAGCTGATTTCCCTCAATGTTTTCCGGCATTTCTGGGCATGTATATAGACAGCTCATAAAATTATAGACGGTCATTTCTTCATCTATTCTCAAACTTGGGACACAGATTCCTTAGCTTCACATATACAGCTAGCTGTTGGTCGATGTAATGTCTGATAGGGTGAAACATTACATGATAAACCACAATAAGTTTTACCTATCAGCTAATATTGAGGTAGATATTTCAGGTTTAGGAATGTAAAATGTATCATAGCTCGGTTATTGACGCATCTAATGTGATTTTGATGTGTAAGTTGGCTTTCTCTTGGCAGTATTACCAGCATGCTAGACACCTGACACTGAGCAGGGCTTTTCCAGACAAATTCCACCTGGAGCCTACATCACCACCAACGGTAAATACTTAATGTGCTGTTGCCTTTTACAAAAATGATATTTCTTATGTGGCAGTTCTAACAATAAGTTTTGAATCTGAAAGTAGCAAAATATGCCAATAGCATGCCATTTTTAGAGTTGAGTCAAAGGGAAGAATTGAGGGACACATGTCTGGACGGATACTTCATGCTGTCAGAGAAGTACGTCTTTATCACAACTCTGCCTTGATGCTCCAAGGCACTGTTACTCTCCCATTCTCCTGAGAGTTATTCGACAACAGAGTGGGTTGATCTAACAGAAAGTAGCTCCCTATCTAGGGAAGTGTTTTAATTTAGATGGCTACTTTAATTTAATTTAATTAATTTAAAGGCTACTTGGCTAGAGTAAAATAGAGAAAATTCAGAGGAAGAATTGGACCCTATGAGTGTGTGTGTGTCCCGTTCAGCACAGCCCACAGGAGTCTTCTTCTAACATCCAATTAGACATCTCTATCAGTGAAACTACCCTAGTTTACACAGGAGCTCTTTTTTTATCAGAAGATAGGACATACCTCGAAGCAGTGTGCAGGCTTTTCTCCTCAGCACCATTAGTCCCTGCTGAAATCTGCACACCGATTCAAGGATTATGCTTTTTAGCCTAGCGTCCATTGGGGGACAGCCTCAGAGTAAGAAGATAAGATATTTTAAGTGTGCCTACCCTTTTGATACTGCAATACCATGTTGTTGTGTACACTTGAGAACCGTGCAATCAATTTGACATTTTTTTAAAAAATCAAAAAGGAAATCTTATATTAAAGAAAGGTTTGCAGTGTTGTATTGAGCCACATGCATAGCCATGCTTGGCTTCATGTAGCCACAGGTGGACCACGGACGGTACATTGGACATCTGAGTCTGTATTGTATACACGATCACTGTAGGGACATATACGTATAGTCCCAGGTATTCAGAAGGCCGAGTCATGAAGATGATTTAGATTTGTGAGTTTAAGACAAACATGAGCAACAAGGAATGAGCCTGCCTTAAACAAACACACGTACAAACAAACACACATACAAACAAACACACATACAAACAAACACACATACAAACAAACACACATACAAACAAACACACATACAAACAAACACACATACAAACAAACAATCAGAAAAGACCCACTTTGTCCAGGACCTCTGTGTCCTGAAAAAGCCTCTTCTGAGCATATGTCCACAAATGGGCTTTTAATAATTTTCGCAACAAATACGCTCAGTGTCAAAGGTCATCACTTTCATTACCTCCCCCCCACCATATCATCCATCCACATCACAGGCCCATGAACACCTGTCCAGCTGTGCTCTGATCAGGTGTCTCAGGCAGGTGTCATCTGCACTAAAACAATTTTACTAAGTAACTCACCACCTAGCCCACCTAGCTTTGATTTTAAGATGAGACAGAGAAGGATTAGTCTCAGAGGAGGCAAGAGGATCCCTCTCCTTCCCCTCTGCACACTCTAACCTCTGCGTTTACCATGTGAGCACTGGGAGGGCTGGGTGCCTCATTTACCTAAAGATACATTTTGGCTTCCTGTCGTGGAAGAGAATTCACCCATTTATATCTTGTTCAATTAATGAGTATTTAGCTTTTACTCCTAAGTGCAGGTTCAGCTCTTTTTAAAGATTCCTTGGTAATTTCACGCATGAGTACAATGTATTTAGATCATCACACTCACACACACACACACACACACACACACACACGCACACACCAACTTCACGTTTTCCCCTCCTCTTCCTCTTTTTTCCTTTTCCTTCCTTCTCCTCCGTCTGACCCACTGAGTCTAATGGTGCCACTTGTATGCACATGGGTGCAGGGAATTAATTAGTATTTTACCATAGAAGGATGGGAGTCATTCAGCCCTCCCCTCGCTGAGGAAACTGTCATGAGCTGATTCAGGTCACTGCGGGAGTGACAGTCTCCTCTAGCTTGTGGCCTGTGATGGGTTGATCATGCTCCACTGCCTTTTCTGCTTCCAGGAAGCAGCAGGAGCTTGAAAGGACTGTGAGCATGTTATATAATAATAATGTACATGAATAACTGAGACAGAAGTTGACCAGGGCCTTCCAAGCACATGCACTCTGAGACAGGGACACAGTAGCCAAGCTATGTCTTTGGTGTGATTCATGACACACAGTTGATATCCAGCATGGGTTTGTCAAGCGAGCTTTCTCAGTGACTCTGAGCTAGCTGGGCAGTATCACTGAAATCATGTGGTGTTTTCTCACGAAGTAAAATGATGTAATTGGTACAATCTCAGGAATCAGTGAGGACACCCAGCCATCCTGATTCTCTCCGGTGGTGGCCGGTGGTGGCCTATGTCCTGAAACTTTCGCAAAACATTTGAAAGATGACAGAGTGATACAAGTGAGACTAAAGAGAGACCCTGGGGTTGTCACAGATCTGGAACTGAGTTTTGTTGTACCATGTACTTGCTGTGCCCTTCAGCAAGTCATGCGCTCTGCTCTCTCTCTCTCTCTCTCTCTCTCTCTCTCTCTCTCTCTCTCTCCTCTCTCTTATTCTCTCTCTCCCTCTCAGAGGGGAAGCAGAAAGAACAAATTTATGAGAATATTGCTAAAATACTAAATTATAGAGTTTACAATTATATACAATTATTATAGACAGTACAGCACTTGGTGCACTTTAGTGCTTAATCGAAGATAACTGCATGTTTAATGAATCGATCTTAGTGGTGGTAGTACCAGCATCAAAGTTCACGAGCACCTGAAGAATCACAACTGACTACCTAGAGACAATTAAATTAGCATTAGTACTGTCTGCTAAAACCAAGAAGTTAGAGGTAGCTCATCAGTTAAGAGTGCTTGCTGCTCTTTCAGAGGACCTGAGTTCAGTTGCCAGCACTCCTCGAGGAATAAGCACCTGTTATTTCAGCCCAGGTGAATCTGATGTTCTCATCTTGTATCTGTATTCTCTCTCTCTCTCTCTCTCTCATTCTCTCTCTCTCTCTCTCTCTCTCTCTCTCTCTCTCATTCTCTCTCTCTCATTCTCTCTCTCTCATTCTCTCTCTCTCTCATTCATTCTCTCTCTCTCTCTCTCTCTCTCTCTCTCTCTCTCTCTCTCCCCTCCCTCCCTCTCCCTTCTCTCTCTGTGTATTACATAATGTAATTAGAAAACTTTAATGATCATTACATTAAGAAAGATAAAACCATCCAGGGGTGTAAGATAAAACCATCCAGGAGTGTAAGATAAAACCATCCAGAGGTGTAGGCAGGTGGAACTCTGTGAGCATTGTGAGTTCCAGGACAGCCAGGGCTATATAGAGAGGCGCTGTTTCAACAACAACAACAAAAACAAACAAAAGAAAGAAAACCAAGAACTCTTTTTCAACATTTGTGCCTCATTTGTCTTTGGCAGACGGATGGCTTTAAGTATCCCAGGCCCTCCTCGGTACCGCCTTCTCCGTCAGGATCCCAGGCCTCCAGTCCTCAGAGCAGTGATGTGGAAACCGAAGGAGATGAGGATGAGAGATATGACGAGGAAGAGGAGGCCGAGAGGGATCGGCTGAATATCAAGTCACCGTTTTATCTGAACCACATTCCAAAGGGGAAGAAAAAGCTTCATGGAGAGTATAAGAACTGACTGAGCTCAAAGACGTAAGGATGCTCCTCTGAGAGTGAAATTCCTCTAAGAATCACAATAGAAACGTCTCTGCCCGTAAAGTATGGAAGATATTTAGTGAATGACAGTTTTGTACTTTGGAATAAAACCAACATTTTTATCTTTGGGTCTTGTTGTCCCTGTAAATTTAGAGCTGAGGAGTATTTAAAGGGCGGGACTGGAGGCGTTTTAAAGATGATTAATTTAGCTGGAGATGGTAATTCACACTTGTGATCTAACACTCAGAAGGCTGAGGCAGGAGGATTGCCATAATTGGAAGACCAGACTGGGCTATAGAGTAAGGACCCTACATTAAAAAATAATGGTTAATGTAAATGAGCAGAAAATTTTAGCTACTGATTTTCTACAGCACTACCGTCATAATCCTTTGATTAATATTTATGAAGCATCTATTCCAAACAAATCTCTTCCAGCAGAGATAGAACCACAACTATGATTACATGGCTCACGTATTTTTAGATAATTGAGGCTTTGTTATTCTTTTATCACGTGCATTAAAGCCATGAATTTCCATTTTGCTCTGCAGATGATTCAAAATCCACAAGAAAAAGGGCTGCCCCAAATCCATCTCCTGATGCATACCAACAGATATTTACAGCAGGACGTCTGAAATCTAGAATTTGTGTCCAGATCATTGATAGTAACTTGTAACCACCGACACATGTCACCTTACTGTAATGGTACTTTTGTTGTGTAATTGGAAATTTCAATCTGTTATTGATAATAAATTGCCAAATTCAAATGAGTCAATGTGTCACTGTTCATAGATCTTATTTTCTTTGATATCTTGCTTAAAATGTTTCAGAAATCAGGATAACACACGAGGAGGAGCACTTGTTGTGAATAGTACCTAACATCACTGAAAGTGATATTATTATTATTATTTTATTATTATTATTTTACAGTCCAGTCATTCAGTAATTATCTCCCTCCCTGTCCACTCTCTGACTGTTCCACATCCCATTTCTCCTCCCCCCTGGACTACCCCCTAACCCCTGCCTCCAAGAAGATGTCCCCACTCCCCGATCCCCACTCCACCAGTCCTCCTCACTCTCTGGGATCTCAAGTCTCTCAAGGGTTAGGTGCATCTTCTCTCACTGAGGCCAGACCCGGCAGTCCTCTGCTGTATATGTATTGGGGGCCTCATACCAGCTGGCGAATGCTGCCTGGCTGGTGGCTCAGTGTATGAGAGGTCTCTGTGGCGGGCTGCTGGTTGAGACTGCTGGTCTTTTTATGGGGTTGCCCTCCTCCTCAGCTTCTTCCTGAAGAAGTCTGATCAAATGTAGGAACAGTTTCTCTAACATGTCCTGTGGTACATTTAAGGGGGTGGTTGAATGATGGCACGTAAGCAGTTGTGTGTCAAGTATAATGAAATCTAAATTGGCACAATACTGTTGTGGGAGATATTTAAAAATGGTGGCACCTGATCTGGCTTGTTCTTATCAGCCGTCATCTTCCCAACTAGGCTAGACCTGAGGTTACGAGCAGCACCGTGTTTTCACTGCTGCTGGCTCAGGAGGGCCAGAGACACCGGCCCTGTCACCCATGAGATGCCAGCATGGGAGATGGCTCTGCCAATCTTCCACGCTGTCTCTACAATGTTGGGCTGTGCCCAGATCATCCCGCCATCCATGCAGTACCCAGAAGAAATGAGACTCTAAAGTTTAAAGATTAACCAAAGGCTTTATATGTTTGATAATGCTCAATTATCAAGGATAAGATGCTTATCAAGATAATTATCAAGATGCTCACACAATTAGAAGTGTTTCCCAATATCTAACCTAGATATAAGTTGTTACCCAAGACTGCTCCTGCTACATGTGTGGTTCTCCATGACTCCTCCATCTCTGCCTCCCTAGCTCCTCCTCTCCTCCTCTTCCTCTCCTTACTCCTCCTCTTCCTCTCCTTACTCCTTCCACCTTAGCATCTCCCAACTTGTGGGAAAATATGCCCCTATACAACACTAACAACAGACTCCAGATTCACCCATTTCTTTTTCTCATAACTGGCTAGCCATTCACTGTGTCCCACTCACTGCATAGTGATCACTTTGATTGCCGTATCAGTTAACCTCTGAACATGTTCTGTCGAATAGTTGACCTTTGTAGAGCTGAGTTGTTGAAGGTAACAGTGGAAGAGGCACAATGGCATGTGGTTGAAGACCAAGGGGAGGCTGCCATCCAACACCTGTTTCCTTGTAGAGAAAGTGGAAACATGGATACAAGTAATCAATCAAGCCAACATAGAAGAAGACACATGTATTAGATAAAGCTCAATCCTGCTAAAAATCCCCCAATATGATAACACTGGAAGCATGGCCTTTGTAAGATCATGAGGGCATAGTCTTTAGGAATAATGATGTTAGTGACCTTAGAAAAGTGGCTGCCCAGCGGGGCTTGTAGCTCAGACATAGACTGCTTGTTCAGTTGCATGGGACTCTGGGATCAATACCCAGTATCAAAATAAGAAGAGAGAAAGGACAAAGAGGAAAGGAGGAAGGGAGAGAGCAAGAGAGGGTAAGAGAAAGAGAGGAAGGAAAGAAGGGAAAAGGGAGAGGAGAAGGAAAAAGATGAGGGGGCATTAATTGAAAAAAGAGGCAGAGAAGGAGGAAGAGGAAGAAGAAGAGGAAGAGGAGGATCAGGAGGAAGAAGAAGAGGAAGAGGAAGAGGAAGAGGAAGAGGAGGAACAGGAGGAGGAGCAGGAGGAGGAGCAGCAGGAGGAGCAGGAGGAGGAGCAGGAGAAGGAGCAGGAGAAGGAGCAGGAGAGGCCCCAGGAAGTTCCCTTGCTTTTCTGTCACTTAGAAGTGTCGTCACAGCAAAAAGTCACCTATGGGAAAGTAGCCCACAGCAGACATTCATTTCTATCAACATGTTGACTGTACACTTCCAGAACACTAAGAAGCAAATCTGTTCTTGTTAAACTGTCAGTTCAGGGCGTTTTATTTTAGCAGTCCAAGCTACCTGAACCCACCTCTCTCCTATGGCAATGCCATGGAGAACAGAGCTGGTTTTACTCATGCAGCTATGAACTTTAGGTCTTGCAAATGTTACACTGATGGTTTTTCAAGGCACCAGGAAGACTTTTCTTGAGGAAATCTTAAGAAGCCTCATGGGAGGGGCCCAAGTTTCTATGAAGTAACATGGTGAGTTGGCTACATCTCCACACAGTGGTTTGTTGTCGTTTAATTTAATTTTTTATTTTTAATTTCTTAAATGTACTTTTATTGGATATTCTACTTATTTACATTTCAGATGTTAGTCCTTTCCCCATCCCCCCTTTTATTTTTTTACACTCTAGATTTTATCCCCTTCCTGGTCCAACTTCTGTCTGTTCCACATCCCATACCTCAGCCCACACCCCCGCCCCCTGCCTCCGTCTTCACAAGGATATCCCTACCCCTCACCCCTTACCCCACCAGACCTCCCCACTCCTTGGGGTCTCCAGTCTCTTGAAGGTTAGGTGCATCTTTTCTGACTGAACCCAGACCCGGCAGTCCTCTGCTGTATATGTGTTGGGGGCCTCATATCAGCTGGTGTGTGCTTCCTGGTTGGTAGTCCTGTGTTTGAGAGATCTCGAGGGTCCAGATTAACTGAGACTGCTGGTCCTCCTACAGGGTCGCCTTCCTCCTCAGCTTCTTCCAGCCTTTCCCCTATTCAACCACAGGGGTCAGCAGCTTCTGTCCATTAGTTGGGTGAAAATATCTGCATCTGACTCTTGCAGCTGCTTGTTGGGTCTTTCTGAGGGCAGCCATGATAGGCCCCTTTTCGTGAGCACTCCATAACCTCAGTAATAGTGTCAGGCCTTGGGCCCACCCCTTGAGCTGTATCCCGCTTTGGGCCTGTCATTGGACCTCCTTTTCCTCAGGGTCTTCTTAGTTTTTGTCCCTACAGTTCTTTCAGACAGGAATAATTACAGGTCAAAGTTTTGACTGTGGGGATGGCAAATAAAGTGAGAATTGAGCTCTTCCTAGGAGAATCGGCCACTGGAAAGACTGAACTGAGTGGAGTTGTTTGTACTACCAACCGTTCTTTCATGAGGCCATGATAAAACAACCAGACTCAAGAGTTCTAGTATACACACTCATGCTTTTAACCAAGCACAGAGGAGGTGTGGACTGGACGCTGGTCTAAACAAGGCAAAGCCCCTTTGCCCTGTGTCTCCTCTTTCGGGATTGCAATGATGTTGGGTTTAGGAGAGACATCAGTCAGAAACACAGAGAGACAGACAATCAAGAGTCAAGTCTAAGGTGAGGGGTGATGCAATGAGAGGGAAGGCACCCTGCATCCTGCAGAAAGTGGTTGAACATCCTGCAGAGATGGCCCAGTCCATGTGCACGTGCCGATGTCAGCCTTTTCCAAATGAAAATACAAGTCTTAAACATAAGCAATCTTTGATCTATGACTATTCATTTCATTTTGTACAAAGGTAGAAACAAAGGGAATAGAGAGCACACGCTGTTCTGGCTAGAAAGTAGTCTTTCTTTTTGTTCACATTGGAATTTCCTTACTATCGTTAGAGAGTGGGGCTTCTAAGATGTTATTAAAGGCCCTGGGTATGAAGCCCAGTAACATACAGTGAGTGTGCACAAAACATGGGTTAAATTCCTACTATAAATAAAAATTTAAAAAGTTATTAGGTCATTGGAAGTGATTAATGCAGTTCTTTGAGGGCTTGGGGACTGGGTCATTACACCAGAATGTGTTCTTATGAAATGTATGCTCTCCTCCTGTTCTTCATTTTTTTTCACATGGATTTTCTTGGCTTCTACTTTTCTCCCAGGTTGTGAACAGCATTAGGTTCTTCAAAACACTAGACAGACTCCCGAAACATGTTCTTGGACTTCACAGCCTTCCAAACCCCAAATCAAAATAGACCTTTTTTTCAATGACAAGTTACCAGTAATTTGCTGTAGCAAGGAAAACCCAACAAAGACACATCCTAGAAGGGTTGAGAAGTTTTATCAAGCTGGAGAGAGGGAGTCATATAATTTGTACATTTGTACTACAGAGCATTTAAGGAATGTGATGAAGAGGAGGGTGTTACTTGAATAGCTACAGTCATTTAGATAGCTTTTTAAAAGCTACATTACAGCGTGAAACACTCAAGACTATATGGGACAGTGTTAGCGGGACGTTAAAAGCAGCTTTGGCACAAAGAAACCATTTAAATGAGCAATATATGCTGCTGTGTCCCCCATCAGTAACTTGATAAGCTGGATATGGGATTCTCTAGTATATGCACTTCAATGTCAAGTCCTGACTAGTGACAGGAGCCTTTGACGATGCCACTCAGACTTAGAGCTTGAATATTTTTGACAGAAGCCAATGGTGCATTAACTTGAATATAGTTTTATTATTTAATTATGAGCTGAGAGGCAGACAAAACAGTATGCACATGGTTTTGATTACTTGACACAGTTGAATTAAAATGTCAGATTACAGAGGTATTTACATAAAGCTACTGTATAGTTACAAAGTAACAACTGTAAGCTGGGGACAGTAATTATCACTACTTGTCACTTGAGCACTTATGGTTAGTGACTCTGAACTGAGTAGGTAAAAAAAATAACTATTGCAATCACCATGAAATTCCAAATGAGTTAGTCTCCTTGCTAAAGAGATCTCACTCCCAAATTCCTTCACTGTGTGCATGTGTGTGTGCATGTGCCTCTGTGTGTGTGTGTGTGTGTGTGTGTGTGTGTGTGTGTGTGTGGATAGAAAAGGATAAGTCATACATCTGGCATACATTTGTGTCATGGAAATACCTTAATGTAAAGTCATGTTGGAGTCTCTTTCAGCCACAGAAAACAGGCTACCTCTGAATCCGAAGAACTGGTTTGTACCTTTGTGTGCCATATACTCCAGCAAACTCTTCCATCACCATCTGCTTACATGCCAGTAACCTGAAGGTCCAAGTTTCTAAGTGGAATGTAGTTAGATCTTCTAGGAACACCAAGAGGCTCCCAGTCCTGGGTCTTCACAGACCTTCCAAGGGTTTCAGCATCATGGAGGGTGCCCTGCCTCAGCAGTGACAGAGATGTGTTTTCTCGTGGGAGCTGTATTAGGAATCTTCCCCTCACCTCCCTCCTTAATTGACCTCTCCTAGGTAAGTTACAAAAAAAGACATATTATTCATTCCCTTCCCGATGTGTGCTCTCTCTTACTGGGCATGGGAGAAGGAGGAACAGTGAGATTGGCTGCTGAGTGGCACCAAAGGCAAGAGAGTGATGGGATAAGAAAACAAACAGCCAAGATCAAAGCAGGGCCAGACTATAGGGAGAAGAAAGAACATTTCTGTGTTCTCAGTCTTGGCACTTGAAAGGCCCTATAAAATCCAAGCCTACATGAGACATGGGTGATGTCAAGCCAAAGCAGTACAACATGATGATGTTCCAGCTAAGAATTCCATGTGACTAAACCTAGAGGTGCAGGTGTCTAGGGTGGAAGGAAGGATGCACAGGCCCCTCATGTGGTTCCGGTTTTCATCATAACTAAAACTACATTTGAAGATGTCCTGGTGCGTTTTCACCAGTTCAAGAGTCTGTCTTCCAGGAGTTTGCTTTTAGCAAAATTCCCTCCTTCATCTGTAAGAAAGAAAGAAAACAACTTAAAGTGGACACACAGTCTTGGCTTTAGAGAGAAGAACAGGAAATAGACATTTTACTTCTCAAGTTAAGCCAATCATGGTCAATGGTACCAACAACTATTTTACAAATATGAGTTTGATTTGTTTGACCTTAAATTTGTCCTGCTCACCCTGAGACATGCCTGGAAATTCAGTACGTATGTAGCTGAGGATGTACTTGAACTTCTGATTCTCCTGCCTCCACTTCCCAAGTCCTGGGATCACAGACAATCACTACCATGCTTTTTGATGTAGTCCTAGGGATTGAGCCCCTAGGCCTTGTGCTTGCTGGGAAAACACTCTACCAACTGAGCTAGATTCTGGTCCCCAACATCCAAATCTCTACAATAAATTATGTGCGATGTGATAAGTTTGGCAGAAGTATAACAAGGCTATATGTCTTGCTTTGATTAACATGCCTCTGGTCTAAACATCTGATGTCATAACCATTCACTTGCATCAAAATGATGTGCCCCGTGTTTCCTGCTGATATATCTCTCCCACATGGGAAAGATGACATGGGAACACACTTGAAGATATTCCTTCATCAGGTGATTTCTTCTGGGTAAGCACTGAGACCAAAGGCAAACACACTCGTTAGCCGGATGCAAATGCAAAAATGTCAGGCCTAGAATGTCTCATAAAGATTAGATAGAACAAGGTCCTAAATATAAAGGACAAGGAATGAAACCTGAAGTGGGGTAGAGAGGAGTGACTGACGTATCATGTGTGCCCTAGATTCTAATTTCCCAATGATTTCTTTTTAGATAAAGTAATGTTCCTTCAGTTAGTCACAGTGTAATTTGAATCCTGGCCTACCCCAGTTGCTCACATCTTTTGAAAAATAGTAATCAAATAATGTGCTTCTCTCTAGAGGGAAAGAAAATGTGGGCAGAGGGATGGATACACGCCTAAGGGGTAGAGGTAGAACAGAAAACATCCAAGTACAAACTCCACTGGAAGTTAAGTTTATGATGGAAGAGACATCCAGATGATTCCTAGAGATTCTGCAATGATAATACTAGAGATGACGATTGACATACGATATGGGGACCCACAACACCGCCCTTTATTTAGGTTAATGAAACTTTGCTTCTTTAGCTCAACTCCAGAGACAAGCTACTCAGAACATGTCAATCATTAGAGCCAGTGAGAAGACACAGCAGGGAAAGGCACCTGCGTTCAAGCTGGACAACCCGATTTCAGGTCCTAGAACCATTGTGCTGGAAGGAGAGAACGGACTCAAAAAGTTATCCCTGGATGTCCTCACTCAGTGTGGCATGGATTTACACCCAGGTCTATGAAGTTCCAAAGACCCAGCTAAGCCATTGCCAAGATGCCTCAATTTTCCTGGTACTTGTAGACCGCAGGGACAGAACAACTATTTGAAGATTACCTACTCCTAGCTTAGAAACTGGATAGAAAGGTAATAACAACTCAGGCCTGTAGTCAAAGCAGCCTCTGTCTGTTAGGGTGAACCGCATCTACTGCTGTGTGGGAAAGGGAAAAAGGATTGGCAATCAGCACTTTTGTTTGGTTTAATTTTGAATGGGGAGAGCAGTTGGATTTTGATTATTTCATATATGGTTTTTGGCTTTACTGTTCTTAATTATAAAACAATGAAGCTGATTGGAGCTCTCTCAGTTTTAAAAGTTCTATGTGGTGGAGGCAGGAGGATATGATGTTCAAGGCCAGCCTTTGCTACATAGGGAATCTGAAGCCTAGCTGGGATACATAGGCATTACAGTCGAAACCAAGAAGCAAATGTTACTAACAATAGGCTGTGGTTCATGAAATTCATATACAATTCCCCATTCTCATCAAGGTAGTGTTTTTGTATTCTTGGAACTCATTTTACTGGGAAGTAAAATGGCCTTTATTGAATAAGCCTTTCTGTGGGTCTGGGGAAGAAGAAATCAGTACGCAAATGTCGTCAGTCAGAAGACAAAAGAAGCCTCTATACCTGCAGCTTTCTGTGAGTTTTCCAAGGAAGCCAGAAACAGGGCTGCAGCCTCTGGGAGAGTCAGCAGTTGAAGATTTGGATTTCGTCTTTCTGGAGAAACAGAAACATGCTCAGCCTTGATATTCATATAAACAAAGAAGCATTTATACATTCCTGTCCATTAACACTGTAAATAGATTAGCATTCAAATATTTGTGTCAACTAAACATTCATGTACATGAATCTTACTCTGCAGGGTGAGACTAGGCAAAACTCGGTGAAGCAGAGTACACTGTGTGCTGATTTTAAAAAACATTAAACATTCATACTACATTTTATTTAGTGCATTTGTGTGAGTGTGTGTGTGTGTGTGTGTGTGTGTGTGTATGTATGTATGTATGTGTGTGTGTGCACAAGCCTTCTCCTCTCTCCTTCCATATGTGGGACCTATGGATTGAACTTAGTTAGGTTTGGTGGCAGATGCCTTTGTCTCCTGATCAATTTTGCTGGCCCCACAGTGATCTTCCGATTGTTTTTGCTGTGTTTACACCCGAGGATGAATGCTAGGAAGTATGTCTTAGAGAATAAGATCTTGGCCAAAATATCTCATTGGGGCCCATCTCCCTGCTCTCCTCCCAAATCAATGTGAGATAAAATCTACATTCTCAGCCACATATGAGGAACGTAGCTATTTGAATGAAGATACACTGGCTAAATATTCAGTTTTCTCACTTTTCTTGAGTTACATGTTTACTGCATTACAGGGATAAAGCTGCTGCACTCGATTTCAAATTTAAGTTGACAGATGACGTAGTCCTCATCTACCACAGACTGAGTTTTAATCAGAAGCAACAGGAAGAGAAGAAACTTACTTTATCCTAAAAAATAAAACCAATCACACTGCAAACTCAGGAACTGAAACGAAAGCTCGTGAAGCATCTGCTACGGGTAAGCTAAGTCGTCTTGAATCTCGCTCCAAGTAAGAATAGCTTTTATTCTTGGTATTTGTATACAAAAGTTTACTGAAATTAATTTTTCTCCTTTCTTTCAAAAACTGCAATGACATGAAGTTCATCAAGAAAAAAAAATGTTCCCGAACCTATTTCTTAATTTATTATTTTTTTTGAGAATTTCATACATGATGAGTATTGTCTGCATGAGTTTCCACCCTCTCTCTGTCGCCCAACTCTTCTTCAGTAATTCATGACTTTTTACATCCTCTGTAATTCATGACTTTTTCTCCCTCTCCCTCTTCCTTCCCCTTCTCTCTGCTTCCCCCTCCCCCTTCTTTCCTACAACTATTTAGGGCTGGCGACTTGAGATTGGATCCAGAGCTTGTCCCAGAAGAAAACTGGTCCTCCCTTCAGTCATTCATACCTGGCTCATTCATTCATTCATTCATTCATTCATAGCTTTTACTTTATAGCGTTTTGGTTTAAAACTTTTGGTAGCTGTTTCTAATAATTTAGGAGGGAGATACACTTGAAATGTCTAAGTAATTCTTTAGTAGTACTTGATATTTAGGAGGAGAAAGAGCAAGGCTCTTTCTATAAATTCCTGAGCGTGCTTCTTTCTGTCTTGTGTCCGTGCAGCAGACCCTGCCAGTCTGGGGATCCGGGCTCACCAGCTGCCTTCTATGGGGGACAGGGCAGGTGGAGGCCCACTGCAGGCGCAGCACTCACTCACCGGGAGGCGGCCGGTCTGCAAGCTCCTTCCTGAGGCTCTGGTCAGAGATGAAGCGGCGGCCTTCTGCGGGGGAGATGCGGGCTGAGGCTGACATCTAGACCCCAGCACCGGGGAGACAGCGGTTTCCACCAGCGAGGCGATCCGCCCCCCATCCCCTCCACATTCGCACACCAGCGGGAATCGTGCATGCTTCTCGCTTTCCTTCCACCCTGCCCTTCCTCCTTCTCTTCCTAACTTCTTTTGTCAAGATCATTCAGTGCTTCTCCAGTCCCAGACACTTTGATGGTGCAAACAGTAGTTCCCTAAATTCAATCAGCCAGCTTTCCTTCATTCCCTCCCTCTCTTCCTCCTCCCCTTCTTCCTTCTTATCCCCCACATCCCCCCCTTCCTTCCTTCCTTCCCCCTTTCTTGAACCCTTCTCCTTCTCTTTCTTCTTCCCTCCTTTCTCCTTCTACCTTCTTTCCTTGACAGAATCTTAGTTTGACCTGGAACCCACTATGTAGCCCAAGCCTTCTACTCACAGCAGTTCTCCTGCCTCAGCTTTGAGAGTGCCGGGTTTCAGTAGAGACACTGGGCTTCTCTCTGGTGGAGGCTTTCTGGCCATTAGAGTATCTTTGTCTGTCCCACCTGCCTTCGCCTACATTTTCTGCATTGTCTGAGATCCTAGTTGTTTACTGGAGCCAGCTGTGACACTGTCTCCCCAGGCTCTTAACTCAAGGCCTTCAGGATTCCCCGGGATGTCTTCCATGAACCTCAGTGAAGAGAATGAAGAGTTTGGAACTCACGTGCGCCCTTCAGATAGAGCATAGCTTGGGGAGTCCAGTTCCTCTTCTCAGAGAGTCTCTGCAGCACAGGAAGGAGAGAAGAGTTGTTATCACAGGGCAGCAGGTGGAAAAAGGAAAAACAGAGGCCTCATAGTCCGAACACAGGATTTGTATTCTCTATTTTTGATTACCTGTGGAGCACCGCTGGAATCTTCCAGAACAGACAGCACCAGGAGAAGGGCCAAGGCTGTCACTGCCAGGATGTTGGGCCCCTACAAGACACATCAACCAAACACAGGTTCATCGGAGTGTGGCTGCATTTTTTTGCTTCCTCTTCTGACAGGACAGCAGGCCCCTCACTTCAGTATATGATCTCAGCTTCTAGTTAATCCACAAAGAGTAACTTTAAAAACTAGAAAGTTATTATTTTCATAACCTCACCCAAATAAAGAATTGGTGGATAAGTTCTATCCAGCAAAATCAGACGATTGCACTATTTAAAGGCACTGTTCTTTAAATGTCCAGTCACGACAATACTCAGTACATGTAACCTGGATAGAGAGGTGGACAATTTCTAGAACAGCTGGGAAAGATGTCAGACACACACACATCCACTGCTTACCTTCATGTTCCGGCCCTGTCCAGAGCCCCACAATCTTTCGCCCTACCTTCCCGTCTTCTAATCCTGTTACAATCCGGGGCTTTAAAAACTCCTAGTGTTTGAGTCTGCCCAGGGGAAAGGAGACCACGGGGTTAGCCTGTCAATCTTCAGAACTGAGTAGATCTGATGACTCCTCTGGGGAGGTCTAGTTGGCAGAAATAGGACAATGATTGATGAGCGGATATCATTTGTTTAGGAACTGAGCACACCAGCCAGGAGACATTCTGACTGTATCAGCGCTGTCACCTTTGTTTTTCCTGTTAGCAGCCCAATGCATCTTAACGTTATGAATGAAACAAATGGATAGCATAACTGTGGGTGGAGATGAATCACCCCTGCGAACATGAAAAGGTTAGGGAGCCTCAGAGGAACTTGGCACCAGTCATTCATTCATTCAAGTGTCCATCTAGTCAGTGATTTAACAAATATGTGTTGAATGTTTACCTCCTACCCCTTCGTCTCAAGCGAATCTTTTCGTTGGGTTGGGGGGTGGGGACTCTCTCTAAGCTGCTGGTACCATGCTTAGGTTAGTAAGTAAAGGCAGCCAAAATGACTGACAGGGCTGGGTTATCTTAGAGGGAGTAAAAGTCAAGAAGATTTGAAAACTAAGATTCCAGGGAATTTATAATTAGTATTCCAGTTACACATTACACACAGGCACGCACACACACACACACACACATACACACACACACACACACACACAAACACACGGAAACACAAGGAAAAAGGAAAACAGAGAGACAGCAAGCAGCTTGATTTATTTGATGGAGAGGAAGGCAGCAACACTGTGTGCGGTGGGGGTGGGAGCATCACAAGGGAGGGCACTTGGAACTGGCTAGTACATATGAAAACGGTCCCAAGCAAAAGGCTGTAGTAGAAGGCTAGAAAAGGAGTGGGAAGGAATGGAGAGATAGAAATGACATCGGAGGTGGAAAATACAGGACTAGCAGCTCAGGCAGACATGAGAGTAGGAGAAGAGGAGTAAGCCAGCCAAGGATGTCGCTTAGAGTTTTGGCTCAAGCATGGGTAAACGAAACAGTTTAGAGGAACCACAGAGACTGTCTATGAAACCAACTTATGAACACACAGAAATAAAAATGTGTATTGGATGAGCAAGTAGAAATGCAAGCCAGGTGACTTAGGAGCCCAGCAAAGAGGAGGTTCGCTTAGCTTTTACTTTTCTCAACGTCTGAAGCAATCCACTGTCAGAACTGAATGAATTTTAAGAATTTGAAAGCGGGGGTTGGGGGGAAGATGGGGCATGAATGAAGCTATCGCAGGAGACTGGGTAGAGCTACCAAAGCACGCACACAGAAGCCACATAGACAAAGGTCACACAGAAGCCACATAGACAAAGATCTAGGAAAAGAGGTGATGTCAAGGAGGTCAGTGGTGTTGAAAGCCCAAGGGGCTGGTGACATAGCCTAGCAGGTAAAGGTGCTGGCTATCAAGACTAACTAATAACTTTAGTTTTGTACCTGGGACTCATATGGTAGAAGGAGAAAACTGACTCCTGTAAATTGTCTTCTGACTTCACACATGGTGTCGTGCGTGCACATACTAAAATAAATAAATAAATAAATAAATACATACATAAATAAATGTAGTTTAAAATTTGGGAGCCCACACAAGATGTGAGGCAATAGCCAATGGATTTGGAAGTATATTGCTGTCTGAAGTTAGAAGCAAAATTGGAGTGGGTTAAATTTCAAATAAAATATAAAGAAATCAAAACAACCATGGACAGCCTGCAAAAAGTCATGTTTTGAGGAGGAGAAAAGATGAATCTGGGTAGTCTGAGCTGTGAATTATGGAATTGCAATATTATTGGGTGGTGGGCTTTTCTTCTTTTGTGCAGATGAGAAATGTCTTCCTGCCTTGTAGATTGCTGCACTTCCCAGGCTTCCTTAGCATGCATTGTTTGATGGAGTCTTCAGCTAGGGCAGACAGAGCCCCTGGTATAGCATGACTGTAGACAGGTCTAGTTTCTAGAGCAATTCAGGCAACGTTAGTGGTAGATTCCAGAATCAGTGCTTGGTGTGATGACCTCCCTTGTGTGCCTTTTTATTTAGATCAGTTAGGTTTGTCATTGTTTGTTGATAACTGCAGGAGACTAGCCAAGGATCCAGTTCCCTGAGGAAGGCAGCAAAAGGGAGTATGGAGTTGGAATGGTAATCAGGGCCCAAAGCTGCTTACTTTGGGCAATGTCACTCTTTCTTTAACTCTGCTATTCTGGGGCCAAAAGCCACTGGCTTCTGGCAATGTAACTCCTGATAGCAGCAGGGGGGTAAGAAAAAAAGCTTAGGTACTTGGGCTCTTTTCTCTCTGGCTCAAGGGCCGGTCCCTCACCAGGCAAGAGGCTCAGAGTTCATTAACTCATTGAGAGCCAGAGAGAAAGAAAAGGACAAAAGAAAGAAAGTCAGTCACACACACACACACACACACACACACACACGCATGCACACACACTCTGGTTAAGCTTGACCAACCTGTTTCATTAATTTCACAAGTGCACATACCATTTCTTAGCACTGTGAGCAGAATTCCAAGACAGATACTAAGGGAGTAAAGCTGGGATGGAGCAAGTGGACTGGCACATACAAATCATAGAGCATTTCCCCTTGCTCTCTGGAGTATGCACAGACAGACAGACAGATAGGCAGGCAGGCAGACAGACAGACAGACAGACATATGTACATTACATATGTACATATATATATCTGGTAGATGGAGCAGAGCCTAAAAAGCCACACTTTATTTTTTTCTCCCAGCCTTTTGATACCTCCTTAGACAAGAGTTCTTTATAAAATTACCTCAGAGATACAATGTTGCACAAAAGGGGAGTTACGAAGGATGTCAATAGGTAGTTCAACGCAGTGTTTCATTCTATAAGCTCATTATAAGTTCAAAGCAACAGTTTCACATGGCCTTGCTTTATCATAGTGCGTACCTGTGGCTTCACCCTTAGACCTGACCTAGAATGAATGTTCTTCCTTCATCACAAATCTGTCCCAAGCCCATTTCTCTTCTCAGTGCAATTTATGAAAGCTCATTGTATTCCTTATTATACAGCCTTTACTTACTGTTCTGTGAGGAGGGAGCACATTCTATTCTTGATTCTAACTTTATTACATCTTTCTGGCAAACCAACTAAAACCATATCCTTAAACTTTCTTCCTAAAAGTATTTGAATCAAATCAGGGATTCAACAAAGTCTTAATTCGTCTAAATAGAATTTATCCATGAAAGTTTATCTACATGTTGATCTTCAGGAAGTTTTCCCAATAGGATGGACTTATGGCCAGGAATCATTAGACTATGTAATAGTGACAGGAAAAGACAGATCAGCAGTGAGAAGCAATCCCGGGATGAAGTCTCTGGGCCTATGCCTCTCCAGAGTGCACCCATCGAGACCATTCAAAACAGTGAGCTATCTACAGAAAACCTGCTTGCCATAGTCTTTTTTAGATGGCTTCTGTCAGGTAACAATCATTTGTAAGACACATTTCATTGAGGATAATCAGAGAAATTTATAATGGAGAGTAAAAATAAATGAAAAGCTAAAGGAATGGATGGAGAGATAGCTCAGGGGTTAAGAGTACATACTGCTCTTGCAGAGGACCCAGATTCGGATCCCAGTTTCCACATTGGGCAGTGCACAACATGCGATATCTCAAGTCCCAGGAGAACCAATGCTCTCTTCTGGTTTCCATTGGCACCTGCATAGATGTATTGCATATACAGACATACAGGCTTACAAACCTACACAAATAAAAATAAATATAAATCTTCAAAAATTTGTTACAAAGAAAGAACATTGCTGCAAGTGAGGCAGGATGTCAGCTGTGCTGGTATCCAGGTGAAATAGCTCTGCATATAGGCAATCGTTG
Organism: Grammomys surdaster; assembly: GCF_004785775.1. NCBI lineage: Eukaryota > Metazoa > Chordata > Mammalia > Rodentia > Muridae > Grammomys > Grammomys surdaster. Next base: position 6,966,933 of record NW_021620983.1, read on the forward strand.
GATAAAGACCTTATCACCACATCATATGCTCAGAGACACAGAAGATGAGTTCATGGAGTCTGGGAATCTGGGTAACAGTACCGTGAACTGTTTTCCTGGTTTTGATCTCAAATGTACCTCAGAGACACATCAGTTGAAAGTTTGTTCCACAGAATGGAATTTAAAGACGGCAGAGCCTATTGGGCCCAGAGGAGTGTCCTCAGGTCTTTCCTGGGTACCCTGGAAATGAATAGTCAGTACCCCAACTTCTTCCTTTTTTCTTTTTGTCCCCAGTCATGTAGTGGAAATTCCTGTTCTGCTATAACATGCTGACATGGGCCTGAAGCCTCCAGGTCCATGATATTATGGAATGGAACCTTCAAAAAATATGGGACAAACGAAACCATTTCTCTCCATAAGCTGTACCATCTTAGTCATTTGTTACAATGCTAGAGAGCTGCCTCCCACAGATATGTACTTTGTAGGTTGCAGAAATCCGTTCCTCAGCTCCATATGAAAAGTCAGCATGGTTAGACACTGGGAAGGGCCTTCTCTACTACCTCCTCATATACTGGAAGAGGAAAACATATCTGTGATACTTTTATAAGGACATTTATCCTGCTGATCTCATTTTGTGTGTCTCTGTGTCTGTCTGTCTGTATTCATGCATATATGAATGTATGTATATAGTATGTATGCATACAGTATGTATGTATGTATGTATGCATGTATATGTGTGTGTGTTTTGCCTGCATGTATGAATTTGGAGGTTGACTTTAAAGGGTAAATATTATTTGGCAGTTCTTGGAAATGATATTGAGATTTAGATGCTAGATTTTCAGGTTTGATCACTGTGTAGGGATAGGACAATTGAAATTTGGCTAGGGTCATAGTTATTTTTCCTGCTGTTGGGATAACCCAAGAAAGCAATTAAAAAGAGGAAGTGTTTAGTTTGACTCACAATTCAAACCTGAAGTCCATCATGGTGAAGATGTCAAGGTGGCAGGAGCTGAAAACAGCTGGTTACATTCTATCCATAGAGCTGGAAGCAACTGGCCACAATGTATCCACCAAGCTGGAAGAGACTGGCCACACTGTATCCACCAAGCTGGAAGAGACTGGCCACACTGTATCCACCAAGCTGGAAGCGACTGGCCACACTGTATCCACCAAGCTGGAAGCGACTGGCCACACTGTATCCACAGAGAAGCAGAGGGCAATGAATGCTTCTGCTTAGCTCACTTTCTCCTTTACACACAGATCTGAGCACAAGGAATGACGGCACCAACAGGGGATGGGGTTTCTCAACTCAGTTAACCTAATCAAGAGGATTCTCCCATCCAGCCTGGCCCCAACGGATACATCTACATCACAGCTCCTCATCTATGGCCAGGGAACATCGGGAAAGAGGGATAAGAATGACTGCAAAAGCCAGAATGGCAGGAAGTCTGTTGTGAAACAGTCTCTCCAGGTAATGCTGTACAAACAAGACTGGAACAATAGCAATACCAATGGAACTGTTAACTAATGTGCAAGGGGGAAACTTACAAGGTCCCAACTCTAGACAAAGAGCTACAGATAACCAGTGACTAATGGGAGAAGTAGTCTCTCCCAGGGATGACTCTCTTTATTGGTTGTCTAATTCTGAGTGGTCAGCCTGGAAACTATTTACATGAAACAAGAAGAATAGACTCAGTGGTGTGTGTGTGTATTTGTACATACATATACATACATATATAACAAATAACAAAAAAGAGGCTATCGACTTGAGAGTTGGAGACATTTGAGGCAGCTTGGAAGGGTTGGAAAGGAAAGAGAGGGGGATGTGACATAATTCTATTGCAATTAAAAACACCCTTTAAAAAACAAAAACAGGAATAACAAAAAGGTAACCTCCCACACAGGTATGGATCATCTAGATTCATCAAGTTGACAGTTGATCATCCATCACAGCTAGTGAATGACAATGGAAAATCATTCATATGATTCATAGGAATTCATATTTAGGGATTTGCAGACTTTTCCTTATAACAAACCAGCAAAGCAGCCAGAGCCGCTGATGCAGTGGCTTGTCCTCACTGTTTTAGGAGACCGATTAAAACCAAGCACGTGGACTGGGGAGCTGGCTTCATGGGTAAAGCCCCACTGTGCAAGCCCAAGGGCAGGAGTTTGAACCCCAGGTACCACGGAGTGAAAAGTTCTCTTTTGACCTCCACATGTATGCTGTGGAACTTGCTTTCACATGTACACACACACACACACACACACACGTGCACACACACACACAAATATATGCACACACACACAAATATATGCAACAAAATATTTTTTAAAAAACTATAAAAGTTTCAGGAAGAGGAACAGGAAAATGAATCATCAAGAGAAACTTTTGTTCCTAAGGAAGAATAAAAATGCCCTGTTAGTTATCTGGTGAATCTATAAGTAGGTGTTTTACGTCAAAACTGCCATTTTCCATTTTGTGGGACAGATGAAGGGAACGGCTCTGACATGTTATCAATATCTCAGGCTCACCACAGGCAGCATGCCAGATGCTGCTCTGAAAGGCCTGGTAGAGGGCACCACCCCCAGGAAGATCCTTCTGTAAAATCACAAGGCTTTAAAGACAGGTGCGATTCTGAACCATGACAGGGAGCTCAGTTGTTTGGTTCAAAATATGACAGGTCAAAATATTGAATTTTCTTCTGCTGACAGTTCTGCTGACAAGCACGTTGTTAATCAAATAAGCTCCTATGCCTTTCTTTAAGGTATGTTCATTCGAGACCATTTTGCCATCATCATTAAGATAACTTGGATTTTGAAACTTGGCTTTAGGATGCCCAGGTTCCATTTGACGAAAAATCACCTGTTGCTGTGTAAAGTGACATCCTCTCAAATTGTGTATATTTGAATTGGTTGGGTGCTCAGCCAAGGGGCGAGGGTTGTGTCAGAACTGTGCTTACAATATCACTGAACTTGAGGCTACCTCACAGTCATGTATGTGAGAAGGGCACTTAGAAGTTTTCCAGGATACTGCCCAAATTCTGGGATTTACAGGTGTAGGCCAGCTAATGACTTCTCTGGACCCCGAAGAATCAAAACTAAGACCGAGTGAAGCATTACCGGGCCATGCTGTACACAGGGCTGCGTATCTCCTGCACTCCTGCACTCTCTCTGTTGAAACTTACAACTCCTATCAGCCTACCCAAAGAATAACTGGGGGTCACCAGGCCCCTTTAGTACCCTTCCCAATGCACATGAAGGACATCTTCTTTCGCTGCTTTTCACAAGTATCTTCTCAGTTGGGTATTGCCAGCCCAGCCTGCTGGGGTTGCCACAGCTGGGCTTTTGCATTAAAACTCCAGTTACAGGACCACACCAGAAGGCTCAAGGCTTTGACTGCTATCATTATAAGCTGTTTCACGTGCCAGAGATCGAAGCACACTGATAGTTTCAGATATCTTCACTTAGGGAGCAAGTTTCCTTCATTACTTTCCCTTTAGGAGAGTTCTTGATAATATTAGCTCTAATTACAATATAACTATTGTAATTAGATATATCACTGAAAGGAGCCAGATAAGGCCCTGGTCCCTTTATTTCACAATGGAAAAGAGGGTGAACCAAGAATCAATGATGCACACCATCTTGCAGATGTGAAGAGAGACTTCCATTGTCCTAGCATCTGGCTTTCCTAGGGAAGAAAGGCTGCCCCTGGTCATTCCTCCTCTCCAGAAACAAGCCACCTTATGTAAAGGTAGGGTGTGCTGTAAACTTCTGCTGGGCTCACCGTTCACCTCATTTATGTTGTGGCTGAGAGAGACCTCTGCTCCCACAAAACGGGCTTGAACATACTAGGGGGCGAGGGGACACAAGAGGAGAGCTGGATAACTCTACTTGCATTGGGTCAACATTTATTTGCAGCTATAGAATGCCAAGGGTGGATATACACCTTAAGACTATAGAATGCCAAGGGTGGATATACACCTTAAGACTATAGAATGCCAAGGGTGGATATACACCTTAAGACTATAGAATGCCAAGGGTGGATATACACCTTAAGACTGGAACCTAAAGAATCGTTTGCTACCGAATCAGTGTAAAACAAGTAGAAATTTCTGTGGAAAGGACCCAGAAGATCTAGTGTCTTGGTTCAGCAGGTAAGGAGGTAACAGGAGATGTGCTGGTGGCACTGAGAGCCTCACAACTGAGAACTGTCACAGGAAAGGACTGCAGATAGCCAGTGACTTTCACGTATCTCACTTCAGTGAACATGTGATACCTGGACAAGGTTTGAGAGATGTGCTAGATCATCAGTCTGTCTGTCTGTCTGTCCATCATCATTTATGTATCATCTATCACCAGTGAATCATCAGTCAGGGTAACACTTCATCCTTTAGCTCAAGCTGGCCATGAACTCTTGGCAAGCCTCCTGCCTCAGCCTCCCAAATGATGGGATAGCTACTTAACAGTTCCTACTGACAACTCACTGGAATCAAGTTTTAATACAGGATGCAGTAAATCCAGGTTAGTGGCACACAGGCCTGTGGCTGTTTTTTTGCTTGTTTTTTTATGCTTTTAACAGATTTTATGATGGAAACACTATGGATGACGACTCACTTCTTCCAGATCACAAGGATTCAAGTATAATAAATTCCATTTTCAAAAAACCAACCAAATATTCTAAGTCCTTTGAACTTAAAAAATAATCTCATTTTAAAATTCACTGCCCATTTTTTAATTCTGTAATTAATGGCAGTCTTAAAAAGCTCCAGCTACCTGTAGTGATTAAAAAAAAAATCTAGTGAGCTTGTTAACACAAGGAACAGTGACCGTTCTGAATCTGGAGGTTTACATGAAACAAAAACAGAAAACAATTCCCCACCACCACAAGAAACACCTTTTTATTACAGCAAAAGAAGTCACTTTAAAAAAAATTTATTAATTTAATTGGGAAAACTCCCAAATTAATGCTGATACCTTTTTTGTCCTCCAAAGATAGAGATAACGTTGGGATCAGCCAAATAGACAGTTGTGAGCAGGAGGAGGGAACTTCCTGGACTGTTTGACTGAAACACGGAACATCCTTTGAGAGTTGCCAGAGCCTTCCAGCAGTGACTCTGATGAACCACAGGTGAGTGGTCAATCTATCCCTGCTACAGGCAGCCACTTTGCTGCTCTTGAAGCTCAGCTTCTCTGGTCTTTCAACATGGACCAAAGAACTGCAGCTCTCCAAAAATCCAATGTTCCTCACCATGTTGGATCTCAGGTATCTAACCTGACAGAGAAGCTCCAGGACTCCTATTCCTTCCCAGTGCAGACAGGGATGGTCAGGCTGTTCCCTACAAGCTAGCCTAAGTTGCTTTCATAGCCTTTGCTCATTCTATGAGAGTCTAGGATCTAGAGAACTTGAATGTATGACATACATCTGAAAGGTAGCTCAACACTCCTAAAAGCTTGAGTGGGAGGAAATACAAGGCTCAAAAGGCTCAGATGTCTGGACATTCTTTCATCACCGTCTGTTTCAGGGCAACTCAGTATATTTGCAGGTGTTAGTTAAAAATTCCTGATGGATAGGAATTATGAGTCTTCTAGTTGTCCGTTGGTATCTGGTCGTGGGCTTTAAGCACCTAAGTCTGTTGAATAACCAAATGCTTGGCAGATCTTTTGAGTCCAACACATCTTTTTGTTTTGTTTTGTTTGTTTGTTTGCTTTTGAAAGCACTTACTTAGCCCTGGCTGCCCAGAACTCACAGCAACCTGTCTGTACTCATGCCCAGAGGAGTCTGCCATTTTTAAAAACAGCATGTGGCTCAAGGCAATGAATATTCATTTATGTATATGAGTGTTCTGCTGCATGGGTGTACACTGCATATATGCCTGATGCCGGAGGACCCAAGAGGATACCATCAGCTCCTCTGGACATGCAGGTACTGAAGGTTGTGAGCCTCAACATAAGTTGTCAGAAACCAAATCTGGATCCCTCAAAGAGCTTAGAACTCCTGTGCTGTCTCTCAATCCACTCAAAATTCTTTTATACATTTAAATAGCTTCCAAATGTTTTGGGGAATACAGTTGTTATATGACTGCATTCAAGCAATTTGGATATAAAAATGTCCAAGGGCATTTGACAGACAAAAGTGGACAATGACCAATTTTTAAAATAAGGTAGGTTATTTTATAGTGTTAAGTTTTAAAATTTCAAAGTAAAGATAAACTTGACCACCAATGAATAGAAAAGTACCCTTTTATTGAGGTAAGACAAGTGTATTTACAATATGCCATTGTTAGAGTATATAATTGACCATGAGACTTCTAAAGCAGCTGAATTCCAGAGAATTATAAGGGAAAAGAAACATTGCAAGTATGTTTCTGTTACAGAGGATACATTTGAACATGACAGAAACACTTAAGGCTGAGTACTGGACCTTGTCCTCCATCTGGGGGGAATAATCAAAGTATTTGTTTGTTGTTAAAAGACAGAAGGCTCACTTTTAGAAGGGGTTGGGGTTGAGGGAACCCACAGTAGGGCTTCCAGAGGTCTGAGGGCTGCTTTGTTTAAAAGCAGAGCCTCAAGATTCTGACTGAGAAATGCAGTGTGGCCAACAGTCCAGGTTCACTTTGGACTCACCCTAAACTGAGAGCCGCCTCAGCCCTCCACCTTACTAAGGACCGTGAGCCTCTCACATCTTCTCAGGTCCAGTGTTTGCTGAAATCAGGCTGCTGAAAGGGGAGGTTTGCTGTAGTGCAAAACCCACTTTGATGGGGTCATGTCTACAAAGGAGTACAATGGCAGACTCTTGCTCTAACAGGAGACCTAGCCACTGTCAATTATATAGGCCAAAGCCTATTATAAATCTACAGGGCACCTTACACAGGTTAATTCTCAAAGCATAGCACTGACACTTCAGGAAAGGTGGGACTTTTTTGAGGAACATCAGACACAACGCCAGGTCTTTATTATCCCATGAGCTATTGAGGTAGGATTCTCCACTTATCGAGTTTTCACAGGTTACACCGTAGAGTCAGATGCAAGTACCAAGCAAGTACCAAACACGACAGTGATCCACGAGAACGAACCATCCCACTAAGAACCAGTCCTTCCTTCTGCAGATAGGCAAGGCTGGGGATTCTCCTGGCACTGAGAGATTTAACTAAAAACAGCATTGTAATGTCTTGTAGAAATGGTTTGTAAATAAATACAATTTCAATTATGATTTTATGAGTTAAAAAGCTTCGAGCCTGTTAAAAATAAATAGTGCAATCATTAGTGGTAAGATAAATAGTACTGTGTCTGACGAAGTGCTCCCATGTCCAACAGGAAAGCTAAAACCTTGGGCAAGGAAGGAAACCATCACTGTTCCTGTGGGCAAACCAGCAACAGATGGGAACGGCGTGTTCCCTCAGCATCAGGTTCATGAGAAGCTACGGCCAGTTTGGTTATAACGAAAGAGCTTTTACATGTTTCAACAGGGGTGTCTTCCTTCCTAACTCAAGTGGAGAATAGCGAGGGAAGCAGATGCGGTACATGCTGATTTTTGGATATTACAATAAAGCTGAAAATAAGAGGGAAAAAAAATCAAGATTAAATCATCAGCCCTTCTCACAGTCACAGAAAAAAACCTTTAACATGTTACACACCTTCAATATCACCATAAGTTATAAAAACAAGGTGAGAAACTATGGCCAAATTTCACTAAGAACCCAACAAGAGAAACTACATCATGGTATGGGAGAACTCATGTGGAGTATATTGTTTAGATCCCAAAGCTGACTCCAATAGCCTCTGTAGCAGACTGCTCCATGGTCAGAACTCTGCTCTGCTCGGCTTCTGCGTGGGACAGATTGTATGAACACACTCAGACCACATCTGCGCTTCCAGACTGTTGTTGAGTCAAGAACGTGGTTAGCTATGACTGACGAAGTAACAGCTCAGAATGACCTCTGCGTATTTCAAAAATGACTATCTAGTTCAAATTTTTATCTGGCTCCAAAATATTAAGATTCAAAAGGACCACAAAAGTTTTATTTTATCCATGTTTACAAAAAAAGTGATTCACACATGAAACTGGGCTTCCTTGGGCTGACACATGGAGACGACATAATCCAATCCAATCCAGGCATCATTATTAGAAACCCAGGACACCTAGATATATCTGGGCCATCACAGTGGACATCATAAAAAATAATAAAAAAAAAAAAATCAAATGCCTACTGGTGTTCCTGAATCTTCTAAAAAAAAAAAAGAAAAAGTAACAGACACCATGGTTCTCTACGAACGGCTGTCTCACATATTGCAGCAAGACTAAGAAACAGCCTTCTCAAGTCACTAAGCATTGGAATAGGCTTCATCCTCTCCATCTTCGGATCTCAGGCCTCACGAGCCTGCCGCTGCTTCTGTCACAGCTGTTGGGACTTTGGAGGGTGTACATTTTAAACTTCTGTAAGGAACTTTATACGCTAGTTCGTGAAATTTAACTTTGTGCTGAATATTCTTCAAAAGGGTTTTATAAATAATACAGTATTTAAGTTCTTCAGTTCCCTTGTTGTTATACCATATTGTTGCTTTCTCCAACTTTGTCTACGAACTGTAAGGAGAAAAAAAAAGAGAGTCAGAGGGCAGGCAAGCACTGAAGAGCACTGACTAAACCCTTTAGATGCTGGTTTAAAACATCCAGTTTTACAACATTTGCAGGAATTCAAGGCATTACTGACAGTCGTTAACTGGATGGTGCCCAACCACCATCTCCTCAGATGTGTACAAAATTATTTTTTTTTAAAAGTTGCTTTTGCATGACATGTTATACACATGAATTTTTGGGTGAAATATGAAAAATGCAACACAATGAGTAAAATAATAAATAAAATGACACTGACACTGCTAGCTCAACAAAAAGAAAAAGACTGACATGCCAGCCACTCATGCAGTAGTGAACCCAGTAAGATATTTCCACTGACCATTCCTGAGCATCTCTTCTGGGCCTATGTGGTCTTTGGACAAACAGATTTAACTCAATTAAGTTCAGTAGTCAACAACAGCTATTAACTAAAAATATGTTAACTGAGCACTCTGGACATCATCCTCAAGTGGACAATGACTGAAACACCCAGTGTTGCCAATGTAAATTTGTAATTTTCAAATAAGAACTTCAATGAACATTCACGTAAATGGTTTTTAACTTTAGCGACTCCATCCCATTTCGGAAAGTCTGTCTTTCTTCAGCATCCAGATGGTAGTGTGTATACGATCAGTGGCAACGCTGCAACGTAGAGCACTGTGTGTTCTAGCCAGCAGTGCCTCTGTCCTTCTGCTTCACACTGCTACTTAAGAAATGACTGGAGATCCCTACTCTACTGGTTGCCCACTTACACAGTCACACCAGAATCTGTAAGCTAGGACAACCACAGGTCTAAGTAAATTCATTCCCTATATAAACAGTATCTACATTGAGTCTGGTAAAACGGACAAATGGTGCCTCTGTGCACCCCACCCCAAGCTGACATACTAACCTTTGAAATGATCCTAAAGTGGTGACTGCCACAGTGTATGCGGAGTCACTAGAACTTTAAAATAAATTTCAGTGGTTAAAAAAAAAGCACTGTATGTGTTCTTCACAGGTAACTGCAAATACCCAGGCTGTGGCAGGAGGGCTATTCCGCCTCTAAGATTGACCTGGTGTGGAACAGGATTGGGCTTACAGGAGTATTCCTCCTTCTACAAGTCCTTGTTTCTCTCTGCAATCTCTACACAGGCTCATCGAGCCTTTCTAAAGCATTCTGGGCTTTAACCCAGTTGTTCTGCACGAGCATGTAACTACGAGAGATTCTTCGGCAGGTGACTTCTGACACGGGCTGCTCTGAGCCCAAAGCATTGCCTTCTCTCCGGGGACTCTATCTCCAGCCCTGTCTCCATAGTTCACGATCTTAGTCAGTTTTCAGATGAAGAAAATGGCTAAGAAGAAGTCATCTGGAGTTGTCATGGGATTGACTGGGTCTGACATCAGACACAAGCACCTTTCACTCATTCACTTGGGGAAAATGTTTGGCATTTTTATCCTGAGTGGCACGTATTATGCTGGACCCTGGAGAGGAACGGCTAGCAGCCATTGAGCTCTGCTATGGTCACAGGTCTGCAGCTCTCTTCTTGATCATTCAACAGGTAAATGTGATCACACAGGTGTGTACAGGAGGGCAGGTATGTCCTGAGAAGCCTCTGAGACCCCACAGCAGATGGCAGCTCTCATGGCAGGTCAGTATCAAGCATCCGGAGTACACCTTGAATACAGGCTTTTACCCATAAATTCATAAAAGTAGCTCAGCATTATCAATTGGGGTAACATCAAAATAGAAAACGATACTAAAAATGGCATGTTCAAACAAAATGTCAGGCTTCATAGGTCTAAGAGTGATTAGTTTCTGGTTTTCATGGTAACCAGGATCTATGTGACATAACCATTTATACCATAATTATGCAATCACATCAATGATCCAAACTCCCAGTGAAAAGGCACCATAATCCACACATCTGGGTGGTTTGTAAAAATGCTTTGCTAACTAGGTGACTACTTACTGATCTGATTCCAGGTAGATTTAGGAGGGATCCAAGGATAGGCACTCTTCTGATAAAGCCAACGACCACTGGAAAAAAGCCCCTGGGAGGAAGAAGACAAGGTAATTAGACTTCAGTGCTCTCTACCAGGAGAAACCACGAGCCCAGTAAGATGAATACTTGAGTCACTGGCTACAAGTGCAGTAAACAATTTGACTGCTGGTAAAATGGTGCCCAGAATATAATGGGACCTAGACGTGCTGTGATCAGACCACAGGCTTTCTGTTCTACTGCTGGCGACAGCAGGAGAGGGGAGGGGTAACCAAAAGAAACGGGCTGTAGAAGACCATGAGCACGACACTGACAGGACACCTACCACAGTGGGGAGGCTCACATCACGTCAGTGTCTGGGGTGGATACATGGCCACTGAAGTGACACAGCCTCTTAGTTTAACTGTGGATCAGTGAGCCCACAAAAAAGACACAGTTTGAGAATGCTAAAGAAATAAACTGCATCTGGGTCTTTAAAATGCAGTTCACAGGGATGAAAATATCACAGTGAAGAAAGGTTAGTAAGCTTCAACTCCGAACCCACAGTTAGTGACTGATGCCACCACAGAGAACAGCTCTTATGGTAGGCACAGGCTTCAAAGCCATGCAGGTTCATTGGATTGTTAAAGGTATCTTTAAAAACACAACAGGTGGATTCAGATGCTGCTATTGTATTTGGAGAAAGAACCACAAAGACCCTTGACTCTAGATTTCAAGCCAAGACTCCCTCAGAACAAACAAAACCCAAGAGAAGCACAAGGGTTTTGCCAGAAGCTTCTTGAAATCATGGAGCCAATGTATTAATGCAATTTACCAACAAATGACAGCATCTTGTTCTGTCAAGGTCAACTCTGGTCTTTTGACCTTCACTGCCATCTCGGTTGTCTTTACCTTTCTCCCACTTCAAATGGAGAACAGTCAATGTTCAATCTCCTAACTTTATACTGTGCATCAACTCTGAGCCTTTTACATGTCCTTTTCTATCTCCAACTGTTCTTTCCTAAATGCACCCTAATTGTTTTCTATTAACGTGTGTATGTGAGCTTGTGTGAGCATGCAGCTCTCTAAGTCTACCACGTAGGTCCTGGGGATCCAACTCAGGCCTGTCCTCAGCTCAGTGGTGAGGTCCTTTAGGCGGAGAGATCTCAGTGAACCCTGATGCGCATGTAGCCTGATGAGTATTCGCCCAACAATGCCTTCCTGGCTCAACTGTCTCTGGCTTAAGCATCTTTCGTGTCCCTCCCTGCCTCTCTGTTGCAGACACTGCTCTTTAGCCTAAATCTGGTAAGACAATAAGCACCTGGAAGTCTGCAGCCTCTTCTGGCTTGTGGCCCACTCCCATGGGGAACTGCTCTCCCTGTTCAGAACAACAAGAGCGTTCACAACTCAGTCTATCCCTGCCAGTCAACCACCCTCTCCGTATGACAGGATGAGCTCTGATCCGTTCTTTAAGACTCAGCTTCTCTGAACATTCTTTCTTCTCCTCCTGGATAAGCTCCTCCTTACCATGCTCTTAGAATATTCTGTGTCCTTCTGTGGTGACACAACATTGTCACTGCATTTCTGGAGCTTTTAGAGTCTGTTTCCCATATCAGAAATGGTAGCTCCCCTAAGACAGGTTTGGTACTTTATTCATTTTTATGTTTTAGGTGACACTGTGCCTGGCATTTTAAATAAATACAAGCAGTGTTTCTGAGCACTGTCTTCTCACACACACTGTCTTCTGGCCAACTCACTCCTGCAAGATAGCAACTGACCGGCATTCCCAGTGTGTTCACTACTAGACTGTTTACCACGCACATGCACTGAACATGCTGCCACCAAACAGCAGCCACTATGAAGCAACATTACAAAATGACAGATCTATGTACCTATCCATCCTGTTAGAAATGCCAAACCCTGTATATACCTTATGAACGGCGATTAAATGAATTTTGTAGCACTGAAGATATTTTATAGATACTTTATTATCTCACCCAGGCAATCATCTACATGCAGGAAACAGTTTTTTAGTTGACTGACCTAAACTTATAAGAAAAACTCAGTATAAGCAGTGGTCAGTCAGGAAGAGAGTCTCCCACACTAGTGCAACTACCTGGGTTTCTGTAATAGTTATCTGAGACTATGGCTCACCAAAGAAAAGAAAAAAAGGAAGGGCCTCACCTGAACAAGAGAAAGAATCCATAAATCTCGAAGATCATGCCTATCAAAGGCCAGCCGATAAGGACCACGAACACACCGCCCAGGAAAAACCCAGTGGCTTTCACTTTGTGCTTCTGGAAGAAGAATCTGAACGTCCTCTCTAGACCAATGACAAACGCCAGACCAGCCACAAACAGAACCTAGGAGAGAAGACAATGCAACACAGAGAAGGGTTAGACACTGCACAAGGGCCAGGAGACAGCTCCACAGTGAGGGAGTCTGAGCGTGCTGAAGTCCCGCTGCCTTCACCGGCCTCATTCTTTGTCTGTCTCCATTCAGTGAAGAAGGAAGATGCGCTGGGATGAGGGCTCCACCCCTACAGCAGGCTCCAGCTTGACTGGATAGGAAAGAAAAAGGCCTATTCAAGCAGACAGTTGGCAAGGCCTGGATGGCCAGCTGCTTTTATTGTGTCACTCAAATGTATTCCCTGATTCTACAATTGCCTCTGTGGGGTACAGAGGTTTCTAGGAATGGAAGATTTGGGTGACGGCTGTGTAGATAGCATTAGATCAGTGTGAACTTCAGGAGAAGAGCACAGCAGCAGACGTGATCCATGTGTGGATAAGAGATTACCCCTGAGCTGGTTTCTCCTTCACTGTGTGTGAAATACTTCCCCCATTGGCTTTCCTCAGGAAAACATTATGACTTACCAATACACAGCTAGCCCACTAGCTAAGTGTCACATTCCCAGACAGCAGTGCTGTTAATACCACCGGCTTAAAACATAAATTTGTTACCCTTTCTCTCTTTAATTAAAATAGGCTACAGACTTCAAAAACATCTGACATCTTGCAGTGACTTCATCTCTCCCAAAGGGGGATGGCTTACTTCTGGAGCTCCTGCCTGACCGCCAACACACAGACAGGGCAGCACATATGCAAGGCAACAAGGCATGCTGTTTCTAAGGAGGTCAGCTAACACCACAGCCATGTAGTCAAGAAATAAATTAACTGATTTATTCACTTATTTACCTGTACGGGGGCATGTGCAGGCAGGTTAGAGGCTATCTTAGAAGGGCTGAGTTTCTTCTTTCATCAAGTAGGTTCCAGAGATTGGTTGGTGGCAAGCACCTTTACCAACTGAGCCATCTCACGGCAACAGATGTACTTTTTAAATGCTTTTAGGTTACTGAAAATCTGTTTACACAGTTTAATCATATGTACAGTCTTAGAAATTCTTATTAAAATATTTTCATAAGTTTACTAAGGCAAGGGGCTAGCACGTCATATTTCTTTTACTTTTTCAGACAGCATCTATTTCTGTAGCCCAGGCTAGCTTTAAATTTGTGGCCATCCTACGTCAATTTTTTATGTGTTGAGTGTACAGGCCTAAGCCGCCATGCCTGGCCAGGTCATCTGCCTCGATCTCCTATTCCGGGCTGTCATTCATTTAACCCACTGTAAATCCCACCACAAACACTGATTAGAGCAATCAACCTAGCGGGAACCTTCTTAAGCTTGTCTGCTAGTCACACGGAACTGAGGGCTTCGCTGCTGCTGCAAACAGGGAACCTGACAGTCACTTCCTATGATTAAAAAGCAACAGATCACTTGTAGATAAAATTGACTGGTGAAAATTTAAAAGACACACATTCAAAGACTTACATTTCCAATAGCCAGCAGTGCTTTGTCAAAAAAGAGAATCATCCCAAAGAACAGGAAAAACACTCCAAATCCTGTTAAGCCCATGCCAATTTCTGCAACAAAATCACATGGTTAACGACAAAGAAGAGTCAGGTCCTCCCCAACCCCATAAACCCAGCACAGAATGCCACAGGGCCCCAGCCCAGCAGCCCAGACTCCAGCATCAGGATCACTACAAAGTGAGGCAGCACCACGAGTTCTACAGCCAAACGTAAATCAGGAACAGAGGAGAAGTTCTTAGGCAGGAGACAGGGAAAGACAGATCGAGACTCTAAACCTTTGCTTATATACATTTTTAGCTATAAAACCCACTCTGACTTAGGCAAATATGCACAGGCTTAAGTATTTACCGCCTACAAACTTTATACTACCAATGTCATATTTAAAGTTAAAACCTGAACTCTTAACCAAGCCTACATTTTTGCTTCTTTATTTAGACACTAACACTTGTCACTAGGAGAGACCAAGGGCTGCTGTAGGTACTGAACGCAGTGGTGGGCACAGTTTAAAGAAGCCTAGCCTGCATCAAAATGCTGTACTGGCCTTGTATTCCCTAGGCCTGCCCTTCAGCACGAGGCCAGACACACTCGTGCTAATGTCACAATGCCAAATCTGCCGCCACCGCTCAGGCTCAGTCACACTGCTGTAGCCAAGAGGATGGCTTGCTCTTTTTATTGTTTTATTTAAGAATTGTTGTTTGCTGACCTGTGATTATTTTCCCTTCAGCTCTAGTGAGCTAAAATCCAGGCCAGTTACAACACAGCCTCTCAACCTGGGATGGGGGCGGGGCTCTGAGGAGCTGATACTTTATTACCTTTACCTCTTTCTACATCTCCACCTCCTAAGTTTTTTGATACTATCTTCCATTTTGATTCTAAAATTATTCAGAAAGAACTTACAAGCCTGTCTACCCACCATTCTTATTTAAATGTATTTGAGATGTAAATACCAAAGGAATACTTTCTTGCTCAAATTCTCAGGAGAATTTCCTAAGGCAATTATCTGGTGTTAGACTCTAATTTCCTAGAGAAAAATATAGAGGAAGGAGGAAGTGAAACTCTCCTAAGTAACAAGTACTTAGGAGCAAATCCTAACAGCCCAGTCATCTGAATGTGACTACCTTCTAGTTCACAAATTGTCAGGATGATGCAACATCCAAGATATTCATTTATGAAGACATGAATCAAGCTGGTCATGTCCTTGCTCTGCAAGCAGGAGGACCTGAATTCAGATGCTGAGCATCTACATAACAAGCCAAGCCAACGGTGGCTCACACCTGCAATCCCTGCCTTGGGGAGGCAGAGGCGGGGATTCTGAAACTCATTGGCCAGGCAGTCTAGCCACATCAGTGAGCTCCAGGTTCAGTGGGAGACCCTGCCATTCGTGTGTGTGTGTGTGTGTGTGTGTGTGTGTGTGTGTATGTATGTATGAATGAATGGAGAATGATTGAACAAGACAATGTCAATCTGGCCACAAAGTGGCCACACACACACACACACACACACACACAAAGTTAAAGCATTCCTCAAGTTTAAAAATAAAGGAAGAAAACGATATGGAAATAGTTCCTATGCATCGAGAACCTGTCAGGAGTCAGGTACTATGAAGTACTTCCCAGAGAATATACAATCTACAATCCTCCCAGGATCACTGGACTGTAATCAGAATCACATCACTTTAGGGTTGGAAGATAACATGTAGAGAGGAGATTCAAGGTGCCCCAAATCAAACTACGGCTAAGTATCTATCTATTTTAACCATTATACATGTTTTTACCTATAGTTAAAAAACGTACTCATTAAACTCAAGGGGACTGGAATGAGCAGAACGTAAGTGACTTAAATTTAATCTTAGTCTAGAACAACCCAGTAGGTACCAGACTTTTTAAGAGTTAGCTGCAGTAGAAAAGACACCCAGGAGGCTCTTCACAGCGCAGGGCCCACAGTGCCTTAGGATTTCTTTAACAAAGTTCTGAGGCTCAAGTTTCCCATGAACAGCCCACTGCTGGTTGCTGTATCTAAGCATCAGTGTGGAGAGCGGCCACACCAGGCAGCAGGGAGACTCCAGACCCAGTGTTCTCAGTCCACAGTCCTACTACAGCCATGATTTATGAAGTGCAGGTCAAAGGCACCAGCCGCCTGTGGACTCTTCTGCCACACTGGCACCAGCCCAGTGCTGCCAGGAATCCCCCATGAAAGGAGTCAAAGCCTCATCACACCCCTTTCTCACCTCCACCTTACCCTTTGTCCCTCTCCTCATCCATCTGGAAGTTCTCTGAAGTCAAAAGGCCTACATGGTGCAGTGATCTTCCTGCCTGAATCATACTTGGCAAAACATAATCTATCTTTTTTTTTCTGCCTATAAAAAATAAAGCTTGATTAAAGCAATATGATACATTAGCTAACATAAAGAAAAGGTCTACTGAAGAAACTTTATAAAGAAAGACCAGTTTAGTTCATTGTCAATCACAGCTGACATTTTAGTGATGGGGACACCTTCACAGACTGAGAGCAGCCCCACCTTCCTCATCACACCCTTTAAGAAACAGAAGAGTTCAACTAAGTAAAACAAATACCACAGCAGCATTTTACTTAATGTGACAATCCAGATATAAGGGGAAGCTGTCCCCATTTCATCTCCCTGAGTAAGTCTTGGCATTTCTTTAGGTCCTGCTGGGATGGGGGAAGGTGTACTATAGTATCTTCAGCCAATCATGAACTGTCATCCACTCGACTCTGCTCAGAGCTTGATCAACCTCCTCATATCTGAAAGCCATGACTCATGCTGGCACCTTTCTGGGCTGCTACTGGTTCAACCCCACAGTCAACAAGACACAGATATAATCTGAATTTGACATGCTCTGGTTCCCTAACCACTGGCTGTAACTCACCATCTCACTTCAGAAATTCACAAGTGAACATCACAGAATTTCACCATCTCAAGAAATCTGGTAAAACGGGGAAAACAGCTTCTTCTGTCCAGAATCCAGTTCCCCACTGTGTTAGTTTTGTTGGAGAGTAACGTTCTCTGCTCTGTGCACAGAGTAATTTATATACCAAAGACTTGTACCATCCCAAGATGGGAATGTTTACATCCAGTCTCCTCAGAAGCTAGTACTACAGTGAAAAGAACAAAGGCTTCTAAGTCCGTAATCCCAGTACCATGGCTTTCTCTGCCTTTGTGTGTAACTGAATGCCTTACATGTTCCAATTCATAAATGGTCCATGTCTCCCTTCCTATGCTCGTGTAAGAATTAAACACATAAGTAATAAAAACTGCTCTTCCGGAGGATCCAAGTGGGTTTCCAGCACCCACATCAGGCAGCTAAAAACCGTCTGTAACTACAGCTCCGGCAGGATCCTATGACTCTGGCCTCCACATACATGTTAGAAAACATTACAAAATAATTAACAGCACTCTTATCCATATAACTACATGTTGCAGTAAACTGAAACAAGTTCATGGGACTTAGTGACAGAAGGAGAAAAAAGGACACTTTTACTTCTGACTAGAACCAAATGAGCCTGACTGGACCAATAGACAGCAACCCTGGGCTAGAAAAGGTAGCTGTACAATCCATAGTAAGACACAGAGTGGACTGCCAGGGTGTGGAGAGAATCATAAAGATCTGTGACATCCCAGTGTGCCAGGACTTGAATTTAAATCTTCAAACTCCACTTGAGAATAACTTCAGGGAAGGTTTTTGTTTCACTTCAGTGGGATGTTAGAATCTTGAAAATCCAAGGTGACTATAGTCTGAAGAAACCAAGTTCACAGCAATGAGCCAAAATGTGGCAAAAGATGTCAGACCCATACAAACATCTTTATAAAGTAAACCTCTTGGGTAGGCGGATAAATAGAGAACTAATTAAGATTGACAAGAAAAGGTAGAAAAATGGAAAAGTCACAGTGAAAACGATGGAGCCTGGGATAACGCTCAGCTAGTCTGGAGAACACTTGGCTGGGATGCTCTAATCTCTGGGGTCACAAAAAAAAAAAAAAAAAGCAAGACTGAAAAGCTGATCAGAATGAGATAGGCAGAAACAGATGCTAAAATAAAACACACCACGAAGTACTGTATACAACACTAATAAAGAAATCCTTTACCTGTAGAGACAGGCAGGGTCTTTCATGCTTGTAATCTCAAAACTTTCGAGACTGAGGCAGAAGGATTACAAGTGGGGAGGCTAGCCTTGACACAATGAGCGCAAGGCCAGCCTCATTTACCGACAATGTGATCCTGACTCCCAACCCAGAAATCTAAAACATCAAAGTCAAAGCTCTGAGCACAAAGTAACTTTAAAATTAGTAAACTTGGTTGAAAGTTAAGCGGGAGGTAAACCTAAGTCCTTGCAAGGGAATTTTGGGTAGGTTGGTAACAGTAGTGTCTGATCACCGCGATCACCGCTCTCTACGCTCCCAACCACGCCAGCCTTGCAGGAGGCTAGGCGCAGGCGGACAGTCCCATTCCCGCCACCCCGGAAACTTGGTACGGCGGCGGATCCAAGTCACGGGGGCAAAGGCGGCGGCGCCACTTGAGCCGGGGCAGGTCGGCGGGCCTCCCGTAGCGGCCCCCTCCCTCCCGCGGGCCGCCGCCCCACGCCACGCTCGTTCCATTCATTGCAGGGCGGAGCAGAGGTTGCGGCGGGAACACCGGCCAAAGCGGGGACCCGGTAGCGCTTACTCTGCGTATCCGTGAGGGAGATCATGGCGGCGGCGGCGGCGAGGACCGCGGTGCCTCGGGGCACACGCTGCGAAGCCTAGTCCGGAGATGAGCCTCGGCGACGCCGCCCGGGCCCGAGCCGCCACGTCTTCCGGAAACACGCAGCTGCCGCCGCTGAGCCGCAAGGCCGCTCGCCATTGGCTGCAGCGAGACCAATAGCACGCGCTCTTGTTCGGATGTGCTCACGGACGCCGCACCACGCAGCCAATCAGAGAAGGCGATGGCTTGTGATTGGTGGAGGGGGCTGATCCGGAAGGGTGGGCGCTGAGGACTGGGCGGCGGGAAGGTTTTTACGCGCGGAGCGGCTGACAGGTTCGTGAAAGTGCCGGTTCCGGCGCGTGGAGCCGAGGCTGTCGGCGGGGCGGATAGGAGCCGGGCGTCGTCTCTGCCGTAGCCTTTTGGAGCTCTGGTCGCCGCAGCATGCGCCTCTGCCTCCTCTTGTGGAGCCGGCGGGGTGGAGGGATGCGCTCAGGGTTAGCGTCCGTTTTCCTGATGACAGCGGACCTGGTTCATGTTTTTGACTGACTCTTCGTAACTTAATTAGTGCTTTAATGTATTTCGTGCTAAGATATCTTTTGCTATGAAGTTACCTAATTTGGGCAAGGGGCAGGTTTTTTTTTTTTTTTTGGGCAGCAAAGTCCAACAACAAAAAAAAATTGAAATAGTGGGAGGAAATGGATTCAGACTGTATCTCTCCTAAACGAAGAGAGCGCGTCTGTTTTCAGATTCTGGAAAAGGCATTTTTTGCTAGACTGTTTACAAAAGTGAAGAGAATCAATCTCTGCCCTGATAGAAGAGGATCTAGGAAGTGATAAGGAGGTGCTCTCATACACGAGGAAGGAGGAGTCTTGACTTAAACCCATTCTTAAATGTCCGTTAGTTTTGTAATCAAGGCATACTTGTCTTAACAGTCTTGTACAGGAAGGGTACAAATTCGATAAAGGAAACAGTTCAAGTGAGAATAGACAAATGCAGAATCTGCCTTTGGAGAGCACTCTTAGATTTAGCAAATATAAAATTAAGCAATATGTAACATGCTTTGAAACGTTTGTTTTTGTTTTTATGTAATAGTGACATATTGTCATTGAGCAAAAAAGTTGTTCATAACAGTTCATGAACACATGAGATCCTGACTCCTAACACAGAAAACTAATAAAAACACCGGCCCTAATAAAAGCCAGTGTTCTCACTGAGCACAAAATGACTTTAAAATTAGCAAACTACTGAAACTTAGACAGGCTGAAAACCTAAGTTCTTGCAAGGGAATTTTGGGCAGGTTACACACCTACCTAAATAATTAATAATAATACAAAATTAAGCAAAATATAACACACTTTCTAATTTTGTTTTTGTGTAAGGGTAGTAGATTGTCATTGAGCAAAAAAAATGTTCATAGCATTTTGGGGAAGTGAAAATTCAGGCTTAAGTTTTAATCATTAAATTTTAATATAAATCATGTTTTCTTCCATCTTTAATTGTCCCAGATTCTTTTAGGCCAATAGAGTACTGATAATGTAAGTGAGGAAATTTTAGAGAGAAATGGAATAAGTTCCCTGTAGAAGAGAGAAGGTTCTGAAGATGACTTGCTTAGAATACTAATTTCTTTTAAAGATGCGTTTAACTGTAACTCTCTAAAGCAAGTGTGCAGTGAGCTGCCAAGTGCTTTATTTATTCATTTATCCATTTATTTATTATTATTATTTTTAAATTTATCCTCATTATTATTTGTAAGATGAGTCCTGCCAGGCATGGCTGTGCATGCCTTTAGTTTTAGTACCTGGGAGGCAGCACCCCAGTTTTTAAGTCAGAGAGAAAGGCATAGAGGAACAGTGTGTCATGTTGCTAAAGTACACATGGGCCTGGTGACACAACTATTTAATATTCGGCCTTTTGGCTTTATCACTTTGCACCTGTAGGATATTTGGTGAGTGTTGTTGACATTCTATCTGGCACTAGCGTCTGTAAGATTTTTTAAAAAAACTATATTGCTTTATAAGTTTTTTGTATATAATAGTGACAGATTGTCATTGACTTGAGCATTACTGATAGTATTGATTTCGTTCAGTTTTTGTTTTGTGGTGTCGGAGATTAAACTCATGACCCTGTATAGCCGAACATGCTAAAGCCAAAAGGCAAAGCAAGCAGAGCTAGGACATAAGAGAGCGGAGAAAGGTGTATTGCCATCAGGAAGCAGGGAGAACAGAATCGTTTTGAAAATGGTGCTCTCCAGGAAGAAAGGAGGGGAGAGGAGTGGTTAGGATGACTGTTCATACGGGGCAGGAACATTGGAAAGGTTCCATCCCTCCACATACTCAGTTTGCACCAGAAGTGTGTTGCACAGGCCTCTGCCCCTGAAGATGCCTGCGTTGCCTAGTCACTAATGCCTGTGCATGCTAACAGGACCTGTGCCAACCGAAACAGTATTGCTGGTAGCATCTCACCATGTCTGTTCTTTCACTTCAGAAGGACGTTTGGATCTCCGCTTCAGTTTTAGAATGGCATCCGTCTCAGGTCAGTGGATGCAATTGTTCCTTGCATGTTACTGTCTTTCTACTTTGATTTGTTTCTTTGATTAAAATGTTAGAAAAATCTTGATTCTATGAATTTTTTTTAAAGCTACTTTATTAATATACACAACAATTTCCCTTGTGAGTACTAGTAAACAGACAGGTCATGAATGATCAGAGCATCTCCACTGTGTAACTGTCATTGCTGTCCATCTCCAGAACCTTCTCACCACCCAGATGGCTGCTGGTCCATAAAACTTCTCGTGCTTGCTTCCTCCAACCCTGGAGAGTTACTCTTCTTCCTCTCTCTAAACTTGTTTAGGGGTGTTATACGCAGGGGTGTTTGTCTAACCTCATATGACGTAATGTCTTCTTGGTAATGCATGTCCAAGTATAAAGTAGTTCTCCCCATTAATGCCAGTGATGTTCCATTGTCTGTAATGTGCTGTGCAGTGTTTTGTTTGTTTATTGATCTGTTGTTGAATAGTTGATGTTTCATTTTGTATGTGTGTGTGAGTGTGTGTGTGTGTGTGTGTGTGTGTGTGAATATGGGTATATGTATGTCACAGCATTTGTAGAGAGAGCAGAGTCAGTTCTCTTTTCACCGTGGATTCTAGAGCTGGAAATCAGGCCATCAGGCAAGCGCAGCAAACATTACTGCTCACTGGCCATCTCTCTAGTTCTTTTGAGTGTTGGACCTACTGATGAAATGGTAATTTTATGTTCAATGTTTCGAGGACTTGGTGCTGGTTTGCACAGTGGCTGTATTATGTATGTTCCCATCAGCAGTCCATGAGGGCTCTGAGAATAATTTTGATTGATGTCTTGGAGACTGAGGGCATACAAAGAAGAAAATATAAATCACTAATAACCACACTGCTCCAGTTAATATGAACACTAAATGAACACTAATTGGCACCAGCTTTCTTAGCTTTCAACCACAGTTTTAATGGTTTGTACAGGTTTTGAATGTGATTTGAAAAAACAAATATAGACTCCAGATGTGGTACTAACATTTTTATGATTTAATAGGTTTAATTTCTTTCATTAATTTATTTATTCATTTTACCTCCTCGTCTCTCTTCCCCTCCTCCCCGTCACACAACACCTGAAATGTGTGACATTGTTTTAAACTGACCTTACATATTTGAACTTTTGGACTCTCTCGCCTCTCTCTGATAGCATAAAAAGTGCTACAGTGGACACATTGAGATCTAAATCTTTATGTGGCGTTCTGAGTAGTGCCTTAAGTTCTCAGAAGCAGTTACTCCGTGGCTGACCTTCCTCAGGTCAGTTCTCAGTGCATTGATGTATTTCTCTCCATTGCAGGTTTTACGTGTTCAGACTGTGTTGTAATATCAGATCTTGTGCTTGGTTTGATTGATGGGTGGCTGGCAAGGGCAGGGAACTTTTAAACTAGGATGGTTCTCTAATCTTTTCTGGGGTGTAGTGGTTATGGCCTGCTGCATGCTACCCTACCAGTTGGGAAACAAGATTGAATTCTCTTTAGAAAAACCACTCATAAGAGTTTTTCACCACCACACACCACACACCACACAAACAGGCATACAGTGTTACAGTTTGCCTAAATGCAAGTGTGGATATATGACCTAAGTTTTTGGCTTTGGTTTGTTGCTTTGTATTCGATAGGAGAAAACCCTTTGTTAACTTCAGCTTGGGACAGTGTTAGAATATCTACACATGCACCATAAACCTAGGAACACTGGTGTGTGACCCACGCTCCTCAACATGCTCTTGAGATGGAGTAGCAGCAGAACCCCCCATGCTCTTGGCTGTGTTCTCCTTTATGGGTTGTTGACGTCATTCACTGAGTGATTACTCTCACCTCCTGAGATCTGTATTGGAGAGGCTAGCTTTAGAGATAGTAGCACTTTGAGTACTGTCTCAGCCCCCAGATTTTCATACACTCTTGTTCACCAGGACTTTGCGTGGGGTCCCGCGTGCTGACTTTGTTGCGTAGGTTGACACTAACTCCTGGATCAGGCAGAATTTGATCAGAGAAGCAGAAGTGCCAAGGCTGTGAAAAGGATTTACTGCAGTGACTAACCCTTACTTGACCATGGGAGGTAGTTAAGTCCTCTCTCGATGTTATCTGTGTGTCAGATTAGGTCTGAGGTGGCTGAGAGGCGTGCAGGGCGAGAAGAGGTCTAGACGTTGGGTGAGGTAGGTAAGCCCTCTCTCGATGTTGTCTGTGTGTCAGATTAGGTCTGAGGTGGCTGAGAGGCATGCAGGGCGAGAAGAGGTCTAAATGTTGGGAGCAAAGCAAAATGCTCTCTGTGAAGATGGACCACTAGTTCTTAACACATGACATGTCCACGTCTCAGCTCTCATGTAGTTCAGAAGGACACTGTCACAGAGCTGCTGTTCTTGCATGCACCCTGGCTGTGGGTTCAGAGACTAAAGGAGAACAGGCTCTGGAGGCCCTGCTGCTTTCCTGAGCTTACCTCATAGCAGTTCCATGTCAGGAAGGTGATTAGCCCTGATCTGACACTGATCTAGATGTGTAGATGTGGAAAGAAAGGTTTCTGTTTCAGTTCTAAGGTCTAGTTTTCTAGCACTGCTTAGAGTAGGGGATGCTGGGCAATGTAGTTTCACCGTAGCTAAGGCAGCACAGCACAGATCCCACCCCTTGGCCTCTGACTTACTTAACTTACAAATGAAGGCAGTGGTGCAATCCATTCTGCCATGACACTGTTCCTTGTGGAGCCTCCCAGAGAGATCATAGATTGCCTTTATTCGTCTCAGTCACAGCTTAACTAGGAGGGTAACTACTAGTAGTTTGTGTTAGATATTTGGGAAACAGAAGAGGAACTAAGAAAGTAAAACCAGAAAGCCACAAGCATGGCCAATAGGCAAATCACAAAGAAAAGGAGAAAGACATGGTGTGCGGTCTTATTTCTGGTGGTCAGCAGTCAGAGTTGGTGTTCAGAGCTGCCTTCTCCAGCTTCCTATGTGAGCTGTTTCTGGTTTGTTTCTATGTGAAGACTTCCCTTATTGGAATGCTTATTAGAGTTGCCATTGTCACTTTGTAATAGCTTAACCACAGAAATATATGGGGATGGTGGGAGGTGCCCGATGAACCCCTGTTCCAGATATAGCCCTTATCTCTATGGTGTGGTAGCGACCCACCTCCTCCTTAGTAGTCACAGTCACCTTCCCCAGCCAGCTCAGCTGCCTCATGCCTGTTGATTTCCTAGTGTCCAAGTGCAGGCCATTGGCTTCTGTTTTTGAGCCACTGTTCTTTTCCTTGGTAGAAGCATCTTCCTTGATACCCAGATCATCAAGACCAGCAGCCTCTGAAGTTTGAGGGACAGTTTAGCTAGTGGCTCATTCAAGGTCTGAGTAGGAGGAGCAGCTGCTTCCTAATGTTGTGAATTGGGCTACAGGAGAGGCATCAGTACTCACTACTGTGGACCAGACTATGTGTCTGTCTGTTGTCTGTCTGTCCGTCTGTCCCTGTCCCCCTCCCCCTCCCTCTCTCTCTTTCTTGAAATGACTTTTTGTTATTTTCTCAGGGCAGCTACTTCTAAACATTGAGGGACATGATTTGATCACTGAATTCCCTAGAATTTCATGTGCTGTGCTTTGAAGTAGTTTGTGTAAAATATGAATGTGGTCCATAAGGCATTTTGTAAATAGAAGTCTAGTGGATTCCACAGAGGCAATTCAGGGAAGGCAAGCCCTTGTGCAGTGTCTAACTGAGTAAGATACACGCATCACAGAAGCTTCCAGTGTCTTGTCAACTTGCTGCCAGTCATCTGGTCTTCCTCTTAAGAATGATGCCACAGAGGAGACTCAGTGTGTACTGTCTGTAAGCTGGATGCTGACCAGATTAGTCTGAGCGAGTGGATGTTAGTGCTGTAAGACGGGCAGCTTGTTCTTGCCCTTGTACAAGAATGGACTTGGCTGATAGATATCTAGATGGTTTTATCCACTTGATGAATTAGCATTTTCCTTATTATTAGTGGGCCTTCACAGAGGACTCAAGTAACTTCACAGTTATGCCCATGTGGGTTTCCTACACAGTGCTCCCAGACCCTGTGCTACTTTCCCAGGATCCTCTCTGCTCAGCCCTAACCACCCTGTCAGTTTATCCCTGGCAGTGGATCATTGTGGATTTGTACTGAGGTACTGTGAGAAGCAGTAAGCACTGACAGAGGAACTGCAAACCAGAACTCTCTCCGATTTGTTTCTCAGGGCTCCCTGCAATAATCATGTTCATTTTCAGACTGTGCCAGTGTGTCACACAATCTTCTCCAAGTTGAGCCTGGATTGTGTTTTTCTTCCTCAGTCTAATAGAGTTTCGGTGTAAGGTACCCCCTGAGAGGTCATGAGGTCATGAGGATGATGAGGGGGCAAGATAGGCTTGTACCTTTCGTTCTTGCCTTCACTTAGAACTTGCTTGAGCTCACTTTTTCATAAGCTGCCTCCATTATGGCCTGGATGGTGTGCGTTATGAATGGATGTGCTAATGGTAGGAAGCACAGGTAACGCACTAACTTAGTTTCTTGTAGTACTTAGGACTAGCCACAGTTGATTTCAGAAGGAAGGTAATAAGCATCTGTGGAGAACTGTGGACAGAAAGGTGTGATGACACATGACTGTAATTTCAGTATTAGAGAAGCTGAGTGAGGAGGATTATAAGTTCAAGGCCGACCTGGATATGTCAGTGAGACTCTTTCTCAGAATACAAAGAGGACTTGGTCTGTAGGTTAGGGGTGGAATGCTTGTGTGGTCCACCAGAGGTCCTAGGTGCAGCGGTGCTGAGTTAAAATAACAATAACAACAGTAAGCTATGTGTGGTTGTGGGAGTTAGGTAGGTAGCGGTGCCTGGTTAGCTCTGACAACAGTGAGGCTACCGAGCATGGGAAAGTGAGGATGTGCTCGGGCCTGCATGGGTGGGCTGCGTCCTGTAGGATAAGCCAAAACTCAGGAGGATTCATTGGATGCTCACTGGGCTTGCATCAATGTGCCATCACATCCAGATGCTGTGTCCTGCAGAAGAGCCAAGACCTCAGTCACGTACATTTGCAAACAAACCTACCCCAAATTTCCAGGAACACGGAGAAATTGCAGCAGGCATTGCAGAAGCTGGCTTCTGACTCATGGGAACAAAGAGCACCAGCAGATCCCTGACCTGAGTGAGATGCAGGAGGACCTGACCCCATGCCTAGCATCCCAGTGAGAACCTGGTGGCTGCCTCATTTCTTCCCTTTAGATCATAACTACAAGATTTAATCCCATGAAGAGGCATTCTACTACACCATTACTAAAGCACATGTGAAACCATTAGCTTTAAAATTTCCCTCACTTACCTTGATTTGGTATCACAAAGATCCTCACTGTGATTGGATACTTGAGTCAGTACTTGACTTGAATAGTAGGACTGCATCCTGAGGCTTCATTAAGTTCGTAGCTGTGTGTTGTAGAGCAGGTTATCACAGCACTGTTTGTCATTTCACACGTTCCATCAACTTGCCTGTGATGATTGACAGGCTGTTATCATGCACTGCCTCAGTCCAAATGTGGAGGTGTTTGAGAGGTAATGGCTCAGTCACCAGCTGGCTTGCTTGCTTGCTTGCAGAGATTTAGGTGACTGCTAGACCGGTTCTGTGTAACATGATGAGAATGGCAACTGTCGTTTATTACATGTTTAGCTGCTGACCAGGGCCCGTCCAAAACTCCTGTGTGTTGAACCACTGAACTTTGCCAACAGTACTTTGGTCTCAATAAGTGCATATTATGGACATTTGGTAGAAGGGGACATCGAAGCACTGGCTGGTGTTTCACATAGATCACTTAGCTGGGAAGCAGACGAGTCCCAGGTCTCTGTGACACTAGAACGTTCTTAGCCCTCTGCTCTCCTACTTTTAGACTTGTAATTTAGACAGAGGGATTTTCAGGAACCAATAGGGAACCTCACGCTGTTGGTTCTGTCTCCCCTCTCCCCTTGCCCCAGCTCTAACAGAGGAACTGGAGTCCGTAACCAGTGAGCTCCATGCAATTGACATCCAGATTCAAGAACTCACAGAGAGGCAGCAAGAGCTCCTTCAGAGAAA
This sequence comes from Grammomys surdaster, assembly GCF_004785775.1. Taxonomy (NCBI): domain Eukaryota; kingdom Metazoa; phylum Chordata; class Mammalia; order Rodentia; family Muridae; genus Grammomys; species Grammomys surdaster. Next base: position 6,994,660 of record NW_021620983.1, read on the forward strand.
GTCAGCCCTGACAAAGAAAATCAAGCAGTGCTTAGACGGCTCTGCTGCTGAGGCGAGCGGTGACTGTGACACGTCACCAGCTTCGTGGAATAAAGAAGGTTTGCCAGTCTCCTGCCTTCTGATTGCTTCAATCTGGAATGTCATCACTCTGGATCAGTGTGTACCAGGAGATAAAGCTGTCTGCCGTGGGGAATTTGCAGGCAGATATTCTTCATCCGTGTGCTGTAATATTTTATATGTAAACTTGAAATTTGGGGTTTTATTTTCTCTGCACATGGTCTTAGTAGCAAGCATCAGTGTCAAAAAAAAAAATGGATATCAGCTAAATTTTTAAGCATTAACTAAAACAAAAAGTTAGCCAAACCCTACCCAAACAGATCCTGCCCCTTGGTTTTTGTTTGTTTGTTTTTTTGCTTTTAGTTTTCTTTCTTTCTGAGACTCAGTCTTTAAACCCTGCTGTTCCGAAACTCACGCAGACCAGTTTGGCTTCCGAGTCAGAGAGATCTGACTGGCTCCTGAATGTCTGGATTAAATGCATGTGCCACCACACCCAGCCCAGAACAACCCATTCTTAACTGAAAGTCTTGAATGAAGGGCTAGAAAGATGGCTCAGTGGTTAAGAGCACTGATTGCTGGAATGGTTCCCAGTGCTTACATGGTGGCTCACAACCATCTGTAATTCCAGTTCTAGGGTCTATAACACCTTGTTCTATCTAGTCTCTGAAGCATCAAGCACTCACATGAAACTCAGACATATATGCAAGCAAACACTCACCTATAACAATTAAAAACTGTTGTACAAAACATTTATTATTAAATTTAATGAAATACTTCAGGAAATTATAATTTGGTATATGTGTGGAGATTATTTTCAGTACTTATCTCTAGATGCAAAACATTTACACCCAGATTCCAGAATTTAAGTTAATTCGTGCTTGACGTTTCAGCTATGAACTCCTTAGCCACCACTGACTGTCCTTCCTGTGCCTGCCTGAGCACCGCCCTCCTTCATGCATGCTAATTTTCAGTTATTGGCAAGTGTTTACATTAGGTTCTGATGTAATAACCATAAAACAGTCACTATGCTTTGTTTTGACTACTTATAATAATTACAGAATTGTTATGAACGTTTTGATGGTTCATAAATATTAAAAGTTTTATGTACTTTTGTGATCTGTATACATTCTGGTAGCTTTATGTGGAAAGCAGCCATTCACATCTCCTTTACACTCTCGATCCTTGTAATCTTTTTTAGCTTATTTTTCTCTTTCTAGATTTTCCGTGGTCCGGAAAGGTAAAAGATGTGCTGCAAAATATTTTTAAACTGCAAAAGTTCAGACCTCTGCAGCTGGAAACCATCAATGTCACCATGGCAAGAAAGGATATCTTTCTTGTCATGCCCACAGGAGGAGGGAAGAGCTTATGCTACCAGCTGCCTGCGCTGTGCTCAGATGGTATGTACAGTAAGAAGTGGTTGATGTGACTCGAACTCACGCCTCACCAGACTTTCCATCCACTTGTTATCAGTAGCAGGTATTTACTACCATGGCTCCACAGGAGAAAGAGCTTATGTGAGGACGGACAGAGAAATGGTGAAGTCAGGGTTGCGCATAGAGAGTTCACAGTGCTTATAGGCATACTGGTGGGCTGCAGTGGGGGGAAGCATGCAATGAGATAGCTCTGGGCCAGGTGAGCTAGCCTGCACTATGCAAATGCCTCCGAACCCACCACAGTGAACTATGTCCTCCCAAGTGGCATGGGAGAGAGGAGGGCTGAATGACACCTGAAACCAAGAGAAGGAGGAACTTGCAGAAAGCTGAGGCTGGACAAGGACAGGAGAATAATCAGGAGGGTGGCTGTGATTAGCCTAGGGATAGGAGAGATGGGAGGGGCATTAACCTCTGGTGGCTGCTGGCAGAAGGTCACACAAAAACCAGGACCTGAAAGTTAGGCTAGAGGCTGGGAATAGTCTTTGCCCTTGGCTATGAATTTAGGTAGATCTGGCATGTGACCCAGACAGCAAATGTTGAAGTGAGTGACTGGAAGCCGAGCTTCTGGGGGGGGGGGGCTACTCTGGAAAAGAATGGCTAACGAGGAAAGGAGAGCAGTCTTAGTCTGTCTGATGTGCTGTCTGATGTGCTATACCACACTGTCTTAGACTGGATAACTTATAAATAACTGAAGTTTATCACTCACAGTTCTGGAGCTCTTGGAGGCCAAGACCAAGATGGTAGCAGATTTCAAGATGTCTATAGTGGACCTGTTCCTCAGATGTGGCCCTTTCTTGCTGCATCCTCAGATCATAGGACCAGTCCCTTGATCCTTGTTTATTGGGACATTAATCCCAGGCCTCACCTTTCCTGACTTACTCTCTTCCCCAAGGGCTGTGCTCTTCGCACCATCCCAGTGGGTGTTAGGTTCCAACAAGAATTTCAAGGTTCAAGGATTCAGACCATCATGGTTTCTGACAATGGGGACATGACCATGTTTAAGTGTATTGAGTGCCTGTCCCTAATGAGGAAGAAGGTGAACGTGTGAGAAAGAGAAAGAGAGTAACAGACAGGGCAAGAGCCCTCTTAAGGTCCCTGCGTGAGTGCCAGGTGACTGTAGGGAACAGAGAGTGGAAATTGAACGGTGGGTCACTTTAACAGCTCACAGCAGCTCACACACGAGGAGTTCCTTCCGTCAGTCACTGCGCTACTCACTGGTTTTCACTCAAGCTGCCTGCCTGCTGTGGAAAGTGAAGGCCACGTGTGCCTGCCACCCTCAGCAGCACAGGCTATGTTCTTTTGGACAGCTTTGAATAATTTTTCCCTGATACAACAATTTAGTATGTATGTTATTTCATTGAGGTTTTCTATACTGCTTGTTAAAGATGGTAACAAATTAAAAATACTAAAATGTGTTTCCATAGGATTGAAGAAAGGTAGAGATTTATGTTTTCTTTTAAAAAGTACTTTTTTTTTTTGGTTTTTTGAGACAGGGTTTCTCTGTGTAGCCCTGGCTGTCCTGGAGCTCACTCTGTAGACCAGGCTGATTTCGAACTTAGAAATCCACCTGCCTCTGCCTCCCAAGTGCTGGGATTAAAGGTGTGCGCCACCACTGCCCGGCTAAGAAGTACTTATTATTTGAGTTTTTCTGTGTGTGAGTGTATATCTGTGTCCACATGCCTGAGCTCAGAAGAGGCATTAGCTCTCCTGAAACTAAAGTTACAGATGGTTGAGAACCACCATGTGCTGGGAATTGAATTCCAGTACTGCGTGAGACTCAGCTCTTAACTGCCAAGCCATCTCCCCAGCCAGCACAGTGACTCTTCTGTTTTATTTACTAGCCTTACGTTCATCTTATTTGGTCATTTACTTTGCCCACCTCTCTTATTACTTGAATTGATCAGTCTGCATTGGCAACTGCCTGATTCTAGGCAGGCCTGCAAGGTGCAGGAAGCGATGACCTTAGTGCACTGTGGTGGGATGGAGAGTTGAAAGTAGGTTTTGGTTTGTTTTTCTCTTTTAGGTTTTACACTTGTGGTTTGCCCACTCATCTCTCTTATGGAAGACCAGCTGATGGTTTTAAAACAGTTGGGAATTTCAGCTACTATGTTGAATGCGTCTAGCTCTAAGGTATGGGAGCGTGGTTTGGGTTTTCAGATGTGAAGTCTTAACCGATGTGGGAGTCTCACCTGCATCTGAGTTGCCTGTAAGGTATAAACTCTAAGTGCTATGTCAGGAGCCTCGGGCTTCTGCTCACAGCCTAGTATTGGACACTGTCTATTTTTTATGCCCCGTGAATTATCAATGCCTGTTTTTACTTATAAAGATAAAAACACAAACCGTGAAAAGCCCCAGGATCTATGACACATGAAGTCATAGAGTTTGGGTTCCGTGTCCATGATAAACTTGTTGGAAGCAGCAAGCTTATTTATTCTCTTAGGTCCGCTTCGGTCCTGCAGCAACTCAGAGCTTAGTGCTGTTGGAGACTGCATTCCACACGACAGCCTTTCTCCTGTCTAGCACTTTGGAGGAAGCATTTGCTAACATGTTTTGTTACGCAGTATAAAAGCAAGGAGGGACTGGGGAGATGGTTCCGTGGGTACAGTGCTTGCAGCATGAGGGCAGCCTGAGTTTAACTAGAGACAGGAAGCTCCCTGGAGCTTGCCAACCAGCTAGCCTGTCCAGTTGATGAACTCATGGCTCAGTGAGAGGTTGTGTCTCAAAAAAATAAGGTGGGGCAGATAAAGGAGGAAAGTTCACTCTGGCCTCTGATGTCGACTCCATGTAAACATGTACACATGTACATATATATACACCACACAAAAATAGCAGGGAAGAACCTTGAATTGTGCAATCTATCTCAATACAGAAGACGAGTTACTAAGAGCACCTATGTGTGGACATGGACTATCTTACCGTATCTGTAGGACTGACCTTCCCAGCTGTTCCTTGTAAATTCTGTTATGTCTTCTTTAAAATACACAAATGGCTGCCATTCTCCACCTATACCTTAATCCCTTGATATTCATAGGAACAAATCCCAGGCCTCATGTTTTCATTGTAAATTTTTTAGTGTATAGGTCTTGTTATTGTTTTGCCGTATTATACTTACTTGTGTGTCAGTGGACTAGGGCGTGGACATTGCCATAGCGCATACACAGGTGGAGGTCAGAGGACAGCCTGCTGCAACAGTCACTTGTTCCTTCTGCCATGTGGACCCTCCCTGAGGATAAAACTCAGGCTGTCAGGTTTGGCAGTAGGCTCCTTTGCCTGCTGAGCCATCTTTCTAGCCCGTGTATGTACCTCTGATGAAGAGAAAAAAGAGAGCACAGTGCAACACTTAGCAATCTGTCTAAAATATTAATACTTAAAAGAGTCTACATATTTAAATGGGTATTTGATAACTTCATTAAATTAGTGATAATTAAAATAGCTAAGTAGTCTTGTTCATGAGTGTAAATTATAAATTTAATGAATGAATTTGTAAAACCTACCATTATGGCCCCAGCTACTGTATTTAGTTTACATTTTAGGTTTTATTATTAACAATTTTACACATTGTTTATTGGAGAATCTTGACACATTCATGTTTCTTTCTCTTTTTTTGCCAAGTGACTGATTTTTATCTTCAGCACTCTGGATGTGAGTCACTGAGACACTACTTGCACAGCTGCCACAGAGCTTACCTGAGGCATGGCTTCAGTTTTAGAGAGCCAGCGTCTGCTTCGGGAAGAGCCCTGGGCTGTTGCCCTTCTGTTGCTTTCTAGTAATGAACGCCAATTTTTCACTTAGTATCGTGGTCCACCAACTTGACTGACTCTACTCTGACAGTTTGTATTTTGTCTTTAATAGGAACATGTAAAATGGGTTCACGCTGAAATGGTGAATAAAAACTCCGAGTTAAAGCTGATTTATGTGACTCCAGAGAAAATTGCAAAAAGCAAGATGTTCATGTCCAGACTGGAGAAAGCCTATGAAGCTGGGAGGCTGACTGGAGTTGCAGTGGATGAAGTGCATTGCTGCAGTCAGTGGGGTCATGACTTCAGGCCTGGTAAGGATGCTTGCCCTGGGGAGTGCGTTCTCACTCTGCTCATCCCGGTGGAAGGGCCTGCCTCTGTTCAGACTGTCCGCTCATGGAGTGGGTACTCATTTCCTCTGCCTTCCATTCATTACTACAGCACCTTAGCCACTTGTTAGCCTGTGAGATGCTGTGAGATACATGCCTACTAGCCATGTTACATCTTGACTTTTTCCTAGTGATTGAGGAATTTGTAGGACTTCAAACTATTCTCATCTTTCTGGGTTTCAGTATACCACCCAGCGCAGAGAAGCTGAAGTTTAATGAGACATTTTAGTAATACTTCAGCTGCCAACATAATCCTAACGACATTCTAGAGAAAGTTACTCAGAATTGTTTTATTAAAAAAACAATCTTGGCTAGGGTGACTGATTGCTGTGCAGTCCATTCACAGGTATGGACCTGGGTTTGAGTCCCTAGGACCCATGTAAAGCTGACTCTAGCACCTCAGCACTTCGTGTGAAGATAGGAAGGACGATCCCTGGAAGCTTGCAGGCCAGCCTGCCAGGTGAATACAGCACAGTAGCAACAGCAAAAGAGATCTTGCCTTAGAGTAGATGAGGAACCAACACCTAAGGTGTCACTGACATCTGCATGGATGTGCTCACACATACATCCTACATACATGCACGTACACACATACACATTAGTAATTACTATTATTGTTGCTGTTATTTATTTTTTGAAACAAGGTCTCTGTGTAGTCCTGGAACTCGATATGTAGACCAGGCTCACCTTGTGTTCACAGAGATCTACTTGCCTCTGCCTCCCGTGGGTGGGAATTAAAGGCGTGTGCAACCACACCTGGCTACAATTTTAAATCGAGAGTTCCCATTCCCTGACCTTGCCCACTTTTCCTTCTGCAATTTTTCACTCAAGGACTTCCTGGGTCAGCCTGCTCCTCTGTTATGGGTCCCATGTCTTCCCCATGCAGGCTCTGGGTTGTAGTTATGGTCTCTGCTGCATTTGCCCTGGACTGTCACTCTTCTACTAGCCCGAATTGGGGTGGGGTAGTCACTTCCCTGATGTCTCTACAGCCGCACTGCTTTATACCGCCGATCAGCTTTCCATCAGTCAGCCAGTTAGCCCTTTAGTTGTCTGCAGTCCTTCCAGCAGGTTCTACCTCAGTGGTTTACACCAGTCAGCTCTTAGTGTGACACTTTCTTCTTCCTTGTTTACTGTCATGTAACAAACACTATTGAATTTCTTACTTTCCAATTTTTTTTGTCTCTTTCAGTTTTTCCTTAGATACCAGTGTTTTCTAGAGTTCTATTTTGTCTGTCTTTATCTTTCTTTTCTTTACATTTCTTCAGTGACAGTGGTCTTTTGGCCAAAGACTGATTGATAAATTGATAAATTTTAGCACTATTATCTTCAAAATATTTTTGTTAGATTTATCTATTGTGTGTGTGTGGGTGTTTTACCTTTGTGTATATTTATTCACCTTGTGTGTGCCCGGTGCACAAGGAGGACAGAAGAGAGTGTTGGATCCCCTGGACTGGACTGAGGTACATGTGGGTCCTGAGAATGGAACCCAGTTGAGCATCCAGTGATTTTATCCATATTGTCACTGCAGTTCAGCACTGCAGGTATCTGATTTGGGCCTTGTAATGAGATACCTTTTATCCAGTGTTTGCCTGTTCTAGCATCATTTGTGCAGTGTCTTTGACTTGAGAGTTGTGTGATGACCTCTCATATTTTATCAGATGGAGCCCTGCCGTCTTACCAGCTGGCTCTATTGTTCGTAGCTTCAAGGAAGTCTGCTTTCTTATGAGTGTTTCAGTGAAAATGCAGGCAGAAATCAGAGGTACTGTGAAAATGACAAGTAAATTGGTTATAAGACAGACTCTGCATAGCTGCAGGAAGAACTGAACATAGGGAATTCAGAAGGGCAAAGCGGAAGGACCAGCGGGTAACCTTAGAGCACTTTCCTGAGCACTGAAGGAGGACAGACCAGAGCTGGGAGGGCCACACATGGTATCAAGGGGCTTGCAGTAGGGAAGTTCATGGAGAGCCCTTTGTGAAGCCGTGACCTCTACGTAATGTCTGTGGAGCCTGCTAAGGTTCTAGCAGAGCCAATGTTGGTTGTCAAAGCTTGCAGTTAGAAGAGGAGTTCAAGGAAGAGTGGAAGAGAGCTAGGTTGGCTAGAACTTGTCAGGAAGATGTTCAAAGACAAGCAGCACTTGGTAGTGTACATGAAAGGAATTCTGGGAAATAGAATGAAATGGATTGGACAGTAGATTGGACAGGAGACCATACCGTGTGATCTGGCTCTCCTGAATGGTGTGCTGGGTAATGTCCACAGTGACTACTACTATGCACTCTGCTCCTTCTTGACCCAGTTAGTGAACTTCCATGTATTCTTCCAGACCTGACACCAATGCCATCTCTGAAATCTATAGCTCCTCAGGCAGTCACGTTCTCCTCAGTGGTCACAGGACTCTCTCTTGGCACCTACCATTTCCCACCACATTTCTTTTTCAGTTGCTTTCAAACATTTAAATACTGAAAGGGACTGAAGGACTTGTCATGATTGAATGTATGTGACAGGTACCAGTCAGAATGGTGTCTCAGAAGCATGTTCTTCCTAAAGCAGTGGCCTTACATTGTCTTCTGCTCTGAACAGATGCTCTTGAATGGTACCAGGTGGTAGGGTTGCTGATGATCACGCAGATGATGGATGATGGTGTCTTCCAGCTGTTCGCAATAGAGTCAAGTGCTCTGATGATCTCACTGTCCTTTGAGCCCGTTGTCTAACAAGTATACCACAGTGCATAGCTTGACAGCTTGCCTAGTGTCCCTTATTGCATGACCTCTTCTGGGGCGATCGATCACTGCTATTTACCCAGCTAGAGAAGGTAAGGGCATAAGAACAGTTCTACAAAACAAGTCCTGCTTAGTGAAGTGATGGGCTATCTAGTACTTACAGGTGCATGGGTGACTCATGAATGCTGGAGTCCTGGATAGAACTTACAGGCGGTTACACTCCTGGAGAGCCTCCCTTCTCCCACTGATTGCTTGCTTATGTAACCTCAGAGAGACGCCTTGTCAGTCATGTGAGTTTTCTGAGCCCGAATGGCCTGCCAGGAATGTTTCAGTCAAGAGGAACGAGCTGCACAAGACCTGCTTTCAACAGGGAATTAATGTGACCTCTGTCAAGAACATTGTTTCTGAAGAAAAGTGCAGCAAAGCCTCTGAATTCAGGAAGTGTCGGGCCTTCAAATTTAGTTATAGCTAAGTCTGCAAGTGAAATGAGGTGGCTGTCGTCATTCATCTGTGCTGTTAAAGATCTGACTCATTATTTCGCAGGGACAGACAGACCATTGTCATCTTTTTCAGATTATAAGGCACTTGGCATCTTAAAGCGCCAGTTTCCCAACACCTCACTGATTGGGCTGACGGCAACAGCAACCAACCATGTTTTGAAGGATGCACAGAAAATCCTGTCTGTGGAAAAATGTTTGACTTTTACAGCATCTTTCAACCGACCAAATCTTTACTATGAGGTATACAGAGGTTATACTTCTTCATTGTGTTTATGACATAATAACTTAGTATAAACAGTTTTAATGTTATGAAATAATTATTAGGACATTAATAAAGTTAGTGCTTTAGTTTATCTGTGTCTTGTGCAGTATAATCCACATTATGCTAAATAGAAAACTATACTGTGTTAAATGATCTGTCTTCTATATGCATTATGAGCAAGTAGGGTATATTTGCTAACTTCTTTCTTACACAGGATTGAGAGCAAGAAGGGGTGAAGCCCAGAGCCCTACTGATCTCTGTGTAACTGAGTAATAGAAATATAAATACACACTGATGAGTTTTCCAGTATTTCTCATGTGGATTTTATCTGATATATATGCTTGAAGGGAAAATATCCCAGTGACTTTCCGAATTCTTTCACGCTGCTTTAAGGACAGATTTAATCTCTGCATTTTCATTGCATCCGTACTGTGCTTCACATTTTTATTAAAGCATCAAACAATAGAAAAGCCGCCATCTTCGCAAATTACCTGCTGTTTCTATACCTCCTCATCTCTGGGAGATTAGGGTCTGAAAAATCAAGGAGAGAGGCTAGATAGAGGCAGGGATGCGTCAGATGGGTGAATCCTTTGAGGCCAGGACTAGTGTGACAGGAAGGGACACTACCCGAAGCACACCTCAGAGGTTGCTAGCAGGTACAACTTGGATGGCACTGCTGAGTCTACCCTTTAATGAGACAGCTTTCTGTAGGTTCGGCAAAAGCCCTCAAGTGCTGAAGACTTTACTGAGGACATTGTAAAGCTCATTAATGGACGGTACAAAGGACAATCAGGTAATGCTAAAAGCAAATCAACTTGGGGAAGAGTTTCAGAGTTTATGAAATGACATGATACCCTCCATGGTGATGCATGACTGGCACCAGAAAATGAGGTCACATTCATTCACTTGGTCTAGGAGGCTGTGTGTGACATCCCTGTCACAGTTGGAGTGAAGGTTGCCTGCTTTGCCTCCTGTAGAGTAGATGACAATGTCACGTACTGTTGACAAGTTAGTATCTGTTGTGTACTTCGGTGAGTGAGCTTCAGTATTCTGAGGAGATACAAGACACAGCGCCTTACAGGAGGGCACTGTACATACTTAGCAGGTGAAGGAGGAGAAGTTGGGAGCATCTGTCTCTGAGTTCCAGGACTGAGGGTTACACCAGTGATACTGAAGCCTAGTATCCTTCAGCACTGTCCTGTAGGGTGTTAGTAGAGAGTGATGGTGTTCTGGTAAAAGAATTCCTGAGTTAAGTAAATCTAAGAGGCTACGGCTGTGTGTTCCTCCTGGCGGGCAGGCCTCCACCCTTGGGCTATGGCTACTCCTGGAGATGGCAAGTTTAACCACACCAAGGCAGATGATTCAGACTCAATCTTCACATCATCTTACAGAATTTACATCAGATTAAGAAGTGCTGTGTAGTGGGGATAAAGTTGCAGAGAGAAGAGAGGTCCTGGGAACCCCAGCTGGTGGCTCAGGGCTCATTTCTGTTTCTGGCAAGCTGTATATCAAACCTTGGATTACACCCAACAATCAGTATGTGCTTAGGGGCTTGGGATTTTTATAACTCCTTTCCCCTTTCTGCCTTGTAATTTTTCAGTATCTTGAGCATGTTACAGATTAAACTCCCAGGAATTTGACCTGCATATGTATCTAATACTTGGCTATATTTTACTACAGGAATCATATACTGTTTTTCTCAGAAAGACTCTGAACAAGTTACCATTAGTTTACAAAAGTTGGGAATTCATGCAGGCAGTTACCATGCCAATATGGAACCAGAAGATAAAACCAAGGTTCATACACAATGGTCAGCCAATGAGCTTCAGGTTAAGTATATGTAGTTTTTGAAAGCCTTATTTACCTTTAAAAATATTTAAATGACTTAATTAACAGACTGATATTAACACATTTTAGGTGGTAGTGGCAACAGTCGCATTTGGCATGGGAATTGATAAGCCAGACGTGAGGTTTGTCATTCATCATTCAATGAGCAAATCCATGGAGAATTACTATCAAGAGAGTGGGCGTGCCGGTATGTAGGTTCCCAATCCAGAAGTAATCTCAGGGGGCTTTACAGAGGATGTGTTCAAGAATCCTGAGTTTTTAATACTTGTTTTTAGGTACTAAGTTTTAGAACAAGTCTTTTTAAAAATTAGATTTATACGTATTTATACTATTCTTACACATTCTGTTGGGATGTTAAAAATTGTTTCTCATGTATTGTAAGATATGATGTTAATGTCTGCCATTATAATTTTTACTTAGTAGATTCACATGTACAACCAAAATAAGTGAACTGCTCATGGACATTCTTTCTATATTAACAAGCTGATTTTTGATGAGCCTCTTTATAGTCATTTAAAGTCCCCAGGGTAGCTCGTGCAGATTAACTTCACATATAAAAACTTCTAGTAGTATTGAGAAACTCTGTCAGCCAATTGACGTATTTTTGCATGTTCTGGGTTTTTAAAATCAATGATGCAATCCCAAGCTTCCTCAAAGCACAGGTCGCGATGACTCCAGAGCAGACTGTATTCTGTATTACGGCTTTGGAGACATATTCAGGATCAGCTCGATGGTAGTCATGGAGAATGTGGGACAGCAGAAGCTGTATGAGATGGTGTCATACTGCCAGAATATCAGCAAGTGAGCCCCCTGCTTCCCTGTACCGTGTCATGTGTTGAGTACCTGCTGAATACACTGCTGGCAGTGCTGGAGAGCACTGGAAAGGCAGATGCCTACAGTGGCACAGCCCTGGACCCCTGACTGTCTTCATCTCAGAAAAGACACCGTTTGTCTATGAGATGATCCTCAAGGCCAGTCTGTTGAAGGTTATGAATGAAGCCTTTTCCCCCTTGGCTCTGATGTTTAGCTGTCTATAGTGATTGTGGAAAGGCATTTGGGAAAATAGACATTTTGGACTGAAGTTCTGACAAGTCCATTCATCCTGGTTATGAGTCACCGAATAATCCAGGGTGCGGTTAAGTTTTTCATTAGGAAATACATAGCAGTCTCTGCTTACAGCACTCAGCTCCGTGGAGGCCTGGGGCCTTGACCATCCTGTCTTATTACCTGTCACACACAGAACAGCTCAGAAGTGTTGAAGTAAGCAGTGACCTGCTGGTGATAAAATGGTATTTGCTTTCCAACTGATGCCTCAGTAGTCAAAGGCAAGGAGAAGGTGAAAATTTCTTTAAAGGCCCAGGAGACTTCTATGAAGACTGTTTTCAGATTTAGTTTAAAATATAAGAAATGAGTTCATCATCAAGACATTCTCCTCAAAGTGAGACAGATAACTTTTGAAGCAGTGGTTGTCAACACATTGCTGGTAGACTAGGAGCCACTTGAGATTCGTTGGGTGGGTTCATTGTTGTCACAGGTCCGTAAGTGGCAGAGGGAGTAGAGGTCAGTGTGTTGAGAGAAGACTGAGTTCACGGTTGATAGCTCTGAAGGTGGAGGGGCCAGGAACCAAGGAGTATGGGCAGCCTCTAGAAAGTATTAAGGGCTCAGAGACTACGGCTTCCAGAAACATCCAGCCTGCCATCACCTTTACTTTGACACCAAGATTCTTTTTACACAGTGGTGAGATAATATACTTGTGTAGTCCTAGTCACTGCATCTGTGGGACTATTGTGGCAGCAGTAGAAAGCCAGCAGGATATGTGTGTACTCGAAGCAGTCTGGAAACTTGGTTAGATGAGTAACTTCTCTCTCATGTGCCTGCAGGTGTCGTCGTGTGTTAATAGCACAGCATTTCGATGAAGTGTGGAATGCAGACGCCTGTAACAAGATGTGTGACAACTGCTGTAAAGACGTTTGTAAGCTTGTTTGTTGTTTTAGACTCTTGAAAGGCTAAATGCAGTGAGGCTTCATGTGGGAAGGTTAGACCCTCCAAACAGATTGAAAAGACAAACTGATAAGAATTTTCCAAATTCAAAAGTGATACAAATCATTGAAAACACAGGTAGGTCAAATGTGTATAACACATTTTATATTGCTATATTGAGGGCATCACATTTTTAAAGAAGTAAGTTAGAATTCCTCTAAAGAGAAATACTATTACATAAGGAAAGTCAATCTCTAGTACTTCATAGTCTTTGTTCTTGGTCAGTGGCTTATCACAGTACAGGAACCCATGTCCTGGTGCTGTGTTCTTGAGAAACTGGACTGACACGGGTTCTGATGCTTCAGTGGATGGTCTCTGCACTTTTAAGTTAAGAGCTGCAGACACTGATTTACTAGTTTAGAAGGCTTTCTTATAGAGACAAGACTGACGTGATCCAACGTGTAAGCCAGCATGCTAAGTCTAGTATTTGGGGACTTGTACTTAGAATGTTCTCTCGGAGCCCAGACTGGCTTTCACAGTGTGTGTGATGAGCAGAATGAGATAAGAAAGTAAAGAGCACTTTGTCCTGCAGTGCTCACCTCCCAGTGACGTCTGGCAGACACTTGTTACCGGAGCACACTTTGGTTTTTGATAGGTCATTTTCTTGACATTACCACAGTCCTTACATGTGTTTTAGGAACAGAATTTGATCTGGTGATAAAGCCTTGAGGAACACCCTGGTCTTAATTCTGAGCACATTAAAAAAAAGTATGTGTGAGGGGCCCGCAGTGCTAACTGAGCCAGTTGAACCAGAGATGGCTTCCTGCCCTCGCCGTTAGATCTCAGTTGCCCATCATGTTGCCCGTCATGTCTGTCCTTGCAGTGTTTGAGAAAAAGAATGTAACACAGCAGTGCCGAGACCTCATCAAGATTCTGAAGCAGGCTGAAGGACTGAATGAGAAGCTCACCCCCCTGAAGCTGATGGATGCCTGGACAGGAAAGGGAGCGGCCAAGTTCAGAGTGCCTGGCGTTGCTGCCCCGGCCCTTCCCCGAGAAGACCTGGAGAAAATCATCGTGCACGCTCTCCTGCAGCAGTATCTCAAGTACACAGCCCATTGGTCTTCTTCCGTGTCTTCCGTGTCTTCCACTGTAACTGGAGCAGAGTGAACAGCTTTACAGTTATTTGATGTGAAGCATGATAGGGAACAGTTTTCCTAAATCTTAGACCTTGATCACAAAGTCAAAAAAGTTAAAACAAAAAAACCCCACCTGTTTCCTTTAAGGATTGTGTTTATGGTGGTCTAGTGTTTTTTATATCAATGTTTTAAAAATGTTTTCTGTGACTCCTTCAAGTTTTCTGTGGCTCTTTTCTTTCCACAGAGAAGACTACAGCTTCACGGCTTATGCTACCATCTCGTATCTGAAGGTGGGACCCAGAGCTTGTCTTCTCAGCAACGAAGCCCATGATGTCACCATGCAAGTGAAGAGATCCTCACAGAGCAGCAGCAGGGTAACTGGCTATTCATTTTCAGTGTGTGCCTGTGGCCTCTGGGCTTTTCTGTAGTTCTTTACTAGGTTTGGTTAGACACAAATGATGTCAGTTTTCTTCCTATGTTTTGATTTTGGACAGATAAGAGTGCAGTGCTTTAGACTGGCCCAGTGTAGAGTCGGGGGCTGTAACCACTTGGAATGTGAGGACTGCACATTAAAGTCTTAGTCCCATGAGATACTTCCCTCAGAATACTGGGTGGGATCTGTTCTAGTTAAGAAGACTCTCCTGGAGTCTATTACTATGGCTTAGTAACAGAAGTCCTTTCTGTGATCCCAACAACTAGAGCTCCATCCCTGAGACTCAATTCTGCCCTCTAGTGGAGGAGAAGACTTGTTTCTGTAAGCTGTCTTCTGACATCGACAGTGTGCATATATGTACACAATAAATGAGTAAAAATGCCAAAGCAAATAAAGCCTGCTCTCCAGAGGCAGCAAGCCCATTAACTGAGTGCTGTGCAGCCTCTGGGGACTGTGTGTCCTCTTCAGAGTACCACTGTGCTGGCATGGACTCACCCTTTACAACATCCTCTTACTAAAGACAGTTGCCCATATTTGGGTAGAAATGTGTAGACAGGAACAGGCCCTTTAAAGAGCTGATGATTCTGAAGGGGCATTCTGAGACTGCTGAGCTTGTGAGAAAACTGAGTGGCTGACGCTTACCAGGGTACCGCTTTGTCATTCTGTTGCAGGCTGCATCATCTGAAGCCTGTCAGTTGGAACAAGTGGATTTGAAAGGGGAAGAAAAAAGCTCAGGTAACTTCCAGAAGTCTAAAAACAGGCTTCAGCCATCTGGCTCTAAGAACACAGGCGCTAAGAAAAGAAAACTTGATGATGTTTGAGTGTTACTTAAAATTGCACAGTATAACTGCTTATGTATATATGTCGGGGTCATTTTTATAATCAGCTATAATTTTTGAAGCAACTTCATGTTTTATACATATAAACCTGTATTTTCAGAGCTTACCTTATACAATAATGGAAAATACGACTTTTATGTAAAGTTGTCTAAATGTATATATCTCACTTTAAATCCACATAACTTTTGTAAGCCTGCTAGCTGTTATCTAGCTGTAACTAGCTGTTATCTTGTGATGTGACTCTCCTTTAAAGCGGTCCTATGCTGACATGGGCTCACCTTTCCCAATGGGTGACACTTTAAGCTGAGCAATGTAGACGACTTCTGGGAGAAAAGCTGCTGTTGTCATTCAGATTAAACCAGTCAGTCATCAGTGCCTGTGTGTCAGCAAGAAGGCTCTGCACAGTCTCAGTAAAGCAAGACAGCAAGCCTCCTGAAACCCCAGCCTTACTTTGATGTTCAGGCAAATAAAGCATCTGGTGCATTTGTATGAGTCAAGGTTTATTGTCAACTCTGCATTAGGAATGTCATCTGCGTCTGCCAATTAGTCATTAAATGAATTCATCCTAAGAATTATCTTTATTTCTTTCCAATCTCGAATCTGGCTTCTGCATTCTCTGAGTGCTCATTCACTCTGTGTGGTTGTTAAGTCTTCCCATGTACTTTCGTTTGTCCTTATTTTATACTTTGTATTCCTGAGGAGAGTCCAATTTTAGTCAAAATAGTCCTCTATATCGATACTTGGATCCAGGAGATCCTCCCCATACGACGAAAGGTCCATCTGGTTTAAAATTAAGTTCTCAAATGTTTCCTCTAAGTCCGTTTCTCCAATTAAGACAGCTCCCATCATGCGTCCGTTCTGCATGACGACTTTGACGTACTCTTGTCCTTTGCTGCACCTCAGCATGAGCTCGTGCTCCCGGCCCAGGCCTTGGGCGTTGTATTTTCCCAGCAACACGACCTGCATCACAATGAAAAAGTCATTTTTCTGAGCAGCTCCCTCCAACTCCCTCAAATAACAGATGTCCATGCTATCTGGGTCATGGTAATTGAGACAGAAACAATTATTCCTTACAGTTACAGTGGGAGGGGTCCAAGGAGAGCATTTCAGGGGCATGAACATACTCTGTAGGTAATACTGCCACACAGCCTACTGTCATATTAACAAAAAGTCAGTGACTATATTCATCATTAATATTTTAACATTAAAAGTAGAAAACATAGATGAAGTCTTTAGGAACGTTAGCGCTGTCTCATGAATGAGCACACACAAAATGAACCCACATTTTTCTACAATCATGGGTTAAAGATTTAATAAGGAATTGAGACTTGCTGGCACGTTTGGACAAATGAGACCTATCTCAGAATGAAGAGAAGTGAAAAAGGTAAACATCTGTCAGAGCTCTTGGCTCCTTTATGATGTCTGTGTGTGTGTATGCGTGTGTGTGTGTGTGTGTGTGTGTGCGCGTGTGAGTGTGCATACATACACGTGTGCTTGGGCCATGGGTGTGTAGGTGCCCATGGAGGTCAGAAGAGGGTGTTAGATCGCCTGGAGTTATAGGTGGCTATGAGCTCTCTAAAGTGGGAACAGGGAACTGAACTCAGGTTCTCTAAAGGTTAGCAATAATCACTGAGCCATCTTTCCAGTCCCTGAAATGTCATTTTTGACATCACTGAAACTATAATTATTTGAAAAAAGAGCCATAGTTGTCATACTTCCAAGCCAAAAGGCTATCCATTCCCTTAACCATCTTACCTTATAGTTAAAAAACTTTGTGACATGAGCAAACAGTTCAAAGCTGAAATCCATGTCAATAGGGTGTCCCATACTAGCAGCGGCCATGCACTTGGCTGCATAGTACCCCATCTGCCGGGCCTGTGTCCACAATCTCATCTGAAATAGCAGGAAATGGTACTTCTGGTTATCATCTGGAAAATGTGCGTGCACACACAGGGCATATTTGTGAGCAGGAATCTGGGAACTCGTGTGCCATAGTGCACGAATGAATGTCAGTAGTTGCCTTGAATCCCTGACTTCCACTGTGTGAGGTGGGGTCTGTATTGTTGTCTTTCCATTGAGTACTCTGGCTTAGCTGGCCTCCTGGCTCACTAGGGACTCCCACCTCACAGTACGAGTACTGGGTTATAGTAGCTTGTGCTGAATCCAGCTTTTATATGAGTTCAGGGAGCTCAACTCTCTGGTCTTCGTACTTCTTTGGCAAGAGCTTTTATACCTACTTTAACTACTTCCTCTGCACTAAAGTTTCAATCTTAGAAATTCCCTTAAGTGTACTTCCAATGAGTCTGTTCCAGCTACTGTTATCTTCAGTGGTCACAAGTGAATACCGGTCAAGATGGTATTTGCTAATTCTAAGTTAGTGCATCAAACATGAAGGGAGAATACTCAGCTGTATATGTGAATATATTTTTCACTAATATAATGAAGCATTTTAGGTGTTATGGGGACAAAATGTCATCAGTCCCTGCTCCAAAGTTTGTCCTGTCCCCAAGCCTTTGCTTCTTAGTGACAGTGACAAGCCCCTGAGCTGACTCTGGTCAGACAGACACAGGTGGACTTTAGGCACTGATTCTCACAAGTCACCTCAACTTCTTTATGATAGTGCTTGTCTCTCCTTTGTTATGTTTTCATTACATTTTATAGGGTTTTTTTTTTTAACTCTCCTGATATGAGACAGAAGTAGTAGGAGTGACAGGAGAGTCAAATACTCATAAAGCTTTTGCATATTTAACTTTTCTCAGCTTCAGGTTCTTCACCTGAAATAAACACTAACTGCCCCATGGCGATTGAGAGGATGGGCTGGCTTTAAGCGATCGGTTCCCTCTGTCTACCCCTCTGTGTGGAGGGTGTACCTATGCTGACATCCTGGACAAATACAGCTGCAGTGTGAGCTCTGGGCATGCCCAGAGCGTTCACTTTTACTCTGTTTCTGTAGGGTTTGATGAAACAAGGTCTCTGTGGTAGAGTAGACAGCGTAGCACAGCCAGACGGGCCTCAAGAGCCTGCAAAGCCATAGCACTGGAACTACCTAGTGAGCCTGTCTGACCTCTGACACTGTGGCCAGATACTGTCTGCAGATTATACCCAAGAGCTGAGTGAACAAGGTTTGAAAGGACCATAGTTCAAAACTTTATGCCAGGCTACATTCATAGCTAACCTGGGTACAAGCCTATTGGCCATGGGGTTGGGCACATCTGACAGAGTTCATTGAGCCTGCTACTCCTTTAGTCTGCATTGTGGGTGATGTAAAGCAAATTAGGATGTGAAATCAGGAGATTCAGAATAAGGGGTATCTTTATTTTGAGCTGTTTTTCCCGTTTCAAATTATGACATAAAGATGTAATTGCTCTGGAGGGGTTAAACAGAAGAGAAAGGTTAACACCCACAACTTTATAAATTAAAAACATTTCAGTCTACTGTAACACTAAGTAACATTAACATGGGAATCTAGTTACTCATCAGAAATCAGCTCCACTGGCTTCCAATTTAAAGTAGAAAAGCTGGAACAGACAACTGGACTCATTGGTAGCTAGTGCTTTATTTCACATGGACTGACAGAAACACATGAGCAGGCTCACCTGCTGCCAGACTGGACTCGGCTGCCAGCATGCAGTGCAGATGTCTCCAGCAGCGTAGATATCAGGAAGTGATGTGCGCATCTGGTCATCCACTCTCAGGCCGCCATCTTCTCCTAGATCAAACTAAAGAATTTCTCATTAGCATAAGGATGACAAGATCAGAAAGTGACTTTTCATTCTCATGAGCAAGTCAGGCCCGTACATGCTAACAAATCTAATCAAAAAGGCAGAAGGAGCTGCCCGAGTGCACACACAGGGCCAGACTGTCCAGGGATTCATTCAGGTCCTACTGAACAGATCCAAATGTCCCAGAATTTCAACATCAAAAATACCCAATAGTCACTGCTTACCCCAAGCCTAATCAGAAGACCATTCTTTAAGCCTTCCAAAGCTAAAATGCTAATACAACGATCTGTAAGCTTTTTACTCTTGAGAACTCATACAGGTCAGTCAGTCACCAACCTTTAAACAGATAGGACACTCTGGCTCTAGGTGATCTTACACTGGATGTTAACTGCTTAAGGATGCTACGTAGAAGAGAACACTGTAAATCAAGTGCTGCTGCCATGTTAGGTTACAGTTAATACTAAAACGATGGCTGGCTGAAACCTAGACACAATAAAGTTAGGACTACAGGAAACAGGGGAGTGGATAGAATTCACCTTACATTGTTTCTATGGAGAAAAGGGTGTATGTTTGGGGTGACTCCTGTAGCGCTGACGAGGAAATCACAGCCGTATATTTTCCCATTGGTCAGTTCCACATACACAGGCCACATTTCTTTAAAGAAGAGAAAAAGATTCTCAAGTGTTATCTCAGCACTTATCCACAATGTCATGTGAATGTAACAGTAACAGAAAGAAAGGCAGACAGCTTCAGAAGGAAGGCTGCTTTATTTTCTGAAGGTCCTCTGGCTGGGACACTGAGCACAATGACATAGTCTTGTGCTCCACAGCATGGTGCTCTAAAGGAGACTAAGCACTGTCCTTTGGATGTGGGTATAGACAGATCACTTTCTAAATTACCTGTGAAGCAATTTGATTAACACTTCATGTCACTCAGCGCTTAGTCCTACTCTCTATCTTCTTTTTTCAATGATTTATTTTATGTAAGTGAGTACACAGTCCCTCTCTTCAGACACACTGGACGAGAGCATCTGATTCCCTTACAGAGGGCTGTGAGCCACTATGTGGCTGCTGGAAGTTGAACTCAGGACCTCTGGAAGAGCAGTCTCTTAACCACTGAGCCAGCTCTCCAGCCCCCCTTCTTTTTCTTTTTGATGTTTACCCTCACTGTTTAGTCTGTTTGTCACCTCTCCCATCCCTTTTCCTACAAAAACCTAGAAGACTATAGAACATTAGTCGCCTGATGGCAGTGTTGACTATTCACAGGACTGTGTGTGGAGGATTTTACACCTCACACGTGGTGTAGAATAAGTCCAGGGGTCTGCACTTAGTGCCAGATCCACAGATTTTATTAATATAGAAGGCCATGTTTCTTATGAACGCCTCTATTTTGTTTTGATTTGTGAAATACTGATTGACTGGGTTGGGTTATGATGTCTAAATACTGTCAACCCAAATGAAATGGAAAGTTGCATAGCATGGAATTTATTAGAAAAATTACTCAGTAAGTAGTGAAATGAGGGCCTGTAGTTACTGATGGTTTTTGACTAAATTTTATATGAACATGAGCAGTTTACAATACAGCAAGATTAACATAAGTAATAATTTTCCTTTTACCATTATCAACTGTAACTGACTTATGGTGATCCTTTGGAAAAGCCAAGGACTTTTTCTTCATAGTCTTAAACTCCTCTTGAAGGTAGATTTTCTTGACTTCACATTTGGTTTCAATGTGAATACTGTGAGAATACTGGAAGCAAAGTAAATACTGGTCAGAACGATTAAAGCAGTGCCTGTCTAGGCAGGGACACATACAGCACACCGATGCTTCCAGGAAAGCCTCTCAGAGTGGAGCAGGAGTGAGCAGGAGGCAGCCAGCACCAGGAAGGCCGAGCATGGCATGGCAAGTGGGAGAGGGGAGCCTGGAGATGACTGCAGCGCGGCCCGCTTGGCTGTGGGCTCCCTCAGAGCACGCCTGCTTGGCTGCGGGCACTGTCAGAGCGAGGCCCACCTGGCTGTGGGCTCTATCAGAAGGGGGCGCTGAGGAGACAGCAGGCAGCAGTGTTCATTCTTAAAACCCCCAATGTTAAAAGGGCAATCTTAGGAGACCCAAGAGTCTGGCAGGAACAATTTCATGTCATTTCTATCCCCAATTAGATACATTTACCCAGCTCCCCTCCCACCCACTTAAACCTGAAAGTTTCAAAATAAATATAGTATATCTATATTCCTGCAATATTTGAATGACAACTTTTTTGTAACCTAAAACATTAAAGTATATATCAAGATAAGTGATAGCAAGTCACCGCTTATTCAGTTAAAACTATGAAATATATGTCTGACTCCACCTAACAGCCTTTGTAAGATCAGTGTGAACATCTAAGCGACCTTTAGCAGAAGACTGAGAACGGCAGTTCTTCATGTGGTCTGTATGTCGGTGTCTCCAGCTCTGCAGTTAAAAAGAAGGCTGGACAGCTGTCTTAGACAAATTTCCTATTTGCTGTTGTGGGTGGCCAACTGGGACAGTGCTTTGAAGATCTTTCCTGCATGGTATACTTAAGTCAAGTGACCCAGAAATTCGGCGTTTGTACATGTTTCACTGGTTTATTGGAACTTACCTCTTCGGTTCCTTTCAGAGCCAAGCCTCCGTGCCAGTCTGGTCCAAGGGCACTGCCCACATAGTCAGCTTTAGACTTGCTTCTCATTTCCTTTTTTGCTTCTAAGAAATGAATACACATGACTTTAAAACTGCCGGGCAAAGAATCTCCAAGCCTTTGTGCAGTGTACTGATTCTTGTATGCAGACATGCAGCCTGATGACCCTGTCACATGTAGACGTGCAGCCTGGTGACCCTGTCACATGCAGACGTGCAGCATGGTGGCCCTGTCACATGCAGACGTGCAGCATGGTGGCCCTGTCACATGCAGACGTGCAGCATGGTGGCCCTGTCACATGCAGACGTGCAGCATGGTGGCACTGTCACTCTATTAGCAGCTTTCTTTATTGAGTGGTCTGGGACACAGCCACAGAGCAGGTGACCTTGCACCTACGCATTGTCAGTAAGCACCCAGTGTGTCTTCTCAGTGTTACATACTTGCTAATTTAAAGAATACAAAAATTAGCTATTAGATTTTGAATTCTGTCAATTTGTATTGTCTCCAAAATTTAGAAAATTCACCTTGAACTTTATAAGCCAAAAACTTCTTGGAAGATTATTAAAATTAAACTACTGAATACTGTTCTCAGTGAATTCTGTGGAATAGTCATGGGCACTGCTCAACAGTAGCGACTGTTTTGCAAAAGGGCTGGAAATTATTTAAAATTCCCACTTACATTAAGTGCATATTTTCTATGTTTAATTAACTTAAAAGAAAGTTGTTCAGATTTTGTTTTGCTTTTGAGATTGGTTCTTACTCTGTAGCCCTCGCTAGCCTAGAACTCAGAGAGCCTACTGCATGTGTGCTGAGATTAAAGGCGCATGCCACCGTGCCCTTTCCCACTCTAATAAATGCGTGTGGGTGTTCTGCCTGCCTGTATGTCTGTCCACACTCGTGCTCCTGGTTCCCTCGGAGGCCAGGAGAGGGTGCTGGGTCCCTTGGAACTAGAGTTACAGATGTGGTGGGCTTCCATGTCTTAATTCTCTGGAATTAATTTTGGATCTTCTGAAAGGTCAGTAGTTACACTGTCCCATCACTTCAGTCCCTATGTATTTCTAATCTGAACATTTCATATAAAGATGAAGAAATAAATACCCATATTTGTGCCTCCTGAATACTTTTTACTGAATTTTCTTATAGTTAAAAAAAAAATCCAGTTTTTCACCTGTGACTGAAATGAGCCAGATATTACACTTACCTTCAACTGTGTATATAGTTCTTTTATGTGCAATTTTAGCCTCTGATTTTTCAGACATGAGCTTGGAAGTCAGAAACTCTGCTGCACCCGCATCAAAGAATGTATTCCCAATGGCTTTATCCTTTATGGCCCAAATTACTTCACAGCCTTCAATCTCATACCTAGGAGGAATGACACAGTTTCGTGTAGGGAAGTCGAGGGGAAATCCTGCAGGTAACTCCTGTTCTGTGCAGCAGAGGTAATGGCCATGGACTGCCCAGAGGCGTGTAGTTTAGGGACGGTAAGAGTTAGAGGAGAATGAATACAAAGCAGGCTCATCTACCTTACTGAGTAAACCCAGTGATGGCGTGTGCTGGGATCACAGTGAGTGTCAGCTCGGGGTCAGTGAACACCAACACCCGGCCACCGTGCTTCAGGGGTCTGAGGGGTAAGCAGCACATTGGCTGAAAAGGGAGCAGGAAGGATAGATGGATGGGTGCGACCTAACAGAACTGAAAACACTGCTTTGTCCCGTGGCTCTTCTAGCTGGAGTAAGAAGACAGGAAGGAGATTTGAAGGCTGGTATCTTCATGCACTTGTAAAGAACTATCACCTGCTTTAAATGCTCAGGATGTATTGAACTTGAAATTTCTTAAGATGAAAATATTTTGTATTAATGTGTTCTCATTTCTTCGAACCACAAATTAAGACATATGAATAACACATGTCCTAATGAGCATGACAAGCTGGGTTTGGCCAGCTAGACAGGTGATGTAGAAATAGTGACTAGAAACTGCTACAGGTACACACATGTAGGTCACTAAACAGTGTTCACTTGTGACTCATCGTGAGTCACACCTGCCCAGGTCAAACACACTCTAGACCTTGTATGTTTAGGGCAATATTTCTGCAAGTTGGGGTTCCACAAGAGATAAATAGTAAAGTGGGCTTTCTCTTTGAAAATATGGGTGAAGCATGTATATTTCTCTTTTAAGATGTGCTTTCTCATCTGCCAATAATCGTATAATCTAACAGGGTCCTGTAGTGTTAGAGACATACGTACACCAGCTCCAGAGCAATGCCGCCGTTCCCGACAATCATCACCCGCCTGGCTTTTGTAAGCTGTTTCTGGAATTCCTGTGTTACGAAGATATAATGAGATAGCTTTTTGACAGCATACAGGCATCCCTGATGATATCTGAATCATGGGTATTTTACAAAGGAAAACATACAGGCGTCACTGATGATATCTGAATCATGGGTATTTTACAGGGGACAGCATACAGGCATCCCTGATGATATCTGAATCGTGGGTATTTTACGGGGGACAACAAAAATAAAACGTATCCCCTGTGCTAAGGTACTCAGTTCTGATTACCACTACGGCCTCCCTTGTGCCTAGGATGTCACTTGTGTGGTCATGACAGCAGCACCTCTCTAGAGTTCCCTTGTCTTCCTGTCACATTTTAATGCCCTGCGAACTTCAGCAAGAGATACTGTCTTGATCACTATACACCCAGTTATGACTGAATCCATTACTTCTGGCAGGTAGGCCTTGGTTATGGGCTTCCCCAGAGTCCCTCACTTTCTGCAGTTCTGGGGACTGAGAAGCAGGGCACATGGACTAAGAGTCGTTGGCTTTAGCAGCTACTAACAAGATGATTGAGGCGAGCTACTTATCCTCCTATGCCCCGTGGTGCACACTGAAAGGAACAAAGGCACCACATCTTCCAGTGTTATGTAGGAATGGCGGACACCATGTACAGGAAGCTTAAAGAGTAGCAGGGACAGAAACAGTGTAACATTAACTGGGGGAATGTTACCATTTTAGGACAATTCCTGCCTCTTGCACCACCTTTCCTCATACCAGCCCCCACCCCACCCTACCCTACCCCCCACCCCCCAAATTAAGATGAGCTCCAAGTAGCCTGTGACCTTCTTTCTGGGACGTAAAGGTGTTCCTTGCCATAGCATGACATCAGAACAAAGATGGCATTGCTCCTCTCTAAATAACTACTGCCATTACGTTCATACAAAAACTTACGTCATCGACTAAAACTGACTCAGTTCTCATAGGCCTTAAGGAAGCTGTATAGCAAACAGGGGCACTGAGATGAAAGGCACACCGGATGCACTGAGTATTTATTTACCTTACGACTGTGGCTCTCAACCTGTGGGTCAAAGGACCTGTTCACAGGGATCACATATCAGATATCCTGAACATCAGATACTTAGATTATGATTCATAACTAGCAAAATTCCAATTCTGAAGTGGCAGTTAACTAATGTTATGATTAGGGGTCCCCACAGTACTACGGAGTCACAGCATTAGGAAGTCTGAGAAGCACTGCCCTACAGTAACTATACAAGGAAGCACGCAGTAGTTTCCCTAGAATAGGGAAATCATCTCTTTCTCCTCCTCCCAACTTGTAACATGGGATACTGTTGTCTAAATCAACCCATATTTTCTGCAATGTTTAAAAAAAATTAATACAACTTCCCCCCTTTTCACACCATCCATATGCACCCCAGATAATATTATATGCCTTCCCTTCACCCATGCAACTGCCTTTGTAGCAGGGTCTCCTGGGAGTCACACACTATCCCGAGGAGTCAGTGAGTTTGTGGACTAGTGGGCTAAGCTGAAGCCAACACAAGTGTGCTCTGGTAATGTGAGCCTAACTGTTCATAGGAAGCTAGTTGGCTCTGCTAAAGTTTCCTCTAAATTCTCAAGGAATTAAGGTGACAGTAGCCTGGAGAAAATCATTAGCTGCTTTTAAGAATATGGATCATATAAATGGAAAGTAATCTTATCCTTTTTGATGTGGAGATGAAATAGAAAGCTTCTTGGTAACAAGGGCTGATAAACCCTGACATAATTTGAAATGAAGGTTGCCATGCTACATGGAAGGAGTGTATGCATGGGAGGGTTTGCCTGTTATAGCCAGAGCAACAAGCCAAGCAAGTGCTACAAAGACCTTGCAAATATTGTTGATGTTATTTCTTGCTGGGGAATTACTGGGAACCTTCAGTATGATTTACCGTTGGAGATATGATTGTTACACTGTTTAGTTGCAAATCTCACAATCCCAATATGGAGTGAGGAATACGTGTTGATATAAAGGGTAACCCCAAACACTGTCTTTGTATTGCATCAGCAAAGTGGAGTTGGCAGTGTAAGACATAACCATCCCGTGCCTCTGAATGATAATGGGTCAGAACTGTCTTTTGTGTGACACTATAGGAGTTCATGGTCAGGGAAACACTCGATTCACAAGGAAACCTCTTTCCCTTCAGACTCACCCTAAGACATTACCTGAGCACTGTCCGTATCTCGGATTCCTAGTACATATGGGTTTCCCTCGCAGATTAGCTTTGGCTTAGCTCCAGCACACAGACAGAGTTTCTTATATACATACTCACGGCCGTCTTCTGTGAAGATGCACTGTAAATACAGGGCAAGAAAAGCAGAAGGAAAGGGTTTAGACAAAAGCAAACCAGGATCTACTAGAGGCTGCCTCTTGGGGGCGCTACAGCTCAGTTAGAGCGATTACAGCTAACTGAGAAGGGTGATGAGCATTGGCCATAATTTATGTGGAGAATCAGGAGAATCTCAGGATTATGCTGACATCAAATTAAAATGATCTTTTCCCCCCGCCTCTGAAGACTACGTGATTCTAATTATATTATACCTTAATAATCTTTATATTTGTAATGGGTTCAAATGATCAGTGCATGTTGGAGTTATAGTTTGTCTTTTTAAAAATAAAATATTAAATGTATTAAAATAATATTTTAATTATTAGGTACAAATAATAATAGCTTTAGTGGTATTTACTAGCTTTAATAGTAAGGATGTGTACACTTTTTAAAAAATGTGTACATTTAAGAAACTGCTTTTTTGTGTTTTTGAGGCAGGGTCTCATACAGCCAACACTGGCCTCTAATTTCTTGTGTATCTGATGATGACCTCGAAGTCCTGATTTTCCTGTCTCCCCTCCAAAGTGCTTGCATCAAAGGTGTGCACTAGGCCTGACCGTTAATGTGGAATGAGGCTTTCGTTACCCACAATACCCTGCACAAATGAGTAACCCCATAATCTAATATACTGTAGCTCATACAGAAACTTCATACCAGTCTTGCTTCAGAATCTGGTCTGGCAAACAGAAGGCGGAGTGACTGCCCAAAGTTTTAAACTAATTCACATTTAGAGGGGTTAAAATGCAAAACTATTTTTTTTTTAAACCAGCTATTGCTAACTTTTTGGAAGTAGCTGTGGAAGTCCAAGCTGGCATAGCGGTGACATATCTATTGTCTCAGGACTGAGAGTCGAGGCAAGAGAATCAGGAGTTCAAGGACAGCCTGAGCTACATGAGAACAAAAGCCAGGATTCCAATAAACTAACAGGTGACAGACCAGCGACGGCGACTGGAGTTACACATGGGATGCTTTCAGATGTCACTTGGAGACATTCTGATTTGTAAGTGTCCCTGTACACTATGCCTTTAAGAGTTCACTTCCACTTGTAGAAATAACTGAGCTATTATCTGGACTCTGTTTCCATAACAAGGAACACTCACTGTGATTTAGAGTTCAAATTTCTCATCTTTCATGGAACAAGGCACTCTTCCTTTGTGTTCAGTGAACTGTGTTTTACTCATAACTTACGAGCTGCTTGCGGAAACAACTATAAACACCCTTTTCCATCCCTCTGAAAGCTCACAGTAGATACAGCATCCCTGAGACTCCTTACCTGTCCTCATGTGTGAGGAACAACGCCCGGAGGAGCTGGTAAACTAGCTCAAACCTGGAGTCTTTTCCCCTTACACTGTCCCTGCCGGCCTGGCAACTGCAAGTGGGCTGTAACCTGAGGTTGGCCAAGAGCTACTTGTTCCACCTCAGTTTATCCTCAACGTTCATGTTAGATGTATCTCACTTAAAATCCTGCACTAGCCACATGTTTACAATGTCAAGTGGCTATCAAACCAAGCTGAGATCACGCAGCCAATCTTACTTACTTCCACTTGCTCACCAGGCTCCTCTCCCACAACCGGATAATCCCACTGTCTCAGCATCTGCCTTCCCCGTTGCCTCCTGTGGGGCCTACAGTTCTTGGAATGTCCTTTTCTACTTACAAAACTCCTAACTCACCGTCTTTGAGAAGCCCAGCCCAAGCGTGCCACACCCTCTGTGAAGTCTTACTAGAGCCCAGCCATCTGAGCGTCGATGGTAATTTCATGACTGTACCTTTTGTACACTATTATAATGTAGTCTACACTCCCCCTGACACTGACAATTCATAGGACCAAGTACCCTGTGTTATTCCTGTTGTATGTCAGTACCTTGTGCTGGACCTGGGATCATGCGTATCCTACAAACACCATCAGAATGTAAACCGAAGCACAGAACTCTTCCCAGCGGGTAAATTCTCTACTAACAGGGACTGATGCCTCCAGCCTATACAGGTTAGGGGCTTAGATAATGGTGGAGACAGAAGTATGCTTAGGAGAAAGAAGCAAACCCTGGGACTCAACATTGCAAAAGTATAATGAGAAAAAGTCTTACATGTTCTTCACTCTTCAGCTGCTTTACTCCAGATTCTATGACCTTAATATTGGGAAAGCGATTTTCCAGCATGGTGCTCGGCTGTTCTTCAACATCAAATTCTTCCAGTACTTTAGAAACCTTTACGAGAGCAAACAGACTTCTAAGTGCATGTTTTAAGGAGCTATTCCTTTGTCTTATATAGTGCTGTTTCATGCTCACAAACAAGGCTAGTCCACTGTACTGCTGTGGTTTGATCTCTTATGTCTCCCAAAGACCCACAAGTTAAAGGTCTGGCTGTCTCTCTAGGAGGTAGAGGCTAAGGCTGGGACATTAGGCTCCTTGTAGAAGAAGACCACAACTCAGTGCCTCCTCTCTTTGCTTCCCAGCCTGTGTGCAGTGGGCAGCTTTGTCCTACCACATACTGGCTGTGATGCTCCACCTTCTCACAGGCTGGAGAACACCAAGCCACCTAATCATGGACTGACAGACCCCTTTCTTCCTCTTTTGTCCCTTGAGGTTGACACTCTCTGGCACTTTGCCATGTTGATAGAAAGTGGATTAACACATTTGTTATACAATGGAATGAGAACTGGGCTCTGCCTCCAGATCTTCAGTCACAAACAATCCTTCAGACCCCTACCGATCAAACTCCCTAGCTTGTGTGATGGTACACAGGACCCTGCAGATCAGTGACTAACCTTGGCTGCTCCTCAAACACTGCATGGAAATCTGGCCATATGGCTTTGGCAATATGCCTATCTTCAGGAGCTTTTTACATTTTTTTGTTTTTTGAGTTACCAAGGAACCTAAAGACTTATATGAATACACACAGTGGGATTTGCCTAAGAGATAAAAGTTAAAAGAATTTTTTAGTTCAGTTAAAAGTAACCGTATCTAATATACATTGAACAATTGAACATACAGACTTTTAATGGAAAAAAAAAAGCTTCAGGCTTCTCAAGACACAACAAACTCAGTGAAAGGGAAGTGTGTTACATCTTTGTAAACACAGTTGATTGTTCCACAGAGTTTCTCACCTGTTTGAAGTTAGTAACTGCTTTGATGACAGGAGAGGCTGTGACCAGGAGAATGTCTTCTGTTGGGAAACTGATAGCCAGCTGAATTTTGAAAGGAGGAAGGACGGGAGAAATAGCATTAGGTATCACTGAAGGCATAGCTGTGTAAGTGATGTCGTCATGGTGCTGGGGCAGTGTGGGTAATAAAACGCCAGTGCTTCACATGTGAAATTGTGTCGTTCTGACTGCTGTCCACAATGGTGCGGCGCTGGTAATGTTAGACCCTTACAGTGATAAGATGAACAACAGTCATGTTAGAGGTGAACCTCAGCATGTAACAGCATACCACAGTACCTTTGGCCGACTTATTCTGCATACCAGTTTAAAGTTACACCGACAATTATAAACTGCCTACTTCCATTCATTTTAAAAATAATGCCTTTACTTGTCTTCACCGAGGATAAAATTAAAGCGAGGCTCTGATATGAAACAGAACCTCAGCACGACTCTTTCCATAGCCTTCACACTCCCTCTCTGACTAGTACACATTCAGGGAAGACGGAGCCCTTTTAACATCAGCTTAACAAAATGCAAAGACATAGCGTGGAACTGTTCCATCATTTCTACCTTTCCCCCACACTTTGGAGGGCAGTCACTTGCTCATCTCGGATTCTGTTGCCCTGCCTGCTGTTCATCACGGAAGCCCAGCACCCTCAGGTCACACGACATATAACAATCACACGCTTTTAGGACATCTAACAGTCCTTTGACTCAAACCTATTTGAACTTCCTGTATTTGACCACTCTGCCTTTGTGTCCTTTTCATATTCTGTAATCTATCTTGTATAGTCATTGTTGGATCAAGTCCCCAAAACTTTATACTCCTGAGAACTACCTACAGGTTAGCTTCCTGCTACATACAACTGTCAACCATTTGTCCTTAACAGAATCACTGTAGCTAATCGCACTTCACACTTCACTCCCCAGCTCAAAACCATCTATTTGCAGACTTTCATTAAACACAGTGTGTCATAGCAGTCTATGTGGTCTGAGCTCTGTCAGTCTTCCTTGCTTCTGTCTCTTGTCAGCTTCACTGCTTGCAATTTAAATTACACTTTTTTTCCCCATGCAGGGTACACTGTGGAATGTGCCTTTCTTTTCTATCTGGTAAATCTTTGCACATTCTTTGTTTGAGAGATATTAATTTAACCCTTACCTTAATTTGCTCCTACCAGTAGCTCCTAAGATCAAGTTAACACAGTGATGACGCGACTTGTTTCTATCTGACCACTAAACTTGGAATATGAACTCTTTACTTGATGAGTAAACGGAAGATGCACCACCCAAGTTTAACAACTCAAAACACTTCCTTCTACTATTTCTGGTGACTTCGGTGGATGGTAATCGCAACAAAATAGTTCGTTTTGTAATACACACATGTAAACACAACTGATTCATTTGTTTAACATAATTAGAAATCCCTCATCTGTAGTCCTTTGCCCCAAACTTCTGCTGGACGTGAAATTTTATCTTTGGAGTTCAAGGTTACGTCGGAATTATTTATTAATGACGTGGCACCTATCAAGAAACTTAATTTCATGTGCGATGGAAATCTGAAAGGTGGGAGGATTTTCAGTCCAAACGCCAGGGCCTCCTGCCCATTTGCATACCATTGGGCCCGGAGTCTGGTTCGCCTTTGGATTCCTAGCTCATCAGGCACTTTCAACCCCGCCCGGCCCCCGAAACGCTCCAGCGGAGCTCTGCGCAGGGGGCGTGGCGAAGGGTCGGAAGAGCGACCCGCGAAGCCGTCCGGCCGCAATCTCCCGTAACCAGACCTCCAGGGTCCAGAAGGGGCGGAGCACGCGCCGACGAACCTGCTCGGCACACGTGACGCCAGCGATGCCGCCTCCCACCACCACGAATGTCCCTGCCGGTCGCGCGGCCTCCATGATCCTCGGCGGCTGGCGGCTGACTGTACACTGGTGAAAGTGCCAACTTTCTTCTACCCGGAAGGGAAGCTGCCCGAAGGTCACTTCCGGCGCTCGGTCCACTGACACTGAACTACGGGTGCCCGGAAGCTCACACTTAATTCATATGAGTAGTTCCCATGAGTCTTGCGTTTGAAGCCTGGAGGCAGCCTCCCCCCAACCCCTCGCAGTGCTGTTACCACGACCACGTCTTAAACTCTGTGGTTGAAGCTATTCGTGCGACCCTCTTCTCATTCTGTAGGTGAAGAACATGAAGTCTCTGGAATAGTCTCCATTGCTGCCCTTCACCCAGCAATGAGAAATTTTCATTTGTGGGAACTCGTTCTTTATGACCATCAAGTTCTGTTGAATTGTTGAAGAAGTTAGCCTCCAACTCCCAATTCTGAGCTCAGTAAAAATGTACAGGTACATTTTAGGCATCCAAAAATAGCATTTCTTAATGTTATAGTTTCTTAGTGTTCATTTGTTTGAGGAATGACATTGAGAAATGGCTGAGTTATTTTCACGTTTTTTTTTTTCTCTGTAGTATTCTCTATTACCTTGCTTTTAACCTTTGTGACCTCGTGGCTTGTCTTGCTTGGGGTAACATTAAGGGACTTTTCAATCGTTTCCGTCTAACACTGGTAGTTATTGGTGCCTCTTTAATTCTTTAAACTCTGAGGATAGCTACTCTGTATAACAGGAAAACCTGTATATCTAATTATAGATATATACTGCTTCTCCTACTATTCATTGCGCTTTATCTACCAAGTTAAATGTGAACAATTCAATGAGTAATTTCTAATTTCTATTTCTTCTTTAGGTAGCATGTCTGGCAGGAAAATAGTGAGTTCTGTTCACGTCTAATCTCCATCTTTTTACAGGACACCGTTTATTTGCTCCTCTGGTTTCAACGACACGTTGGGCCCGGTGTCCGCTGCTTTCTTTCCTCTCTGAGTACACACAACGTACACTTTTTGCAATTCCTTTTCCTCATTAAGCTGCTGCTCCTCATCAATAACTTTAATAACGTAAAATGGAGAAAAGAATTTTCTCTATGTAGTCTGAAAACATCTTACGAATTTAAATCTACCCTGCTTTACTTCATCCGAACTACACCAAAGTCATAAGCTACCCCAGCTATTGCTGAGCATAAGCTATATTAAAGCAAAAGCAATATATTGTGAATAGCTCAAAAATGAAGAAACATCCTTGCAATATAATAAAATCAACATTCAGTTTGACCAAGAAGTCACAGATAAACGTCTTTCCGACCTACGTGATTTTTGTTTCACTTGTCTTACTCATCAACATAAATAGAAATATTAACTAATATCCAAACTGTATTCATTTATCATTTGCTTTTATACTTTATCTAGAACACAAGAAAAACAATAACAAAACCAGTGAAGGGATGGTCAAGAATAAAAATATCAAGTGTTTTAAATATATGACATATTTAAATGTCACATATATATCATCTATCTAGTATCATATATATATATGTAATCTTTTATAGGCACTGCACACACATGACACACAGGCATGCATTCAGGCAAAACACTGATATGCAAAATAAAAGCAGTCATTTAAAAAATAAAGGTATACTGGTGTGCTGCTAAAAAAAATTCCTCAATTTTTTATTATTTTATGTGTATGGATATTTTGCCTACATGTATGTATGTATGTATGTATGTATGTGTGTGTGTGTGTGTGTGTGTGTGTGTGTGCGTATGTATGTATGGTTGGTTGGTTGGTTGGACGGATGGACGGATGGATGGATGGATGGATGGATGAATGGTTGGATGATGGTTGGATGGATGTATTCCATGTGCATGCAGTACCAGCAAAGGCCAGAAGAGGGCGATTGATTGTCTGAAATTGGAGATGATTATGAGCTGCCGAGTGGTTGCTGGAAGCTCTGGAAGAACATCCAGTGTTCTAAGCTACTGAGCTATCTCTCCAGAGCTTCCTCAGTTTTCTTCAGAAGTGCATAGGCATGTGTGAGGGCCACGGGTCATACCTGCTCTCGTATTTGTTCACTTTCCACCTTCAGTTTTGAGAAAAGATCTCTCGCTGAACCAAGAACTCACCAGTTCAGCTTCTCTGAGTAACCGTGGAGCTCCAGGGATCAGCCTGTCTTCTCTGCAAGTCCTTCATCTTCACACCTGTCTCCTCCCAAGGCTGTACACACACACATCACTGTGAAGAGGGGGTGGGAGAGACGGTAGGAAGCAGACACAGCGAATTGTGTTCTAGGAACACAGCAAAGCAGTTGACATGTGAACTCCCAGAGGTTATGACACTGTGGAGGGGAAGGTAGACAAGAAGTCTCACCTGCTAGCGGAGGGATTATCAGTGATTGATAGCTGCAAGAGACAAGGTTAGCAGGCCACACACACAGGGTTAGATAGTCGGGACCAATAGGACTTATTGGGTTAAAAAAGAAAATGAGGCAGGTGAGTATGGAATGAGGAGTGTGTGGATCTCGAGGAGATGGGAAAGGGGAGATATGAGCAAAACACATTGGAGTATGGAGTTATTAAAGAATTAATAAAAATAGGTGCGACAGAGGTGGCTCTGCAGTTAAGAGCACTAGCTCTTCTTAAGAGACCCTGGAATCATTTCCCAGAACCCACATGGCAGCTCACAATCCTTGAAACTCTAGACCCAGGGTATCCAGTGTTCTCTCTGGCCTCCATGGGTACGGCATGCACATGGTGCACAGACATTCATGCGGGCAAAATACCCATATACCTGAAAATGAATAAATATTAAAAATTAAAATATTTTAATAAGAAAAATATGTGTGTTAGAGGGATAAATGAGAACAAGACACATAATGACATGTATTAATATACCATATTCGTGTTTTTTATGCTAGCTCAAAAATTAATAGCGGCTATAGTCTATAACAACAAAATAAGAAAATAGGATGTAGCTAATAGGAAAGATTTCATATTCAATATTAGGTTGGAAAATTTTAACATAAAAATGCATACAAGAATGTATATGTGTGTGTGCGTAGGTTTTTAAATAAGTGTTATAGAGAAAGCTCCGAGCCATTTTTGCCTCTGGAGAAGCATGGTAGTCTGAGCTGCTCTGAAGGTCATGAGATTACTGCAAAGATGCTTACTTTGTCATTGCACCACACCATTGTGCTTTTCAGTCACTTGAGCAGAAAAGCACCCTCAGGAAAGCTTTGGAATTCATACAAAGCCAACCTATGCAGCAGGTTGGCACAGTGGTTCCTCTGGCCACTCAGGTTTTTCATGATGTTCCACTCTCCCTTGTTCTAAACTCCGCCCATCCTCTGCACTACACTCTTTGTGTCTTGTCTAAGTTCCCTTGACAGAGATCACAAGGCCTGGAAAAGGAAAACCAGAACAAGACCTGGTGAACTGCTGTTTCAGGTAACAGTGTTCTACGTGCGAGTATTTTCTCAACTTAACGAGAGACAGATGCTAAATTTTAGAAAATGTTTCCTCTTGAAAACTGTGCTGGATAGTTTTATGTCAACTTGATTAAAAACTAATGTCATCTGAGAGAAGGGAATCTAGATTAAGAAAATGCCTACAGAGTCAACTACCCTGGGTCTGTGGGGGCTCACAGAGACTGAACCACCAACCAAAGAGCATGCAAGGGATGGACCTAAGCCCCCGTCCCCCTCTGTAGTAGATGTGCATCTTGGCCTTCACATCTTGGGTTCCCATACAATGGAGCACAGGCTTTCTCTGACTCTGCTGTCTGACATTGGATCTCCTTCCGCTACCTGGACTTCCTGATTGGGCCTCAGTGGGAGAGGAGGTTCATAGTCCTGCTGGGACCAGATGTCCCAATGTGGGGTGGTACCCAAGGGAGAAAGGGAATTGGGACTGGGGGGAGAGGAAGGAGGGGGTTGTAACTGGGATGTAATGTGAATAAAAAAATAAATTATGGACAGAAAAAAAAAGAAGAAAATGCCTCCATAAGATTGGGCTGTAGCTAAGCCTGTAGGGAACTTTCCTAATTGGTGACTGATGCCTTCCACCCCTGTGGGTGTTGCCACCTCCTGGATGAAAGTCCTGGGTTCTATAAGAAAGCAGATTGAGTAAGCTATGAAGAGCAAGTCAGTAAGCAGCACTCCTCCATGACCTCTTCATCAGCTCCTGCCTCCACATTCCTGACCTGCTTGAGTTCCAGTCCTGACTTCTTTAGATGATGAGCAGTGCTGTGGAATCGAAATGAAATAAACCCTTTCCTCCCCATCTCGCTGTTGGCCGTGGTATTTTTAAAAGTAATAGTAACTCTAACTAAGACAAAAATATTTTCAGGGTTCCTTGAGACATTTGAATTTTAGGTGTCAAAAATTATCAAATCAGTTCAAATACAGTAGCATTGATTCACACTGGGAATGCCAGACCCAAAACAATAAGGTAAAAAGGAAAGGAGATATTCTCATTTTATAACAGGCACTTGGAAATTCATTTCTCTAAAAGCAAACAAACTGACTGCTCCCTTGAGCTCACAGGGTAACAGAATGTAGTATGGAAGCCTACTGTCTCTCTGTCTGCATTCTGTGTCTGTTTCCCTTTGCTTTGTTCTACGTACACATTGTTCACTCAGGGAATGTCTGTCCATCTAACATTTCAGCTTCCTTCAAAACTGAAGGCATAACAATAGGCCATTGTTGAAACTTCTAGTCCCTTTGGATCCCAGGAACAGCAAAAGTCTGGCAAGGTAGACAGACTATCCTCAGATTAGAATATTCACGGTGCTGAGGCTGCACCTGGAGCAGAGGCCAACTAACCATCAGGAACCAGGTTGCTTCTGTTAAACCTTAGATTTACAAGAAAAAAAAAAAACTAGTCCCACAGTTCTGAGCCAAATTTGAAGCATGCATTTAATTAAATACTGGCCAGGAGGATGGATTCTAGCCAGGTCTACCCATAGGTTCCCAGGAAATGGCCATATTTTGTAGAGGCTTATAAAGGGGAAAACCTATAATTTACTCCATTTTTCCATCAGGTCCAATCAGGGGCAAGCATACATTCTGACATATTTTCTGCCTATGTGCCTCTTGCCCACATTCAATCAAGCACATCCGGTACAAATTTGTTTAGAGGAGTGAAAACATGTGGCTTGTTATTTCCCAAAAATCTACAGCTCCCAGCATTCCAGAAAGTTAACTTGTCCTTGGGCAAGTGAAGCTTACAGGTTAACTTTGACTCTTATACTTCTCTCAAGTCACATAACTGCCAAGGACCAGCCTCAGCTTAGAGAAGGGTTCTGAGAGAAGGGGTGTCTCTCACCCCTTCAAAACCAAATGACTCTCGAAGGCAAATCATGGGTCTAAGCTGGCAGCCTATGTTCTACTCGAGACAGCTTTCCAGTGAGCTCTCTGTGTTCTGCTTCCTCTTAGAGATCTCCAGACAGCTCTCTCTTTAGATAGCTTTCTCCTGCTGTTCTGTGTTCAAGACCATTATCCAAGCAGTTCTTTCTTGCTATCCTCTGAATATCTTATCTCTTGCAGGTCTCAAGCTCAGACTTAACTTTCCATATCAACCAGTCATTTACTCCAGGCTCCCTTTTGACTATCCTGTGAACAAGCATCCCACGACTCCACGCTCTTGATTCTTAGGAGACAGCAAGCACACACTTTTTTTTTTTTTAACATTGCAAAAGAATTCATCGATCTGCCTGCTTCTGTTAAGCACAGACACACTCACACACTCACACACACACAAACATACACTTACATCTGGGACTATGAAATCCTGGGTGTTTGGCCACGCCCCCAAAACCCAGAGACCTAACATAGAGCCCTAGCTAGGCCACGAGGCTAACAGGTCTCCGCCTTAAAATTTACGTATTACCTGAAGCCCCGCCCGCTTCCAATATAAAAACAAACACCTTCCAACATGTTTTGGGAGAGCGCTTTACCATTCACCACCCAAGCCATCTGTTAATAAATCAACATATCTTAAATCGCCACATGTCTCTTGAATTCTGGACTCCTTGTTCGTGTGAGTCAAGGCTCACATGTGCCCCTGTTCGCGCGGGGCAGGGGAAGGGAGAGAAGTTGTTCGCCTGCCCCAGCGCTCTCTGTACTCTAGTTAGCCACGCGGCTTGTGTCCTGTGTCCCCTGCTGCTGAGCGCCAGCTCAGGGGACAGGGTTTGAGAAGCCTTTCTGCGGTCAGCTCAGCACACCCGCCGGCCCCAGACCGCTGCTCTGTCGCTGCAGCCCTGTGACCAGAGCGCGCACGGCGCCCGACACTTACACACTCTCATAAGCGCCGGTCTGTTTTCTATTTTTGTAATTCTGCCACTCAATATTACAGAAACAAAACCAGGCAATTAAACAGTCTTTTGGAATTCTACCCTTTCACTTCCCTTGATCGTTTAGAGATCTTGGTTTTGGTATGTATTGATGGTTACATGTGTTTGAGATGGCTTTCTCTGCTGCTCCTTCAGGATAGGAGTGGATAGCTTCCATTTACACCCAAGGGGATAGAATCAGTCTCAGCTGTGGCTCCCTTGGTAGTTGAGTGATGGATTGAGCCTCTTGCTTGTTGCTGGGAGAAGATGCTGTTCCACGAGGTCCCTTCAGTGGATGTTGTCATGGTACCACTTGGGGATAAAGGCTTCTGTGGGTTTGCCTATGGAAACAGAGGAGCAGTGCATTATTGCTGTGTCGCATGGACATTTTGGCTACCCCTGTGACAGGAGGCATGTTTGGTGGCAGGCTAGGTGGATAGTCCTGACCCCTAGTTTTCCTTTTGTGATGACATCACAAGGACATTTTTTTTTGGGGGGGGGGTGATGCGAGGCTGGGAATCTTTATTCCACCTCTGCTGACAGCAGTCTTCACCACCATTTCTCTGGTATTTCCTGCCCACCCAGGTTGCCTCTTTCCTGCTTCTCTACTTACAAAGAACAAAGATGCTTTTGTTATGTATTGGTTTTGTCTGTGACGAATGGTATTTTTGGGTTCCTGGTTTCTCCACCAAAGTTGGATACATGAGAGAAAGAAAACAGAATGAAACAAAGGAAATTAGGTCCCCATCCACTTAATCTATTTATCTTCCAGAGACGAAGCACTGTGTGTTCCATGTGCTTTCTCTGGACCCATGAGTACTTAGTACTAGTCTTATATGTCATTAAATGTCGTTTACAGACATAAGAATTGTCCTTCATCTACAATTGACACAAACACAGTCAAACTTGGCCCACAGGCTGGCAGTTCACTGTTGTGCCATTCTAGACTAGCCCTGCCTCAGCGGAAACCATCTCACCCTTTAAAATATCCTTTTGTGTATGACTTTCCTAGTCTGTGCCTTGTTGGGTATAAGCAAAAGTAGTATTGCTGTTTGTTCTGAGACTCCATATCAATCATAGGGTGAAATTAAGTTCAAGATCCAAGGTCCAAGGGGACGCTGGGGATTTCCTAATTGCTGACCAGCTACATTACCCATCTTTTGTTCCCCCTAAACATAATGACTATTCCTAACCACAGAAGAACAAATGGATTTAATTGGTTGGATTTAAAATGTACATTCTGTGTCAGTTGACATAGATCAACCACATAAGGAAAGCCCCTATCCCAAAATCCTGATTGGTGGAAAAATGTAACTATAACTTGCCATAGATTTTCCAGCTTAAAAGCTCTGTAACATTCTGGCTCAGGGTCACAGTCCAGCTCCCGAGTCGGTTCTGCAACCCTGATTGACCAGTAGCGGCTTGATTATAATGATTATTTTTTAGGGAGTCATCTGCATTGACCTGGAGTTTGAGTTGTATTGAATCTAAGCAGATCCCATAGCCGTCTGAGACTTCTATGATATGAAAAATCCTTGTCTTTCTTCATTGGTTATCTCTTCTGTTTCCACTCAAAAGGCTTCCTTTTTGATTGTATATGGAGTTCCTCACTGGACCACACTCTATGTGGGGAGAAGAGTTTCCTCCTGTATCTGCTGACATTCAGGATGTAGATTCAGAAACTTCCTCTAGAGTTTCGGCTCTTTTGTAATAGTCCTCTTTGATCTTTCCTTTGCTGTCCCTCCTCTAAGGTATTGCATCTAAATGCTGGCTAAAATTGCCCTCACTTTAGAGTCACCAGAAGCAGCCTTTGACAATTCCAGGGCTATATCATCTTAGATGTGTTAATCTTTCTTCCTTCTCTCCATGGAGACCTATGGTGTGAAGAAAAGTATGCTTTCTTGGCAAGAACTAGGTATCCTGCTGTGGTGAGACCTCATAGTGCCCTGATCAAATCTGATCAAATCTGATCTAGAGCAAAGTTCAGTATCTTATTTTTACAAGGTAAGTTATTATCTGAACATCGCAACATGTGTGTGTGTTCTTCACTCACAGTAAGGTCTAAAAGTGTTTCCCTTATTTTCTCTAACATCTTAGCTAACTTGCAGTTAATGTCTTTTTTTAAAAAGAATTTTCAATGTTTTTTATTTATGAGCGTATTTCTGTCTATGTATGTCAATTAACCTGTACCCTTGGGGACTTTCAGAGACTGAACCACCAATCAAAGAGCATACATGGACTGGACCTAGATTCCCCTAGATCCACATATGTAGCAGATGTCCCACTCAGTCTTCATGTTGATCCCTCAATAACTGGAACGGGGACTGTCTCTAAAGTTGTTGCCTGTCTGTGGGTACCATTCCTCTAACAGGCCTGCTTTTCCTGGACTCTGTGGGTCTTGGCATCTGTTTCAGTCAGCTGCTGGATGGAACCTATCAGAGGACAGTTTTACTAGGCTTCTGTCTGCAAGCATAACAGAGTATCATTAACAGTGTCAGGCACTGTTACTTGCCCATAGGATGAGTCTCAGTCATTGGTTGGTCATTCCCTCAGTCTCTGTTCCATCTTTGTCCCTGCATTTCTTGTAGACAGCACACATTTTAGGTTGAGAGTTTTGTCGGTGGGTTGATGTTCTTATCCCTCCTCTTGGGGTTCTGCCTGGCTACAGGAGGTGGCCACTTGAGGTTCCATATCTCCACTACAAGGAGTCTCAGCTAAAGTCACTCCAATAGACTCCTGGAAGCCTCTCCCATGTCAGATCTCTGGCAGATATCCCTACCCTCCAACCCTGCCAGCCACCAATTTCCATTCATTCTTCTTACACTCTGGCCCTCTCTCCTGTCTTTCCCCACAGTTGACCCTGACCCCTCCACCCTGCCACACA
Source organism: Grammomys surdaster (assembly GCF_004785775.1). Taxonomy (NCBI): domain Eukaryota; kingdom Metazoa; phylum Chordata; class Mammalia; order Rodentia; family Muridae; genus Grammomys; species Grammomys surdaster. Next base: position 7,035,258 of record NW_021620983.1, read on the forward strand.
CACACACACACACACACACACACACACACACACACACCTTGGTCTCTCCCTTTTTCTACCTCCCATGATTATTTTGGTCCTTTATTGAAGTAGGATTGAAACATCCTGACCTGGACTTTCCTTCTTGTTAAATTTCTTACAGTCTGTGGGTTGTATCATGGGAATTCTTGTACTTTTGGGCTAATATCCACTTATCGGTGAATACATATCATGCATGTCTTTTAGGTCTGGGTTACCTCACTCAGGATGATATTTTCTAGTTCCATCCATTTGCCTGCAAAATTCATGATTGTTTTTAATAGATGAATAGTGTTCCATTGTGTAATTTTCTGTATCCATTCTTTGGTTGAAGGGCATCTGGGTTGTCTCCTGCTTCAGGTTATTATCAATAAGGCTGCTATGAACATAGTGGAACATGTGTCCTTGTATTATAGTGGAGTGCCTTTTGTGTATATGCTCAGGAGTGGTATAGCTGAGTCTTCAGGTAGAACTATTTCCAATTTTCTGAGGAACCACCAGACTGATTTCCAGAGTGGTTGTACCAGCTTGCAATCCCACCAGGAATGGAGGAGTGTTTCTCTTTTGCCACATCCTCGCCAGCATCTGCTGTCACCTGAGTTTTTTATTTTAGCCATTCTGACTGGTGTGAGGTGGAATCTCAGGGTTGTTTTCAGTTGCATTTCTCTGATTACTAAGGATGTTGAACGTTTTCTAAAATGTTTCTTGGCCATTCAAGATTCCTCTGTTGAGAATTCTCTGTTTAGCTCTTCACTCCATTTTAAAAATTGTGTTATTTGGTTTGTTGGTATCTAACTTTTTGAGTTCTTTATATGGCTTTGATATTAGACCTCTGTCAGATGTAGGGTTAGTGAATTTTTTCCAATCTGTAGGCTGAGGTTGTGTCCTGTTGATACTGGCCTTTGCCTTATAGAAGCTTTTCAGTTTCATGAGGTCCCATTTATTAATTGTTGAGCTTAGAGCCTGAGCCATTGGTGCTCTGTTTGGGAAGTTGTCTCCTGTGCCAATGTGTTGAAGGCTATTTCCCACTTTCTCTTCTATGAGATTTAGTATATCCAGTTTCATGTTGAACTCTTTGATCCACATGTACTTGCATTTTGTGCAGGGTGATAAATATGGATCTATTTGCAGACACCCAGTTAGACCAGCGCCATTCGTTGAAGATGCTTTAGACCAGCGCCATTTGTTGAAGATGCTTTCTGTTTTCCATTGTATAGTTTTGGCTTCTTTGTCAAAAATCAAGTGTATCTATAGGTGTGGGGGTTTATTTCTGGGTCTTCAAATTTATTGCATTGATCAATCTGTCTGTTTCTATACCAATACCATACTATTTTTAGAACTATTTCTCGGTACAACAGCTAGAAATCAGAAGTTGTTTTATTGTTTAGGATTATTTTAGCTTTCCTAGGTTTTTTCTTTTTCCATACGAAGTTGAGAATTATCCTTTTAAACTCTATAAAGAATTGTGTTGGAATTTTGATGGGAATTGCATTGCATGTGTAGATTGGTTTTGGTAAGATGGAGTCCTATGTTAATCCTGCTGATCCATGAGCATGGGAGATGTTTCTATCTTCTGATATCTTCTTCAGTTTCTTTCTTCAGAGACTGAGGTTCTAACCATACAGGTCTTTCACTTACTTGATTAGCAGTATACCAAGATATTTTATATTATTTGTGGCTATTGTAAAGAGTATTTTCCCCATGATTTCTTTCTCAGCCCATATATTATTTGTATAAAGGAGGACTAACCTTTTTTTCTGTTTTTGTTGTTGTTTGCATGAATTTTGTATCCAGTTACTTCACTGACAGTGTTTATCTGCTGTAGGAGTTTTCTGGTAGAGTTTTTGAAGTCATTTATGTATACTATTGTATCAGCTGGAAATAGTGATACGTGGACCTCTTTTCCAATTTGTAACCCCTTGAACTCCTTTAGTTGTCTTATTGCTCTAGCTAGAATGCCAGGTACTATATTGAGGAGATAGGGAGAGAGTGGATAGCCTTGACTTGTCCCTTATTTTGGTGGAATTGATTTAAGCTTCTCCCCATTTAATTTGATGTGGATGTCACCTTCGGTAGCCAGAGAGGAACCCCAATGGAACAATAGAGACACCAACACACCTCCAAAACTTTCAACTGAAAATTTATCCTGTCTACAAGTAATGCAGGCACAAGGGATGGAGCAGAGGCTGAGGGAATGGCCAACCAATAACCAACACAACCTGAGCCCCATCCCATGGGCAAGCACCAATCCCTAACACTACTAATGATACTCTGTTATGCTTGCAGACAGGTGCATGTTGTCCTCTGAGGCTCTACCCAGTAGCTGACTCACACAGATACAGACAGTCACAGCCAAACAGTACATGGAGCTTGGGTACTCTTACGGAAAATAGGAGGAAAGATTGACGGCCAGGAATGGGATAGGAACCCCACAGGAAGATCAACAGAGTCAACTAGCCTGTATCCTTGGGGATCCCAGAGTCTGAGCCACCAACCAAAGAACATATACAGGTTGGATGTGTATCTCCTTGCTCATGTGTAGCTTGACCTTCCTGTGGGTCCTGAACAACTAGACCAGGATTTATCCCAAAAGCTGTTGCCTGTACATAGGATATGTCCTATAAGCTGGGCTGCCTTGTCTGGCCTCAGTGGGAGAGGAGGCAGAGAGAAAGTACCTAGCATCACAGAGACTTGAAGTACCAGGGTAAGGAGGATACGCAGGGGAGCCCTCACCTGCTCAGAGGAGAAGGGGAGGAGAGAAGGATTGTGGGAGGGCGTTTCAGGGAGTGGGGCAGTGAGTGGGATATAAAGTGAATAATTTGAAAAATAAAATTAAATAAAAAATTGACATTGGCTATTGGCTTGGTGCATATTGCCTTTATTTTGTTTAGGTATGCGCCTTATGTTCCTTATCTCTCCAAAACATTAAAAAAAAACCATAAAGTGGTGTTAGATTTGGTCAGCATCTAATGAGATGGTCATGTGTTTTTTTTTTTTTTTACTTTCAATTTGTTTATATGGTGGGTTACATTGGTGGATTTGTGTGTGTGTGTGTGTGTATGTGAGAGCGAGAGCGAGAGCGAGAGCGAGAGCGAGAGCGAGAGCGAGAGCGAGAGCGAGAGCGAGAGCGAGAGAGAGAGAGAGAGAGAGAGAGAGAGAGAGAGAGAGAGAGAGAGAGAGAGATTGTTTTCTTTGGTTTTTCTGTGAAATTATTAAATTCTTGTGTTTGTTGGGTGTAGTTACATTCCTTGTGTTAGAGTTTTTCTTCCAGTATCCTCTTTAGGACAGGATTAATGGAAAAATATTGCTTAAATTTGATTTTATCATGGGATATCTTGAGTTCTCCATCTATGGTGATTAACAGTTTTGCTGGGTATAGTAGTCTGGTTTAACATCTGTGTTCTTGTAGGGTCTGCAAGACATCTGTCCAGGCCATTTTCTCCTATGACACTTCTGTTGAGAAGTCTGGTATAATTCTGATAGGTCTGCCTCTATATGTTACTTGTCCATTTTTTCTTACAGCTTTTTAATAATTCTTTCTTTGTTCTGTACATTTAGTGTTTTGATTAGTATGTAGTGGGGGATTTTCTTTTCTGATTCGATATACTTGGTGTTCTGTAAGCTTCTTGTACTTTTATAGCCATCTCTTTCTTTAGGTTAGGGAAATTTTCTTCTGTGAGTTTGTTGAAGATATTTTCTGGGCTTTTAATCTGGAAATCTCCCTCTTCTATTTCCGTTATTCTTAGCTTGGTCTTTTCACAGTGTCCCAAATTTCCTGGATTTTATATTTGAGACTTTTTAGATTTGGCATATTCTTTGACTGATGCATCAGTTTATTTCATTTATCATATGTTTAACACTTGAAATTTTCTCTTGCTTCTCTTGTATTCTGTTTATAATGCCTTCCTGTTCTTTTTCCTTAGATTTTCCATTTTTAGGGCTGCCTCTGTTTGTTTGTACTTTTTTTTTTTTTGTAATTGATTCTGCTTCCATTTTCAGGCCTTAAACAGTTTTATTCACTTCCTTCACCTATTTGATTGTGGTTTCCTGTATTTCATTAAATGATTTATTTATTTCCTCTTTTAAGGCCTCCTATCATATTCATGAGATGAGACTAAAGGTCATTGTTTTGCTCTTCAGATGTGGTAGGATATCCAGGGCTTAATGAAGTAGGGAGAGCTAGGTTCTGGTGATGCCACATTGCTCTTGCTTTTGTTGACTGTTTTCTAGCATTGGCCTTCAGCCATCTGGTTGTCTCTGGTATTAGGTGGCCTGGTTGTTCCTAGTGGTAGCAGGCCTCTGGAACTACAGGTAGAGCTGGTAATCCCTAATGGCAGCAGGCTTCTGGTTAGCTTGGGTGGCAGTAGGCCTCGAGGAAAACAGGTCAAGCTGGTAGTACTGGTTGTCTTGGGTGGATAACAGCAAGCCTCCAGGGACACAGGCTGTGCTGGTTGTTCTGAGTGGCAGCAGGGTCTCAGGAAGCCAGGCTGACCTGTGCCCCGGGGACTGGAGTGAAGATCTGGGATTGCAGCTAGAGATATTGAATGGAATGTAGGGTGTAGAGGGAATGGGGTGGACTTCTTGACTGCTGGGTTTTGGGGAGAAGGATCCAGCAGGCAGTCGACTGGGGTATGAGTACCTCACCTGACTGTCCTAGGTGGCAGCAGGTCTCCTGGGAGGCACACTGAGCTGTGGCCTGGGGAGTGGAGTGCTGAATTTAATTTCTTAAACTTTAATTTCTTTATGCTGCACCCTATCTTCTACATGTTTTTGTGATTATGTGTTATTAATGTGATAGGGTTTGCATTTATTTTGTCTTGTTTTAAATTAAACTCTTACAAATATTGAACAAATCAAATTATTTGCAAGACTTAAAGACAACAGCACAAAATCCTCCTCCTTAGATACTATTTTTATATCTTTTGTGTCATTACTGTCTCTCTCTCTGTTTTTTTTTTTAAAGCTAAAAGATTCTGTCCTTTTTAAAGATGTATTTGCTTCTTCAGAAGATTGTAAGTCATCCAGTCTATACAACATGTTATCCCATGTACCAACACATGTACAATGCAATATTCCTTTATTTGGGGTTGCCATTTGAGACAGGACCTTGCTATGTTGGCTCGGCTAGCCTATAAACTTGCTGTGTAGCTCTGCTTGGCCAGGGAACTTGTGTAGATCTCTCTGGTCTGGAACTTGTGGTATCCCTCCTGCCTCTACTTCTCAAGTTTTGAGATTACAGTCAAGAGCTTTTACTGGATTTTATGAAACTACTTTTTGATACATTCAATGCAATTATAATTGTTAGACCAGAATTCAGCATTCACATGTGTCTCTCCTCCCTCCAAATCTCCAGACATTCTCTTTGTTGGCTTACTCCCTCATTTGTAAAGTGATTCAAAGCAAGGGGCAATTACACCATCTTATAAGCCACTTTTTCTTCTGCTATGGGTAAGACAACCGGCCTTGAATACATGTCTATTCGAAAGGAGGCATTATCTGTGATTTAAAAAAATGAGGGTAGCTGATTGAAACAAAGAAATGGGAAGAACATGTTGTTTGTAACCAAGTGGCAGTTATCAGCAACAAAGTTTCCAGATGGTGATAGCATTCTTTTGGCATTCATTCAGATGCAGCTGTGCTTTTGGGACAAGTCAGTTTTGTCAAAAGATATGAGTTTGTACATATATATGAAAAAATTGATCAGAATGACGAATAGTAGACATAATAACCTGGAGTCCTAATGACCTAGAGCCCCTGTCCAATGGGTTGCCATGGAGTTTTCTAGATCTTTTCTTATAAAAAGCGTTGATCGGTAGGTAAGTCCTTGATGTATCTGCCCAAAGCACTCTGAATGTGCACAGAAGATATCTGGTAAGATGGCGCAGAAAGAATATGAGTCAGAGGATGGAGAGGAACACCACTGTAGGGCCGTGAAAGGCAACCTGGTTTCCGGTTGAGCACTGGCGGAAACCCTGCAGGGCCCTCTGCAAGGAACAGCAGGCATTTCACCACACTCCCAGACTCCAGGCTCCTGACAGGAGGCTGCAGATATATTTGTCTTTCAGTCACATAGGACAACACCCACTAGCCCCTGTACAGGTAGAGGGCATGACTACAGGCCACGGAGCCTCAAGACATATTAATGAGGTACCTAAAAGCCAGAGGGGCATAGCCAATTAAACATTCGTTCCCAGACACTCCTCCTTGCAAAAGGTATTTAACCTCAGGCCTGCCCTACTTTCTGCCATGACAATAAGCATCTTAAGATCATGGACTGTTTCTCTTTTTGGGATCTGCTGTAGGGAACAGTGGAGCAGGCCTTTGTCAACAGAGCCTCTGTCTAATCTCCCGCAGAAGACGTCTCTGCATTTCCAGTGGAGACCACCAACCCAAGCAAGCAAGTCGAGCCAGCTGTGACTAAGCCAAGCGAACTCCCACAACTAAGAACTCTCATTTCCAAGGGATACAGCCGGAGCTTCTCCCCGTCTCCCCTTTGGCTGCAGGCCAATCCAGCTGGTACAGCCCCAGGTTCTCAGCTTTTCCACGGCCTCCCAGCGGCGCCTGGGGGCCCAAGAGTCTGAGAACCAGAGGAGCTAACTCCAGCTCCCCGAGGGACCTCAGACTGTGCTCCCCCATCCCCCAAGCAGAGTCCTGCGGTTTCACATTTCGTGGTGTGAGCATGGTCAAACTCTGCCTCTGTCTTCCCCAGAGGCCCTAGCCCCATGGCAAGACAGACAGCCCACATTAACCCAACACACCACAACATGCTGTCACCTGTGCATGACATGGCCATTGACACAAACTCACAGCAACTCTGATTACTTTCACAAGACCCGCACAAATCATGCCAATTAAAAATTCTGGCATGTATTGAGGAGCGGTTCCCAAGCCCCCACCCCTATGTGAAGACTATTGGTAGCTGGTGGCTCTGGGGCAGGGAGAGTCACTCTTCTTCACAAGCGTGGACACTGGTAGGTTCCCCATGTTTCTGCGGTGTCAACTCTTGACACATGCATGTGGGTAGCCTTAAATAAAAAAGCAAAGAGGACTTGAAGTTGGGAAAGAAATGTAATGGAGGATCCTGGAGGAGTTGGAGGGATAAATGAGGGCTATAATGCATGTATATATGGAATTTTCAAAAAATAAATTAGATAATATTTTTATTAGTTCTTTGAGAGCTTCATGTTTTGATCATATTCATAGTCTTCCCTTACTCTTCCCAGATTCATCACGCCTATCTCTCCTTACCTATCCACACAAGTTGTTTCTGCTTTTCTTCCTTCCTTCCTTCCTTCCTTCCTTCCTTCCTTCCTCTCTCTTTTTTTTCTTTCTTCCTTCCTTCCTTCCTTCCTTCCTTCCTTCCTTCCTTTCTTTCTTTCTTTCTTTCTTTCTTTCTTTCTTTCTTTCTTTCTTTCTTTCTTTCTTTCTTTCTTTCTCATTTTCTTTCTCTCTCTTTCTTTCTTTCCTTCTTTCTTTCTTTCTTTCTTTCTTTCTTTCTTTCTTTTTTTCTTTCTGTCTTTTAAGACCAGTTAAAGCTATGTGTTACTGTAGTTTTAACTCATGTTTTTGGGGTCAGTGGTGGAAAAATAAAAAAGAATTGTAAAATTTAATGTGAAGCTTCATAGCTTCCATTTTGAATGACAATCCTAATTTATATAAGTTTACTAAGTTGTATAGCCTTCACATCTACTTAATTTTGGTGTGTGATGATTTTATTTATTTGCAAATTTGTGTTTTCAAGTAATAAAGTTTATTTTAAGAAAAGAGACCAATTTGTGCTGCTCAAATATTCATGGATGTATGGTCATTCATCAAAGTGTGGTTGACTAACCAAGGCCCACACTCTTAGAGAAAACTTGTCTCTCCTCATTCTGGCAAGTAACAATTTCCTAGTAACTCCATGGTTAGAGGCTGGATTTCATGCCCAACTCTAGTTTTCTTGCTGGAACTTGGTCTGTCTTGAACTTACACAGGCTTTGTGAATGCTGTCGTAATGACAGCAAGTTTAAATGTGCAGTTGCCCTGCTGTAGGGAGAAGGTTTCCTTGTGGTCCTCCACTGCCTCTGGCACTTATACTCCTTCCACTTCCTCTTCTGCAACGATACTTGAGCCCTGGTTGGGGGATGCAGTATATACGTTCCCTTCAGTGCTGAGCATTCTCTTATTCTCTGCACCTTGGCCAATTGTGGATCTCTGTGATAATCACCATCTACTGCATATAGAAGCTTCTCAGATGAGAGGTGAAAGATGAATTGACCTAAGGGTATAATGGTAAGTCATTAGGAGTTGTTTTAACACTTTGTTCATTTGGCAACATAATAGTACCAGTTTCTCTCCTAGGGCCTATGCCCTGTCTAGCCATAGGTTCTTAGCCAAATATGGGTTTCATCTTGTGGAGGGTAACTTAAATCCAATAAAAAGGTGGTTGGTTACTCCTGAATAATCATGCTGTTACTGCACCAGGGGCCTTATCTTACCAGACCAGTCAATACTGTGTAGCTCACAGGGTTGACAACTGAGTGAGATTGGTGATTATTTGTCTCTCCCAATAGCTTGTAAAGCACTATGAAAGGTGAAGCCAGTACAAAGGGGAAGCAAGACGTCAAATTATTTTTATTTGCAGACATAATTCTATATGTGAAAGACACTAAAAACTCCAACAGAAAATTCCACAGCTAATAAAAATACTATTTTTTTTTTTGAAAAAGCCAACTATGTAGGAAAAACCCAGAGCAAAACCATAAGAATTTAATCAAATCATTTTCCTGCTTTATACTCTAGGGACTACTTTCCGATGGCGATCCAGTGCTGGACTTGGACCTGGCCTGTGCTCGCTGCTCCCACTTTATCTCTTGGCCCTTCGGCTCTTTCTCCGTCAACAGTGCTTTCTTATTACACATATGCTTGTTTCCTTCTTTCTCAAGCATTTGTACTTGCAGCTTCACACACTTGGAAGGTTCTGCCTTAAAATGTCGACACCCTTGAGTCTCTTTATGCTCACTGCCGTACTAGCATTCTCTCCTTGCAAACCTTCCCAGACTACCACAGAGTGTGGCTTCTTGCTGCTTGCATCTGTCACTTTGGTTGGTTTTGTAGTTCTAGTGGCATCCACATGCTGTTTTCTTAAATCCTTACATCAAATCTTTGGGGGATGTTGACAGAAGCTGAAGATGGGCAGGGACCTAGCAGGAGGAGGGCATCAGACAGGGGGCAGAGCTGTCCTTTTGGACAGACGAAATTTTCTTTTGAGATAGGTTGGAACTTGCTCTGTAGAACATGCTGTCCTTGAGTTCACAGTGATCTGCTTGCTTCTGAATCCCAAGTGCTGAGATTAGAGGCACACATGCCACCACCAGCCAGAACAGACAGAAGGAATTTGATTATTTCTTTTGAAGAGAGAAAATACACGAATGCGTAACGCGCCATAACTTTTTCTGGAGAAAGAAAAGTAAAAAAAAGATTAGTGAGAATACTCTTGCTACATCTATCTAGTAACTATATTTAAATGCCACGAGGAGTGGATGTATGTGCGCTTGTTAGCACAAGGACACTTAACCAAATCAACCGGAACACTTTTCCAGTCTCCTTTGGTCTCAGCCGTCACCAGCTTTACACACCAGCTGCTGTGGGTGAGATTTCCATTATTTCAGTTCTTCCACTCATTTCCAGAAAAACAGCCCCACAAATGCCTGCGCAGCATCGAGCTCCATGGGTAAAACTGGGCACTGCTTCTAGAGTGGGAGGCTCATTAATCTCTTTGGTCACCTCACCCAGAGAGTGACTTGCAAGTTCCCGAGTGCTTCTGTGCATGGGCCAGCCTGGAATCTATGTGTACTAACTGCATATTTTAATACTCTCACTAACTCATAAAATGGCTCCTGTCATGATTAATATCTGTTCAGAGAAGAAACTGGTAGCAGAGACAGACTCTGATGATTCCAAGATCCTGCGTGTGGTAAGCATACGGTGACGGGGTGGCGGAAAGATCAGGAATTCAGTGCCAGCCTCAGCTACACAATGGCCTCAAGGCCAGAACTTGTCTCAAAAAATAAAAACAAAAGTGAAAATAAAAGTAGGGACTAGATAAGTGGCTCAATAGTTGAGAAAGCTTGCTGCACAGTCTTGAGGATCAGAATTTGGACCTCAGCCCCCATCTAGTTCTGATGCAGGCAGAGACAGAGATCACTGGGGCTTGGAGGTTTCCAGCTAGGCCTAGAGATGTAAACTTCAGGTTCAGAGAGAGCTACTGCTTCAAAGGGATGGTAGAGAGTGACAGAGAAGAACACCAGTGCCCTCTTCTGGCCATTGTGCACATGTGTAAGCATGCGTTTCTCCTCACCAGTGTGTGCATACACACACACACACACATGTGCACATGCCACACCTGTGCACAGACAACACACAAACCTTTAACAATATTAAAAACACACACGGCCTAATTAGCTGGGTTAATAGTAGTCACTGTTGGAGCTGGGATAAAGAAAAGTCTTTAAATGGCCTGTAGCATGTCACATTTCACCGATCTGTGAGATACATGAACATCCACTTTATTATTTAAGATAACTATCCACTATATTATTTTCATTTCATACTAATTTCCCTGTGTGACTATCTCATGGCTCGACATGGCTCTAGTCCAATCCAGCTAGAAAAAAAAAATCACCGAACTACAAATTTGCGAGCTCTGGTTCTCTCACGGCAATATGGTGTTCACAAGCTTTGGCAGCATCCTGGAAAACAAACATCTCCCTGCATCCACTGACCCCCTTCCATTTATTCCTGTCAAGCTTTCTTTAGCCACTCCAGCTACACTGAAATATGAGCATTTGTTTAATACACATTCTTTTCACTGTATTAGAACTATTTTCTTTTTTCATGTCAATGTGTGTCTTGTGTGTGGGCTTCCAAGGAAGAGGACATCAGATCCCCAGAGCTGAAGTCACAGGAGGTTGTGGGCAGCCCAATGTGGATGCTGAGAACCACACTTAGTTCCTCTGAAAGAGCAACAGATACACTTAACTGCTGAGTGGATGAAAGTGAGGAAATGGTCGTTTCTAGGTATGGGCAAGGAGAGGGTTTGATTGTATATATAAAGAAGAGAATAGTCAGAGGCATCTGGAAGGGTCCAAACTGAACAAGTCCATGAGGGGTGGAGACAAGAGGAGAAGGAAGGGATGGGTACTAAGAGAAGCCTAAAAGAGGAGCGGTGGACCAAAGAGCCAAGAGGGTTACATAGCCAAAATGACTGAGTTTTATATGAATCAGAGAAGCTGGGGAAGCAAAGCAGAGCCGGTCACCTGGGCTGGAGAAATTTAAGATAGGGGACAGACAGGGTGAGAAGTTTTGGGAGGAGCCACAGGTACTCAGAGAGATGTTGTTCTGGCTTTCTTTGACATAACACTAAGCATCAGCATCCTTTGGTCTTTTCTTGTTTTCATGCTGTCACGAGCAGGGACTCTTATCTGTCATGAGCAGGCTATTGATAAAAGGTTAGAATCCCCCCGAGGGGAGAGGAGCGACAGGTCCTGCTCCACTCAGAGATCCTATACTGGATTTGACTGTGAGACCATCAGCTCCTCGAGGGAAGAGAGAGACGCCAAAGACAGAGGTTGTGGGATTCAGTTACTTATTTAACGATGCATGGCAAGTAACATATTATCATCAATGCTAAGGCTATTGCTATAACAAGATATTGCCACATTTCCTATACATTGCCTCTAACAATATGCACAGTGAACACAAATAATAAATTGCTAATTACCAAAGAAATAAGCATAGCAATAAATACATCATTCATTCATGGATTATAGGACCTGAGTCCTTATGTTGGTTTTGGGTTACAGGTCCGGAGTCCAGGAAGGGGGGTCAGGCTGAGGCTTCCAGATAGTTGAATTGCTAAGTTGACCTCATAGGATGCTTGACCATGAAGAAGCTGGAGGCATTGGTCTCTCGGTTAACTCTTTGATGACCGGGTGCTGAGGACACTTTGTCCGGAGGATCACCTTGGCCAGTCATGACTACAAGTGTGATGAAGTGCTCCAGACGGGCTCCTCTTTTTTTTTTTTTTTCAGCATTACTGCTGACGTGCACGGCAGATAACCACTCGTGTCTGTTATCGCCAGGCTCTGACCTCATCACAGCTGGTTATCACAGCACAACTTTTACTTCCAGATTTGTCTCTACAAGTACCAGACTAGTCTCTACAAGTTTCCTATTACAAAATGGAGTCGGTCCTGTTTAAGGGCCTTCTCCTTACACATGCGCTCATTGTACTTTTGTGTGTGCACATCCCTGTCTGTGTGAGTGCACACATGTGTACTTGTGGAGGTCAGAGGCCAGTTTTAAGTGTAACACAGGCACCATCCACCTTGGGTTTTTTTGACACAGGGTCGATTACTGGCCTGAAGATCATCAAGTAGGCTAGAATGGCTGGACAGGAAGTACCAGGGATCTGCCTGACTCCACCTCTCAAGGGTTGAAACTGTGTACTTATGCCAGAACATCAGCTTTTAAATGTGGGTTCTGGAGCCAGGTCTCAGGCTGTGGGCATTGAGGATGGGAGAGAGGGCAGGGTGGGGAGGGGATAACTATTTTGAGCCAGGTAGTAAGTTCTCTCTCTCTCTCTCTCTCTCTCTCTCTCTCTCTC
>NW_021620983.1:7048021-7065698 GCF_004785775.1 Grammomys surdaster
GAGAGAGAGAGAGAGAGAGAGAGAGAGAGAGAACGGGTGCCTTTGTCTCTAGCAGTAGGTTTCTATTTCTCTAAAACATAGCCTGATTCCTTCATAGTCAGTGAGTCTTTCTTTATTGGCCATACCACAAAAAATAGAGAAGATTGGGAGACCCACTTTTGCCCCAGATGATCAATAATTCCAGAGACAGAAACATTATCTCTAGGAGAAAAGGGTTACACAGACACCTTTAGAGCAGTGGACAAGAGAAAGAAGGTTACTCACCAACTAGGACATCTTAACCCCCAAACCCCAAAGACCTTAAAGCTGGTGCCCCCCCCCCCCCCCCACACACTCCCATTCTGTATGAGAAGCCTGCAAGGCTTGCTAACCAACACAGTGACTCTGTCTTTGACTCTTTAACCGATGGAATCACAGAAGTTACCTGGCAGGGGTATTACACCTACTCTTTTCTGATGGATCAACCTCCCCAGGCCTTCTGTGCACATCTAAATTTATGAAGTGGGCAATTATAAATGTACAGGAGGCTTCTTAAAGGCTCCTTAATGAGAAGAGAAAAAAAAATCTGAGTGCCAGCAACAGGAAGTAACTTTGAAGGAGCTTTCTGTGGTCTTCTGACAAGATGTTTCAATTGGAACCAAGGCCACTGAGGAGTTAACTGCTTGAAACCAAATAAATCAGGAGGGAAGAGCCTCAGGCTCCAAGTGGCTAATCTTGGAATCTGTTTTCAAGATTATGACCTGTTTTATGCAACCCTCAGAACCAAAGAAACTTTAACAAAAGATTAGAAGTTATGTAAACAAAGATCTCTTTATTCACCAGCCTGCTTTCCCAAGGGACAGGAGGCTCCTGCCTACACTCTGCAGTGTGTCTCTCCTGACGGTCACTCAGTACCTCATGGTCTCTCAGTACCTTCCGTAGGACAGCAGCAGTGAGCTTAGAGATCAGAAGCACTGTCAATGGAACTGGTGAGGAATGCGCAGGTAAACGTCACTCGTTTCCTCTGGTTGTTGTGGGTGCGATCCAGCAACTTTTGCTTGGGAAAACAAGAGGCAGATTTAACTATACATTATAAATGTAACATTCTTTGAGTTTTCTAATACCGGCTTTTAAAATTCTTGATAACAACAGCAACTAGATTTAACACTGGATTTACTCTGTGCAATGGTAACATGACGGTTTATTCCTACACAAAGTTTGGTCTGCCTGGAGTTTTTAAGTGTGTGGCTACAAGTGGTTTGGTGGATTAGAAGAGAGTCTAACTGGGTCTCAGGAGTCTTGTTGTTGTTCTTTTTTTCTTTGTCAGTGGCCTGGAAGACCTCTTTTTCTTTGTTTAGTTCCTCTATGTCAGCCTTTCCAATTCTTATAAGCCTTGTGTTCTCCATAGGTTCTTATCTCCTACCCTTCAAGTCCCAATGGAGAGCCATAACCATCCATACTGTCCACACACTGCTGAGAGTCACACATACACACACACACTGCACACACACACACACTGCACACACACACACACACACACACTGCACACACAGACACTGCACACACACACACACTGCTGAGAGTCACACACACACACACACATACACATTGCACACACACACACTGCACACACACACACACAGTCTGCACACACACACTGCTGAGAGTCACACACACACATATATACACACACACACACTGCACACACACACACACACACACTGCTGAGAGTCACACACACACACACACACACACACACACACACTTCATGGACATTCATGTTAAAAATCAAAAAGAAAAACATTGCTTAAAAACAGCTGGGCAGTGGTGGGGTACGACTTTAATCCCAGCACTTGGGAGACAGAGGCATGCGGATTTCTGAGATCGAGGCCAGCCTGGTCTACAGAGTGAGTTCCAGGACAGCCAGGGCTATACAGAGAAACCCTATCTCGAAAACAAAACAAAACAAAACAAAACAAAACAGCAAACAAACAAATAAACAATAACACACAGTCAGTTGTTGCTTACTGTCATATTTCTTTCTGTATCCACAAAGAGTGTATGGGAACATCCATCATTGCATGTAACCATAGACATGATCCTTTCATTCATGACTTTAGGACCATTGGATATTCAGGGCTTGTTGCTATCTTTACTTAAAGCTGCCTTATGGAAAACTTTCCGTGTCAGCATGCACATATCAATCATGCTTGGTCTGTAGGTGACAGCAGGTGGGTCTCCCAAAGTGAAATCACACTGGCCTGGTGTCCTGCTGCTCACAGACCCCTGGGTATTGGGCAGCTCTTTATTCCTTCATGTACTGCCTAAAGCCAGGGCATATATTGTTTTGTGTGTATTTCACAGCATCTAACGGCCCCTGTAAAAACCCACGTTGGTTAATTTCCCTTTTTAAAAGAGGTGTGTTTTCCTTCACATTGAAGTCACGAGCTGCTTTTCCTCAAACATCTCCCCACACCATCATCTTTACTCCATTTGTGGTATTTTTAAGCCTGGGAATTATCGAATTATTATGGCGTAGATCCACACTTTGCCACTGTGCTTTCTGTCTGTTTAGTGTTTGTTGCTTTTGTGCCCCCTCCCCCTTTAAAATATCTTTTTAAAGATTTTTTCCCTCAGATTGATATTTCCCTAATGTTTTTGCAACTTTAAATTTTATTTTATTTTTTTTTTAAAAAAACCCTCCAGTCTCTTGTCCTTTGAATTTTGGAACCCGACACCGGCCATGAACATTTCTCTTCTGATTTCGCCAGGGGGCGCTAGACGTATGAGCAAAGCCATTTATCACTATCTCCAGTCTTCCCGTTGAGCTGTTCATGCTCATTATAGCGCCATTGTCCTGGTTCCCATTGGATTCAGCTTCGTGCCAGCAGCCTGTGTTTGTGCTCAGGGCACACTGTTTTAATTGGATCAGTGCCATGATTTTGGATCTCATGTGGCCATGCCTACTTTCTTTCTTAAAATATTTTTCAATGCTCATAGGCAAACCTGACATGCTTATTCTTTGACTTAACTTTTAAAGTCACTTTTAAAGCTCATTTTTAAAAATTATATTTATGTATTCATTTATCTATCTGTGTGGGTCTGTGTGAGTGTATATGTAGCGTGCACATGTACCATATGTATGTATGCCAAGAGAGTTAGTTCTCTCTTCCCTGTGTGGGTTCCCAGGGATGGAACTCAGGCTGTCTGTAAGTGCATTTACCTGCTGAGATATCTTGTCAGGCCTAAATTGTGTGCTTTACAAGTGTTAATAATTTTGTTTTTTACTAAAGTGCGCGCACACACACACACACACACACGCACACTTTTTGTTTGTTGCCTAATCCTACTGCTGTTGTGGGACTGGCTTACTTCTCTCACAGATGCACCAGATCTTAGTTTGGTTTCTGCTATGTTGTTTTATCTCCTTCCATCCCCAACACAGGATGAGTAGAAGGATTTGTTATTTCATGTGCTCAGTCCTTACATCCATTGACCGCCAGGGGCTTAAGTAAAAGATAATTTCTACATCCTAGTAATATGTAAATATCTAAGGTTATAAAATAAGGAGCACAGCCAGTTAGAAACCTCAAGGCTAGCCCCACAAAGAATGACTTCCTTTGTAGGAGCTTCATGTCCCAAAGGTCTCACTACCTCCCAGACAGCATTGCCAGCTGAGCCTGTGGGCAGCATTTTCATCTACCACAGCAATGGTGGGGTTTTATGGCATGTTTTCTCCTTTGTCTAAAGCTCAGTTTGCAGAGCTGTCCAGAACCCTGCTGAGGAGTCACTTGCTCTAATTGCTGCCCTGAAGTGAAGTCACAATTCAGGATTTTGCTCAGACACTTCAACAAGCTGACCGGAAAGAGTGAGGAATGCTCCTGTAGACACACTCACATGGTTGATCTGCTCCAGAAATTCCTAGGGATTCTGTTCCTGGGCTTTTGAAGCATTGCCTTGTCTGTGGGTGTAACACTACACACCACTCCCAGGGACCCTTGGCTCAGCTTTGCTCTGTGACAATCACCATCGAATCATGGTTGTGTTAGAATTACTGAGTAAAGGTATTGAGGCAGAGACAAAGTTTCCATCTCAGCAGACATAAGGGAGAGTTTAGTCTGGAGCCAAATGTGAGTGACCACAAATGTGAGTGGCTCACAAACACAGACATAGGCTACCCAGAAGTCCATGCTCCAATATGGAAGGAGTTTATAGTAGCAGTACAAAATGAAGTCACTTATCAAATACATTATTGGGAACATTAGGTAGGGGGATTAAAACGAAGTGGAGAGACTTCTGATACAGGCCTGGATGTTTTCTGGCAGTATTTCTAGCTTTTTGGTTGGCTGTAAAGCTGGTCCTCTGTACATTTCAAATGATTTATCCAAGGCTGTCAGTCCAGGCATGGAAGGCATTATGTGGTTATTAAGAGGGATAGAAATGGCGAGAGATAATATGCCTCTGGAGCAGCAACCCCCACTGAGGTCACTGACTGACTTTCCAATCAGTTAATTAGCTTTGCAGAAGTTTCTGTTGTTTACAAAAGACAGAGGGCTAATTTGTAATTCTTGTTTTGTGTTAAGATCTAGTTTTACTATTACCTTTTGATTACATGACTCCCCCTCTTAAAAACAAAACAAAAAACTAGAGTTTTAGCCTTCTAGTCCAAGGAAGCCTGAATTCACTATGTAGACCAAGCCAGGCTTGAACTCTCAGAAATCCTCGTACCTCTGCCTCCTGAGTGTGGAAATTACAAGCATGTTCCATAAGCCCTGTTTACTTGAAGTTTTCATAGTTGTGTGTGTGTGTGTATGTATATATATACTATTATACCAAAGATTTTTGGTGAATACTTATTTTTTTTCAAGTTTATTAAAAGTAATCAAAATCCACAGAGGAATTTGGTATTTGGTCATGAGAATCATCCCTTTGTTGATTTCTGAGAAACATTTGAAATATATTATCTAGATTTATGAAAGAATTACCTACTGCACTTCTTTCACTTAGATAATACCAACTCTAACCAAGTAATTAGTTGGGTCTTCCTCATTCCCTAGTAAGTCAAGGAAAGGTATATTTACCTTTGACAACATTTAATTTTCTTTTTTTTTTTTTTTTACATCTGGAAGTCTCTGGTATGCTTTACCACAGATTTAAAACAGACTGAAGAATAACTTTTGAAGAATTTTGTACATTGGTTGATTAGAAATTTCCTTGATGATTCAACAGTGCTTAGAGAGCTTATCATTCTCCGAGCAGGAGTAATCTGTCTTTTTTTTTTTTTTTTTTTGGTTTGGTTTTTCGAGACAGGGTTTCTCTGTGTAGCCCTGGCTGTCCTGGAACTCACTCTGTAGACCAGGCTAGCCTCGAACTCTTGAACTCAGAAATCCGCCTGCTTCTGCCTCCCAAGTGCTGGGATTAAAGGCGTGCGCCACCACCGCCCGGCTGTAATCTATCTTCTATTTATTTATTTTTCATCGTTTTGCACTAACAATATGTTTGTTTTCTCATGAGTGACAAAACCACATGGGAAAAGCAACCCACATCCCCAAAATTCATATTTTGGAAGCTATATAAAACCAGCATTCTATTTTGTTTATTATTTTTTAAATTTAACTTTTTAAAATTTTTTTTACTTATTCACTTTACATCCTGCTCACTGCACACCTTTCGATCACCCCCTCCCGACATCCTTCCCAAATACTGTCTCTCCTTCTCCTCAGAGTGGATAGGGGCCCTCCTAGATATCCACCTCCAACCCTGGAGGTTTAAGTCTCCATGAAGTTAGGAGCTTCCTCTCTGCTTCCTCTCCTACTGAGGCCAGATGAGGCAGCCCAGCTAGTAGAACATGTCCCACCTACAGACAACAGCTTTTGGGATAGCCCCTGCTCCAGTTGTTCAGGACCCACGTGAAGACCAAGCTGCACATCTGCTACATATGAGAGGGAGGCCTAGGTCCAGCCCATGTATGTTCTTTGGTTGGTCATTCAGTCTCTGAGACCCCACAAGGGTCTAGGTTAGTTGATTCTGTTAGTTTTCCTGTGGAGTTCCTATCCCCGTTGGGACTGAAATCCTTTCTCCTGTTCTTCCATAAGAGTCCCCAAGCTCTGTCCACTGTTTGGCTGTGGATGTCTGCATCTGTCTGAGTCAGCTGCTGGGTGGAGCCTCTCAGAGGACAACAAGTTCATGTCTGTATGGTTCAGGAGTCTGATGGAGATGGAGGAGAGTCAGTGGGAGAATGGAGAGTAATCAATCTCAAACAAAGGAAATAGTTTTCCTAAGGTTTAGGGTGTTGCCACTTCAGTGGCTTTTGAGAGCATTTGCCTTCATTCTGCAAACATGGATGATATGACTTTAAGTGTACAACGAAATCCTCTGTTGGAAAATTAACTGCAAAGCCAAAGTATTTGGCTCCTACTACATAGGGACACTTACAGGGAGCCTGGCTTCACGGGTTGTTTTCTGAGGAAGAGGCAGAGTGACTTCTTTGATGAGGGGGAAGGATAGAACGAACATTTAGTGAGAGGTAAGCCTTTCATCTGAAATGTGAAAGAAATCATGCAAGAGGAGACTGAAAAGACAGACAAACAAGATGTCTAAGCCGTGGGTACATTTTAGATTTCTTTTGTGTTTTTGTTTAAAGGAAACTGACAATAAATTTCCTTAAACTTATTAATGCCTGCGTTGAAAATGTCGTGGGTTCTAAACACGCACATATCATAGTCAGACCATAGGATTCTAGATGATCTGTGGACTTGCAAAGAAAGTAGACTAGAATGATTTTATGGAGCAGACAAGGTGACTCTCTGGAAAAGGCTTTTTGCTGCTAATCTTGAGGATCTGAGTTCGATCCCTGGCACCTACATGGTGTGAGGAAAGAACTGACTCCTGCAAGTTGTCTTTGGACCTCTACTTCACAACATTTACTAGTGAATGAGTAATGAGTGAATGAATGAGTAAATGAATGAAGTACGAAAGTCCCCTGTGTTTAAAGAGATAGAGATTTTTTTTAGTGAGAGAGTTGGGCTGTGTGTTTGCTTCCAGCTGCATAAGGCAGTGGTATCTCTCCTTCCCCTGAACTCAAGGTCAGTAAGCATGGCTTTACAAAGTTTATTCTTCCATAGGCACCTTCCTAGAGGATGGGGTTGGGTTCCAGATCTACATGGTGGCTTATGATCATCTGCAACTCCAGTTTTAGGTGATCAATGCTCTCTTCTGGTCTTCATAAACACTACATGCCTTTGACCCACAGATATGCGTGCAGGAAAAACTCACACAGACATAACAATACAATAATCAATAAACATTAATAAAAGAGGTTCAAAGTCTGGTGAGTTTGAGGCCATCCTGAGATATAAAGAACCCATGAGCAGTCATCACATGAAATGCAAAGGAACTATGTTGATCTTTAAGATTTGTTTGTTTCATGTGAATGGGTGTTTTGCCCACATGCATGTCTGTATACCATGTCTTTAGTGCATGCAGAGGCCAGAAGATCCTCTAGGACTGGAGTTACAGATTTGAGTTTGCATGTGGATTGGGAATCAAACCTGGGTCCTCTGTAAGAGCAGCCAGTGCCTCTTAATGGCCTAGCCTTATCTCTCCACTTGGCTTCTCTTTATCTTTTGGGGGTCAACAGAAAACAGTAATTCTATTCAGGCTCTGCTCTCCCTCATTCCCCACCACATCAGAAAGTTCTGAGGGGAGAAAACAGGAGGTAGGGGTTGTTGTTGGTGGTGGTGGTGATGGAGACCTCAGGTAATGAGTGAGGACCAGACTTCTCAGAAGGTGGGCTTCATTCAACAGCTCATTTAATTGGGGGAAACAAAGGCTATTTAAACTTTTGTGGGAGCCAGTAGAGGCTTTCAGGGTGAGTCTATGTCATTGGCCAGGGCTAAGGTCCTGGGTATGCCTTATTTGCATGAAGAGGACTTCCCAGCACTTGCTGGACATGACTTAAAAGAAGAGGGGAAGTTTAACTGTTGCTACCACTCCATGATCTCCCTTGGTGAGGGCACAGAACTACACGCTCTCGGAGATGCAGGCCCAAGGCAAGGGACGGAGTGGTCCTTACTCCTAATGCTCTTGAGATGAGATTTCTAGGATCGGACATGACTCAACCAGACTCCCTCTCCAGACCAGCTCCTCCGGTTTCCACGGTACCCCAGCTCCACATAGTAAGACAGATATGAGACTAGATTTAGAATCGGAAATAGAAATGGCCCTGTAACTTGTGTCAGAGAGAGAAGGCTAAAGCTACCTTTTGAAATCACTACTGGAATCCCATTTGTTCAAGGTAGCTGTACTTGCTATCCACTTCTGTGAATGTTGCTTTGGCAAGTGTGAATATGACCCTTGTAGCAGCCTGGGTGGGCAAACTCGTATTTCGTCTGGATTCCTGTATGGCAGGAAAGACTGATGGTAGACAGGAAAGGTTGGGCAGGACACAGAAATTTGGAGCAAGAAACGTCTTCATTCTCCCACATTCTTCCTGTACACTCTTCCTGTATGTACCTTTACCGTTTTACAAGCCATTTAAACTGTAAATATATAGCAGTTTTGTTCTCTCTGCCAGGAAGCTTCACCTTTCGGATCATCTGGGACAGGGACAAAGGTGAACAGTTAGTGTAGCTCATAGATAACCTTTTTAGCACAACCTGACTGAAGGTGGAGTTGGTCTGTCTGGCGAGAAACCTGTACAGCTTGACTAGAAGATGCAGGTAGATGTCCTGGCTCTTGGGCTCTTTTCGATGAACCTTTTGGTCCTTGTTGTGGTGAATGTCAACACCCATGATAGCGCCTTCTGCTCAGCCAGGTCTTTCTGATAGGTGGTTACTAATATATTCCTAGAAATATTCTTAGAAAAAAGTGTATGAGTGATTATAAAAAGGAGTAAAAAGCCCTAAAGCCCTGAGGGTAGTAGCCTCCATCCACATTAGAAAAGCACAGGGTAACCAGTATGATGAGGACAAATTTAAATAATTCAACTATGTATCCTGTTATTGTCATGTCTTATAGATAGAAAAATGATTTACTTCAGGTTACTGGTCACAGTGAACTAGCTATTTGTTGGAGGTAACAGTGTATTATCCATCTTGGATGATTCAGCCCCTGCAGTTAACTATACCCAAAGGCCAACCTGTACTAGAGATAAGGGCCATCTCAGACTTTAAGAAAGTGCCACACACTGTGTCTCAAAACAGCCACACTGAGCAGTGTTGGACTGCAGTGTGTGCTTACATGGGTGAGGTACACTGGGTTGTCTCTGCACCCAGATATATTCCAGAACCTTAGGTCTGTAGCATTTTACCAGATGTGGCTACCAGAATTTTTCAAACATCTTGACTCATGAATTTTCTAACTTTCTGACCATCCACTCAAAAGGCTTGGGATTAAGGTGAGACCAAGTGTGAAATCTATTGATTGATATATTTCAACATTCCATGCTTTGTCCGTGTCATAATATTCTAGGATGCAAAACTTTGTTGTTATCCTGTCAAGTGTTGCTAATTACTGAAGGCCTCTGCTGTATCCTGTCCCAGCTTCTCACTTTTTATATGTATGTGTGCAAATCGCTATTTCATATACAGAGGAAGAAACTTAAGCTTAAACTGTTAGGAATATACACAAAGGTTTGAAAATACATCTGGGATACTCAGAGAGCCCTTCCTAGTTCCCAAAGCTGCACTGCCCAGCATGCTGCTGGCCTGACTGCTATTATTTTGAAAGTGTACTAGTGTTTCTTATGAGAAACAGCTCTTTCTGGAGAACTCAGGCCAGGTTTGAACAATGCCCCTGTCTCAGCCTCCCCAAGCGCTGTGGTTAACAGGTGTGAGTCATCATGTCCAGCACAGAATGAATTTCAAAAACTGTCCAGTTATGGGAGTCATCATATGTTTTCTGCCATATGTAAAATCCAAATTTAAATATATATGCATATCTATCTATCATCTATCTATCTATCATCATCTATCTATCTATCATCTATCATCTGTCTGTCTATCTACATATGTATATATCTCTGCTATCTACATATCTCTGTATAGAAATATACACACACAAACACTGGACTTAATCTCCTTTTTTATAATTTCTGCTTATGAAGTTAATTTAAAATAAGTTTAATTTGTTAAGTTTGTTATGTATGTGGTGGGATAGTCTCAATCGTCAACTTAATGAGATCTAGAAAGACCTGGAAGATAAACTTCTGTATGCTGTGAAAGATTATATTGACTACATTAATTGAAGTGGGAAGACCCAACCAAATTCCTTGGATGGTGTGCTGGTTTGGTTTTTATATCAACTTGACACAAATTAGAGTCATCTGAAAGGATGAAACCTTAATTGTGAAAATGCCTTCATAAGATCCTGCTATAGGGCATTTTCTTAATTACTGATAGATGGGGGAGGGCCCAGCCCTTTGTAGATGTAGCTGATATCCCTGGGCAGGTGGTCCTGAGTTTTATAAGAAAGCAAGCTGAGCAAGCCATGATGAGCAAGACAATACGCAGCATCCTCCATGACCTCTGCATCAGCTCCCGCCTACAGGTTCCTGCCCTGTTTGAGTTCCTGTCCTGACTTCTCTCAGTGGTGGACAGTGCCATGAAAGGGAAATGGTTAAAAGGAATAACATCTGAAATAGAAGTAAATAAAATATTCAATAAAAAACCCACAAAACAAACAAAAACAAAAACAAAAAAGAGTATCTGAAACAAAATCTTTCTTCTCCCAGTTGCTTTTGTCATGCTTTCACCACAGTAATAGGAACCTTGACTGAGATGGAATCCTAGACTACAGAGACAGGAGAAAGGGAGAGAGTACAAGCTCCATTGCTCTCCCCCTCCTTCTGTGGATGTCTCCTTCCAGCTGCTTTCCTCCGGCATCGTGATGTCCCCACCATGATGGACTGACTGTACTCTGGAAGTGTAAACCAAAATAAACACATTCTCCCTCAAGTGTCTTAAGTCAGGGTACTTCACCACAGTAAGAAGTAACCAAGGCATGGTGTAAAATTTCCACCAACTTAAGCTCTATCCGGTAAGGACTTTGGATTCTCCGTTTTCTCTCCTAATCTGCTTGTAAGAGGATTTTCATGGCAGTCTTTAGGGATCCTAGCCTTTGTTCTAGAGAACAGCGAGATATTCCCACAGGGAAGACAGTGGACTTGCAGAGCCTGAGACGTACATGGCTGTGTCAAAGTTTTGTAATTCTAGATGTGGTTGTGCAGCACGGGCTTTTTTGTGTCCCTTGGCTCTTGGAGCAGGAAGAGATCTGGTAGCATATACCCTATCAGCATGTGGGTGGATGGTTGTCGAGCTATTCCTCTCTTTGTTTATCTCTGAGGCTTTCTTTAACTTTTTTTTTTTTATGTCCGATTAGGTTGCTGACCTTTATCATATTTCTCTGTCCCACTTTTCAAGTTGTGCCTTTTAACTACAGAAGTACACTCTGTGATATCAAGTCACCTTACCCCTTGCTTAGGTGCAGTCATCATGGCTAAGTTGGCCATGGCTAGTTAGACACAAAAGGCATGTCGGGTACTTTATGTTAGTCCTACTCTTTAAAACTATGCCAGGAAGGCATCATTACCCTTGCTTTATATAGAGAATGTAAAAGAAGCTACATTCTTTTAAAACTTCATTGTACTATACAAAATTATTGTTATCCCAAAGCCTGTTGCATTTGCTCATTTATCATTCATAGGTGACAACGATTCCACCCATAATGCACTGAACACCTGTTTTGTTAAAATAAATGACTTAAATAGTATGAAGAGGATAGATAGCACACTTATAACTCTGACCTGAGGAAGCTTACAGGCAGACAATCACTGAGTGTAGTGACCAAAAATATAAGTTATAAACTGTGAGCTTCTCCAAGATACTTTTGAAGTCATTATCACCATGATAGTTTCAAATTAAAAAGTAAGTTACATACACAATTGTCAGTGACTAAGGGAATGTTTGGGCAAACTGGTGTCAGAAGAGTAATGTGGATATCTCATCGACAGTGGATCGGGAGGAGTTCCACACACAGAGTATATACCATTCACACAGAACTGAGCACATCCCAGAGGTGAAAGAAGCTGTGTGAGTGACCAGAATATGTAGCCAGGGGTGGAGGAATATTATGTGAGGTATGAAAGGGACAGAAGTCAGATGCCCAGTGTCCATGAGTAACTGTGATGAACATGGGATCTGGGATCCTATGGGAAAGTCCTTGAAGAACTGACCACGCTGGGCTTACTCACTCAAAGTTCCCAAACACAGAAACAACAGTCTCAGCAGGAAGATGGGTACAAGTGCCATAGACATGGCTCAGTGTGTAAAGCACTTGGCACACAAGTATGAAGACCTGAGTGTGAATCCTCAGGACCCATGTAGATATGGACAATAGCTTCTGTAATCCCAGAACTCCTATGGTGAGATGGGCAGAGGAGGAGGAGAATCCATGGAAGCCTGGCTTCTCCAGCTAGGGGACCAACAAACAAGGGAACCAGCCTCACACAAGGCAGATGATGGAGACTGACACTGAGTTGTTGTACTCTGACACCCACACATGTACTTCAGCATGTATGTGCACACACATACATACACATGAGTGTGCAGACACATACTGAATAATAATAATAAGGCATTTAAATTATTGAAAGTTTGGAAGAAAAAAATATACTATGAACAATCTTTCAATGTTAGAAGTTAAATTTACTGTTTTTCAAACTTTTTTTCTAAAAAAAAAAACTTTGAGTTCTAAAAATATAAGATCTAAAAAACCTCTTTCGTAATGTTTGGGGCAAAGACCATTATTTTCAATGCCAGGTTTGTTGTTTGTCAACTTAGGAGTCAACTCAGGAAGAGACTTTTCATGCACTGCTCCATATAGCAGAAACTACAATGCACACCAGAAGGAGGAGACAAGAATTTCTGCTTGTATGTAAAATAGATAAAGTGCCTGAACCGTAGGGTCTGGGTGGTGGGCTCTGGGCCTACATTTTTAGTTACATGATCTTTCATGAGTCAGCTCATTGACATTATTCTAGAAGTATACGAGAATCAAGGGGTTTTATAGGATTAATAATGATACAGATAATGAAAATATAAATGTACCTGGATATTTTACTCATTGCTTTCTTTAAAAAATGACATATTTTTAGCATTTTTAATATGTAGATGTATATGAGTACAGGTGCCCATAGAGGTCCTAAGAAGGATTTCAATCCTTTTGGAGTTGGGTTACAAGTGGCTGCGAACTACCCTATATAGTGCTTGGAACTAAACTTGAGTCCTCTGTGTGAGCAGCAATTCAGAACTGCTGAGCCCTCTCTCCAGCCCTGGCTCTCTCCTTTTCTTTCTATTCTCTTCTCGTTTACTTTTTTTTGAAATGTTCATGATTTAGTTTATACATCTATGCGTTTGTGATGCAGAGGCAGGCAGATTTCTGAGTTGGAGGCCAGCCTGGTCGACATAATGAGTTCATAGACAGTCAGGGTTCTATAGTGAGATCCCAGTTTGAAAAATGGTATAAATTAGTGTTATAGACATTCGTGTGTATCAATGTTATTTCCAATGGTTCCAGTTAACAGTCATGGAGAAGCATGCAGATTATAACACTGATTTACACAGTCACACCATTCTTCCACTCTTCCGTGACTGAACCAAGAGAATAAGTTGACATACAGGGTTTGTTTCCACAAATCTGTGCTCTCTTAGTTGAAGGCATGCAGAATAGAAGACAGAATCCTTTTAATTATGCTGGATACAAATATGTTTGAGTTTTGCTGAAAGCTTCCTCAGCAAAATAAACATATCATTAAAGGTTTCTGCAGAGAAAAACCAATAAACCCCTCATGGACACAAACAACTTTTATCCTTTAAAATGGCCTCTTACTACCAACAAGGACAATGAAAATAGAATTAAAATATGATTTTGCTAATTTATTTTGAAGTACCATCCGAGCAGGTATTTAGAATGCTTGTTTCCCCAATGTCTAGAATCAGAAGCTTACTATTAGCTATCAATGACTTGTCAAGTTTCATGATCCCATGGTCTCCTTTATTGATAAGCTTGAATCATAGAGTTACAAGGTACAAACAGAAATTTTAAGTGTCTCTAAAATATCAATGTATAGCAGGAACATGTTGTGATTACAGATATTGTCTTCACCCTATCCTTGATCAACACTCAAGCAAGCATCGGCACATTGTGCATTCTCACTGGGGGAATGGAAAAGGCACTGTTAAATTATTCAGGAAATCACCAGAGCATTAACACATGAAGTAATAAGAGACATGGAAGTGCATTGACTTTAAAGGAGTAAGAAATCCAAGGATTCTCTATTTGGATCTTCTGCCACATTCCTCTTGCCATATGTATTCGATCCCACATTGGTTGGTGGGAGGACTGGACCAAGGTTGTTGCTGGAACGAACCAAAAAGTTTGCCAGGCGTTGTGTGGCACACGTGGCTGTGTTGCACTTCCGTTTCTCCATCTGAGGGTTGGTACCACTGAACAAATAAGAAAGAAGAACCAGGTTGAGAGGCAGTCATGTCACCTTCACCATTGCACGTAGCCAAAGATGGGGAGAATTTTTAATAGCAGTCACTCAGTTATAGCAGTTGCTCCATGCTTTGGTTTGCAAACATCTTTGTTACAGACATTTTTGACAGCTAGAACATGCAGAAGGATCAATTTTTGACCATAGAATCACACAATACTCTTCACTGGGATCAGCGTGTGGTTTACACTACCAAGAGTATCTCTTTGGCTACTTGGCATTCATTCTTATAATAATAAACTCTTAGTCTTATCATCTTCTAAGTCTTGTTGGTGGGCTTATTTTCTATTGTATAAAAGGAATTAGATTTATATCTAGTTTGGAATATGTGGAGATTCAACCATTGCACTCCTCTTTTTGACAAAAAAAAAAAAAAGGAGACAGTATTTTTGGTACGTTTCTTGAGCTTACTCAATTAAAATTTCAGTGCAAAGATACCACAAGGGAACTCTGCAGTGTGCAACACTGGAGACATTGTGAAAAGTGAAATAGTTCAGGCACGGGAAGATACACACTGAGTGAACACAGTAGGCATCTCACATAGTCACATTTGTGAACCAACAGGGAAGTGGTGCATTCTCCATGGAAGGCAGACGGGCAGATGTCTGGTTACTAACCAATAGGCAGCAAGGTGAAGATGTTTTCAAGATTGATGGTCATCAGTTGGTCCGCGGTTAAAAAGATTTGCATGCTAAAGCTTTTGTTGTGAGAGCAGATCTCACATTGGGTGCTGTTATTACAATAAACAGTAGAGAAATGTTACGAAAGACAGGCAATGTTAGGTGAGTAAAAGGCCATCTAAAAGTTACTATTGACTCTAGGGTATAGAGTCACGGGAAGAATGAATTAATCACTGTTCCAGTACTCTGCTCCATGGGAGTCCTTGGCATGAATATGTAGACTTCTTCTTTCTAAAAACTTCACTGTAGGGCTAGGCTATCTGTGACAACTGGAGTCTTCTATGTCAAGAGTTTATAACTCCCATACAACTGAATAATAATGGTAGCAATAACTCAGAAATTATAACCAGGATTTAAAGTTCATTTGAATTTCAGCTTATTTATTTATGTATTTTCTTATGTTTGAGTCTAGCTACATAGTCCAGGCTGGCCTAGACCTTTCCATGTAACCCAGGGTAGCTTCCAACTTGTGATTATCCCATTTCTCCTAAATGTTGAGCTTACAGATATGTACCACTCCACTCAGATTTGTACCTCGATTTCAAGAATTTATTTATTTCCACTCTGCTTTCTTGAAATAGGTCGTGCTTTCTGCTAGTATAAGAGTACCTGCCAGGCGGTGGTGGCGCATGCCTTTAATCCCAGCACTTGGGAGGCAGAGGCAGGTGGATTTCTGAGTTTGAGGCCAGCCTGGTCTACAGAGTGAGTTCCAGAACAGTCAGGGCTATACAGAAAAACCCTGTCTCGAAAAAAAAACAAAACAAACAAACAAACAAACAAACAAACAAAGAATACCTGAAATAAATCAAATTAAAGAAAAAAGAATACCTGAAATAAATCAAATTAAAGACAGGAAAGACATTTGGGCTTGCAGTTCAGCTGAGGGTTATTTGGCCATTATTGTGGCTCTGTGGATGCACATCACAGTAGGTAGTTGTGAGATGAAGCAAGCTGGTAATTGCAGGGTAACCAGTAAGCAAACAAAATAGAAGTGGAAAAAACCGTGTTCCCCAAACCTCCCTTGAAGGCACAAGACCAGTGATTCAAGACCCACACTCTGCTCTCTCTGTCTTGAAGCTACTACTGCCTTCTCTAAGTACCATGGGTTAAGGACCAAACTTTTAATACTTGGGCTTTGAAAGATATTTCAGAAATAAAAACTTTGTCAATGTACTTTCAAAATGGAATTGTAAGTGGATATAAAATAGTAACACTCTCTACTGTGTGGATTAGGAGGTGTTTTCATTTTCAGATCCATAAAAATTTAAATTCTGTTGAGGTCTGGATACATGTACAGTGGAAAGTAATAGTTATGGGGTTAACTATTACTTGCCCAGGACCAAGTAGATATCATCTGACTGGGGAGTAGGTACAATAGGTATCTATCTCCCTGTGAGGACTTTATGGAGGAAGTTTTGACTCATTATTGCCTCTGTGTAGAGGTGTCCTGAGCCTAAATGTTTTATATGAAAGATTTCAATTATCTTTATTTCTCACTACTGTACTTCTAATCACAGAAAGCTCTTCTGGCAGCATCAAGTGACCTGGATTTTTGTTTAGTATAAGTACACAATAAAGAATCAATCAATAGCCAGTGGAAGTCCCACTTTGTGGGACACAAAGGTCTGTCTTAATTTGTACATTTTAAAAGTAAGTTCCCACTTCTAAATCTCAGGCCAGCATCACCTTCCTGCCGTGCCTCGGTAGTTCAGGGATTACAAGTATGTACTACACACTCAGAGGGATCTATATTTTTGGTCTGTATCCATCTCAATAATATTGTCTCTTCTTTGAAACCATAGTATACAAGAACACCATATTCAAAGAAATGACTTAATGCTTTAAAGAGTTTTGGCAATGTTTCCAAACACCAGATATTAAACTTTAAATAAAGATGACATTTCCTAAAATGCGGCTAGGATTAGAAGTTGCTCCGTGAACCGGAAAAACTGGTAGAGAGGTAGATAGATGATAGATAGATATAAGACAGTAGACATAATGAACTATTACTACAGTGTAATCTCTGTTTGAAGATGCTCTTGGTAGTGACAGGAGCAGAGTGTAGAGTTCTTTACAGGCAAGTTGTGGGACTGGACTTTGACTACCGACTAGAGGAAAATAACAGCATTTTAAGTTATTCTAAATAAGACATTATTTTATTGAGTTAATGAAAGGACCACCACTCCTCATGAAAGACTCGTCAAGAGCTCTTAAGCTTGTTTTATAGATGCAAAATTGCTCTCCCCCAGGGGAGCTTCCACCTAAAGATGATGAGAGCATGCTTGAGACTATTCAAAGTAATCATTAGGATGCTGGGGAAGGGAAAACTAGCTAGTGCAAGAAATGATCCTTCCACTTTAGGCATTTTTTCCTTAATGACTTGACACTCCTGGGAGCTCCCAGGGATCCAAGTCTCTCTCTCTCTCTCTCTCTCTCTCTCTCTCTCTCTCTCTCTCTCTCTCTC
>NW_021620983.1:7065708-7109353 GCF_004785775.1 Grammomys surdaster
CTCTCTCTCTCTCTCTCTCTCTCTCTCTCTCTCTCTCTCTCTCTCTCATCTCTATCTCTCTATCTGTCTCTGTGTGTGCATGCGCATATGTGTGTGTCCATGTATCCCCCATCACCAAAAAAGGTACTGATGTAAAGACATGCATTGAGACATATTAAGCATATCTTGTTAGTATGTATGAGATAAATAATTATAAGAAAACACAAAAATTATCTAAAAGACAGTCATGCTGTGAATTATTCTATTTTGGAGTTAATTTCACTGTATAAGATCACCCACAGACACACTTGCTTTAGAGGTGCTGAGCAAATATCTATAAGTACTAGGAGAATGATACAAATTACTAGCAGACACATTAATTATACTATTATATATATATATTATAGTATGTAATAATATATATCATATATAAAATATAATATATATATATTATAGTTATACTAATGGTATAACTATTGAATTTCCCACAATCATTCAATTGTTCTGCTTATTAGAAACTTCATATTGGTTTTACAGTTATGTTTTATTCATAAAAAAGCCAATTGAAAATTACAGTCAGTTCTGAGAATACCCAGTGAAACCAGGTAAATCTTGAGATGACAAAAACCATTTTCTGATAATTTCTGGTGTTAGTCATAGTGGGTGCTGTAGAAATGTCTGCACCTTGACACAGACCTTCACCCAAGAACAAATACACCAGAGAAAACAAAGAGATGATGACGATAATTCTGATGAGAGACTTAAATTATATTTTTTCAAAAGTAATTTTAATTCTTTGAGCTATCAATGAGTGACTAAGTTAGGTCTTTTAAGAATATATGGAGCAAAATTGATTTAGGTACAAATTCTCCCTACATTATTTAAATAAGTGTCATAGATTTGGTCTTAGGAATCCTTTAAATAGATGGAGAATTACAGCTTTAAGTGGTTTCCATCTAAAGGTTATAATTACTTCTATTCTTCCAGCTGTCTTAAATTACTTTAGATTTTGTCAAACGACCCTTTAGTTTTCTTCGCTTACCTTTGATATTTCCAACAAGCCTTCCTCAGAAATCACAACTATATGTATGGACAGTCTACACATTAAAACATTTTAGGTATCACTAATTTACATTCATAGAGGCTCAGAAGTCATCTCTTGATATAGAATAACTTCTTATAACTCTGTAATGTCACAGTATGGAATGACTTTCAAATGACTTTAAAACTAATTCTGAAATTTAACTTCTTGCAACCATCCATTTACTTCCTATTTTATAATGTCAGTTTTCAGAAGAAGATGTAGAAATTTGGATATTTATAGACCTCCCTGAAGAGGGAAAAGAACTTGTAAATATCTACCAAAACTCCAATTGATATAAAAACAATTTTTTTGTTGTTATTGTTGGGATTCCTTCAGTTTTTTTTCAGTACTGTGTTCAGTCAGCCTGAATGTTTGTGTCTCCGTTGCCCCATTATCATACCCTGGCTTTGCCCCTGTATGTTCTAAAACATTTTCAGGCAAACGTCTCTAACCATGCCTGTCTATTAAATATTCTACAAGTCAAGTCTTAGTGGCTGACCTTGTACTTAAAGAACACAGGATTATGAAAGCACTCAGCTTAAAGTGGTTCTCATTGCCAGTATTTTCTTAGACATTGAATGGTGCAGAGGTTAATTTGTTACATAGCGGTGTGGAATTCTGATTTCCCCACAGTTTTCAAAAGAAGTAGGGATTTTCAGGTCACCAACCTTCCGACCGGTGTGGCTCTCAAGTGGCTTAGTGCCACAGAGAGGATGAGGAGGACAGCTGGCAGCCTGGAGATACACATCATTTCTCAGGATCCCTGAAAAGAGAAAACACTGAAATCAAGCTACCTCCTTCAGTTCTGATTGATGCAAGTGTAGATTGAAACCATCGAAGAAAATTTAAAATGCATTTTACAAAGATCTCTGTTTTCTTTTTTTTCCCTGATGCTTATTACCTTTGAAATAGTTCCAAATGTTCAATTTTCTTTCTAACAACCTCAGAATTTCTATGATAATAAACTATTCTTTTACTCCTTTTTCCTGAAATGCATGTGTCCTACAAGTAACACAAAGATTGTTTTCTTTTACTAAGTGATATCTTTCCCAGCACAGGGTATCCTTTACCTTTCAGTGGTCAGAGGCAGCAGTATCAGAAAATGTGTTAGCAGCCTGAAACTTCAGGATCTACTGCTCAAGCCTGGAATTAGTGCAGCTTGGTAATTAGCAAGCTGCCTCTTATATATCCCTCAACTTGCTAAGTTCTGTCGCCAGAGAGACTCTGTCATTAATGTCCATCCTGTAGACGGAAAGTGTTTCATTGGCAGCTGGAGCAGGTGGGCCATCATGACATTAACACTTGGGTAAATATTAGCAGACCACACACTGAGTTTCTTTGTGTGGTTGATGGTGCATCAGGGGCCGTAGGAGTTTGGAGTTTCCATTTTTGTGAAATACAAGTGAATTTTTGAACAATTAAGTCTGACAGCAAGGAAGCGACATTTTAGAAGATAGTAATTAGGAATAACAATAAAGTGTGTTTTTATGGAAAGAGAATGCTAGAGAAATGAGAAATTATAACCGAGGACAAAGGATCCATTTTCTCAGTATCATGGACACTCAGAAATATTTCATCATGTCACAGTACGAACTGTTTTTAAAAAGTACATAAAAGGGTAAATTACTGGATCCAGACTTTAAAAAAAGACTAGAGGGAATTCTGAGGGAGTGTATGAGGCGGGGCTCACTCTGAGAGGAGTTGGAGGGAAGAATGGAGGCTGAGTTTGTTCAAAGCACATTTGTATGCAGGTATGAAAAGCTCAAGGGGAAAAGAAGCAATGTATATTTTAAAAAGAAAACAAAAGCCATTCATAATGAAGTGTGGAACACCAAATCTTTATGTCTACAGATTTATTTATCGGGAATTAGATAGCTCATTGTCCATAGACAGTTATGGTTTGTTCAATATTGATTGATTGGTTGGTTGATTGAGAGTGTGTGTGTGTGTGTGTGTGTGTGTGTGCAAGCAGGTTTAAGTGTGTTTTTGAGTGCCTACACATAGAGGCCGGAAGTCAAGCTCAGAAGTCACCCTTAGAAGGGCTGACTTGTCTCCCTTGAAACATACTCTATCATTGACTTTGAACTCAGCCATTAGAGTGGCTACAAGGGGGAGCCCCAAAGAACTCTTGTTTCAGCTTCTCTAGTTCTGGGGCTAGATATACACACACAATCATGTAGTACAATTTTACACACAGGTCCTAAAGGCAGGTCCTCGTGTGAGGCTGGCACTTCAGTGACTGAGTTGTCTCCTCAGCCCCTGATCCCTTATTCAAATGGAGTTTGTCTTACAACAGCTTTCCAAGAGAAAGAGAACAGGAAAATTCATGGTCTTCTGTTTCTGATCCTGTCCTTATTCCATTTAAAACATCCCATATTGTTTTGACAGGCAGCCCCAAGTTGCCCAGTCTGGTATTGAACTCCATATGTAGTTGAGGGTGACCTTGAACACCTAATCTTGTCTCATCTCCAAAGTGCTTTTATCGAAGATGCCACTCCTCGGTTTTAGTCTATGTTCACCCTCCTGAAAGTGGATCCTTATGTACAATAGGTAGCATACCATTTTTAATTTTACCTTCAAAGGCATTACATGTCAGTTATAATCACATAACTAACCATTCCAGCTTAACCATTGGTATGTCAAAAAAGAAAAGTGGTGTCCTTATAGACAGAAGTAGTTCCTGGTTACACTGTGTGATTTTTATAAAACTCTGTAGAAGCCCTTTTGATCTTTTCTTTATTCTTGGTTTGTGAAATTTTATGATGTGTTTTGAGCTACATTTTTCATCAGAGTTGGAAAACCCACATTTTAAATATATAAACTTGAGCTTTCCCATTCTGGGATTGAGCCCCAGGCTCCCTGCACACTAGACTCCCTCCATCACTGAGTGATAGCCCCGGCCCCAGGGTCTCTTTTGTTCCAGACACGGAACTGAATAAGGGTTGGGGAGGTGACTCAGAGGTGAGGTCGATTCAGTTCCTGCTCATGGAGCTTCAGGTCTAGCTGGTGTAGAGGCTTCAGCAGGCAGCAATGGAGGGACAGCAGATGAAATCATCCTAAAGGCATTTCAGCCTAGGACAGCATGCAGACAGGGATGCTCAAGTGCCCATTCGGGCTGGAGTCAGACAACCTGGGAAGCTAGTGCAGCCCAGTAGCCCGAAGGAAAAGCCCTCTGCTGACCAGAGCTTGGGGAACTGTGGGTAGTACTCTCCCCTATGAAATAAACAGAATTGTTAGGTTTATATAAATATGGAGGTAGGGAGATTGTCCTGTATACAGGGGCTAAATCTTAATGAGTCTTGCAAGGAGTAACTCTGTAGTTAACTTGTTCATTTTATTTCTCTTATTCAAATTGTTTTCTCCGGTATTCATTTGGATAAGGCGTTATCATATTTCATGAAATATTCCAAAAGGGTCTTTAGATTTAATTTACTTACCTCTTTGGCATTCAGTGTGTTAAAATTCTGAACAGATATGAACAGGTACTTTTTAATTAAAAAGGGAAGAAACACACCAAAAGAACTGCTATTAAGATATGTATCTGCTTAGAAGAAATACCAAACTAAAACAGCAATGCATTAGTAAGAATTTACTAGTGAGGTGGTCTTGCTGGCGGGTAGAGTAGAGTGTGGCAGGAAAGGCTTTGGGCAGTGGTTCAAGTGGAGGGACACCTTGTCTCAGGCCCCTGAGATTCCCTGATCCATTAGGGATCTACTGGGGGGGGGAGGGAGTGAAGCTGTGTATAGTTCTTTCAGTTTTACTGGTGTTCCTCTAAGTCAGTGCGTGTAATATTTTAGTCCATCAGTCATTTGGTGAGTGAAACTTACCCAAACTTTGAAAATACATGGATTCATTTATGGAGGTGCCAATTTTAAGTGTTCAGAAATAATTTTATCAGAATCAAAGGATATTACTCCTCTGTAAAGGAACACATTTGACCATTCACTCTTTTCTTCTCTTCTCTTTTCTCTCCTCTTCTCTCCTCCCTTACCTTTCCTCCCTCCCTCCCCCCCTCACTCCCTCCCTCCCTCTCTCCCTCCCTTCCCTTCTTTCTTTTTGTGTGACAGGGTCTTACTATGTAAACTCACCTATATAGCCTATGCTAGTGTCATGGATAGCTTTGATTGTCAACTTGGCACAATGTAGAATCAGTGGGGAGAAGAGAAATAATTTCCATTGGGTTGTCTTATGTGTGGGATTGTGTATGTCTGTGTGGATTTTTTTTTGTAGTTGTTAATTGATGTTTTAAGACCCTATCCATTGTGCATATCACTATTTCTAGGCAGGGAGGGGCTCCTGCACTGAATTAGTCGAAAGATACCTATCCACCCCAACCAGAGCAGCTGGCTTAATACTGATGATTGATGATTGACAGATTTCACTGTCGGATCACCTTCATACCCTAAAGTACATTTTTGATAGAAACTCCTCAGTGCTTCCTTACAGAAAAGCACAGGAAACTTGAGCCACCCCAAATAGATGTTTTGGAGTTGTTTTCCTTAAATTGCATCAGGTAGACAGACTCTGTCATCCAGAGGAAAGGAAAGCAGCATGTTGTTAAGTCTAATAGGATTTTTTTTTTTAAAAAAGGAATCTGAGTAAATATCATCTTTGCTATGATGTCTAACCCTTTCAACTATTGTGGAGACGAAATTGAAAGCAGATGAATTTCCACGAATTCATAATTATGTCCTGGTTAGTAATAAATGTGTGTCATTTAATTATATCAACCCATACGGATGAGTCATGATTAAGTCTTTTGCAAAAACTCAGGAGGAAATGAAGCCTTTGCCCATAGCCAGTTAGCACCATGATTATTTATTTGGCCTCTCTGCCTGAGACACAGCCAATGTGATGTCAATCCAGAGACTGGATGCACTCAGAAAGGTTGTGGTTTATATTTCAACACGTGTCTATGTATGTTACATAACAGCATCTTTCATGGTGACTACAGAGAATGCTCCAGTGACTAAGAGCACTTAATCTCCCAGAAGATCCCACCCAGTTCAGTACCCAGCACCCATACTGAGAGGCCCATAACTTCCTGTAACTCCAGCTCCAGCTGATTTGACATGTCTGGTATCTGTCGGCACTTGTACTAACACACACACACCCTCATGCAAATACACACATATACACATAATTAAAAACAAGGAAAATAAAGTCTTAAAAAATAATGTCCTTTACGGAGCTGCTTTACAATTTCTTGATGAACTGGAGATGACACTTTGACTATTCATTGTCCTGACATTAATTCTAAATAGTCTCATAGTTACCGAATGTTGATAGCTCCCTACAAACTCTTGCCAGAGACAACGGGCTTTAATGTTTCAGAGGAATTTTGTTGTTGTTGTTTTAATTTGCATTCATCCTCTTCACTGCCATCTGTGCTGAATCCATTTGCCTTATTTTGGGGTATTTGTTGATCTTTGTTGATGTATTTCTTCATATATAACAGTGTTATCCTCAACCGAGCCGCAGAAGGGAAACTCTTAACAAATGCCCCTAGCAAGAGGCTACAAGGTTATTTCCTTGTAGGTTTCCAGAAACCATTAACTCAAGAAACATGGGTTAGAATAGATGAAACTGGAGCATTGCCTAATGATGTTCAGATTATAATGCATGTTTGTTTACCTGTAATCATGTAAAAAGTCAAGTGTGGCTGATAAATGAGTGGAGGCACACCCTGAGTGTGGACAGCTTTATCCTGTTGACTGTATGAAACAGGACAGAATAAAACAGGAGGAAGTGAGCTGAGTGCCAATCCTTTTCTCCTCCTGTTCTTAACTAACAGTGTAATATGAGTATGCAACCTTGGCAAATGCTAACTATAAAAATGTTTCCAAAATTTCCAGCAGGCCTGTTTGGGAAAACCTTTGTTTTGCCTGAAAAGCCCTCACACCTTGTGAAAGCACCGTTGAGTCACCAGCACTGTGGAGGTTTTCCACTTCAGCGAGTTCTCTCTGACACTTTAATTAGGAATCTCACGATGTTTGGATTTCCACTGGCCTTGTCATTTTAAACAATTACTACCTGGGGGCCGAGGACACGACTCAGTAGATAAAGTGCTTGCCAAGCAACCGTGCAGACTGGAGTGCGAGTTTTCAGAAGCGTGTAAAAGTAGGACAGGCATGATGGCAGATAGTCCCTGGAGACAGAGGATACCCTTAGCAAACTGGCTAGCTTGACTAGTGGTGGGGTTTATGAGAGAGAATCTGGCTTAATTAACAAGGTAGAAAATAACCAAGGAAGATTCTCAACATGAATAGACCCTCACATGCACACACACACATACACACACACACACCACAGGCACACCCTCCTGTGTATCTATGGGAGGAATCCTGAAAGTTTAATGGACATGGGTGGTACCATCCTATGGACTAGGGTGAAAAGGAGAAAGTGAGCATGAACATCCATTTCTGCTTCCTGACAGTGGGAGCAATGAGACCGCCACCTCTCAGGTTCTCTACCATCTCTCAGCCATGATGGATTACACCCTCAAGGTGTGAGCCAAATAATTTCTGCCTCATGGTGCTTCTGTCAGATATTTTGTCTCAGAAATGGGAAAAGTAACCTAGGCAATGATCAAGGAAGTAGACTGTAACCCACTGAATAGAATAAAAATACGAATGTTCGTATTGTCTTAAATTAGTCTATATGGGGAGATGAAGGAAACCCTACCTAGCACAGAAATCCATCTGGTGCATTTAACACAACTAAATGAGTTTTAATTTTTCACTGGAAGCTAAAACTAGTGAATTAAGGATAGGCAAGAGACTGCATGATCTATAAAACTCCATACAAATGTCCTATAAAACAAATGGAAAATTAGTATCTTGATACTGATAGAATTGGAAGATCCATGTGGACCACATAATCAAAGTCCACATTACCAATACTAGAACAAAGGGGTATCACATGTGTCTTTGAACTTTGGGCAGACATGAAATCATTTAAATGCTATTCTCAAACTGTGATATTTGTCCCCTTTCTTTTTTTTTTTTCTTTTTTTTTTTTTTTTTTTTTTTGGTTTTTTTGAGACAGGGTTTCTCTGTGTGTAGCCCTGGCTGTCCTGGAACTCACTCTGTAGACCAGGCTAGCCTCAAACTCTCAAACTCAGAGATCCTCCTGCCTCTGCCTCCCAAGTGTTGGGATTAAAGGCATGTGCCACCACCGCCCGGCCATTTGTCCCCTTTCATAGGACTTTAGATATATTTTTATTTGTCAGGAATTTTGAAAAGCTGACATTCTTAGAAAATTTTAATTCAAACTTTAAGTATGTATGTCTGTCTGCTACAGGCATGTTCAGGCCAACGGAGGCTGGAAGTGGGTGTTGGATCTCCTGCATCGGAGTTAAAGGTGGTTCAGAACCATCTGATGTGTGTTCCGGGAAGAGCAGCGAGTGCCCTTAACCAACGAAACATCTCTTCAGCCCCATGATATTCTCTGTAAATGTCAGGAATCCCTCTCTTCCCTGGAAAAGGCTGAGTCATTGCTTCTTATCTAAGAAAGTACAGATAATCACATAAACACAGTGTTTAGAGTGGATTAGGTTTTGGAAAAATATTAACAAACCTATAAAGAGGCTGGGCTTGGTAGGCAATAGTCACTTGTTAGCATCCATGAAGACTTGAATCAAATCCCAAGAAAACACACACACACACACACACACACACACACACACCATCATGCATGCTCACAGAAACCTCTCAATAAATAAGTGTAATTAATTGTTTTCCAAAAATTAAGGAGCAAATTATTAGTACAAGGGTTAATGTCTGGAATATAAATAGTATATCATGTATTTGGTATTGACCAGTGTTAAGGCTAAAACTTTAATGGTAAGTGTTTTGGCTATGTTAAAATAAAAATTTACAAGCCAACACTGATGCCTCAAGAAACAGCTTAAAGGGATCTCTTTATTAAAACTCTGTGTTGACAAAGTCATCTGTGGCAAAGTGTGCTATGTGAATAGGCAGAGAGGCGAGCAGTTAGTGAACATACACACCTGCTTAAAACAGTGGGAATTTTAGTTCTTAGTGTATGTGTTGAGGTGCTGTAGCAGGTCTCTGTGTTCATGGAACACTATAGCATTGTGTTTTCATGGTTACTAAAGGAGGATGTGATTGGACAAATGCTGTCAATCCCTTTTGACCTGTGAGCCCTTCAGAAAGCTTGCCAGTCCAAAAGAGCTGGGTGCTCTGAGTCTGCTGTTTAATTTTTTACTTTCAACTCTTTGACTCTGAGGTCATTTAAGGCCCAGGCATATGGGTTCCGGTTTTGGGGTGGCTTCTAGACTTCAAATATGTGGCAATTATGCATTGGGGTGAGACTATTGCTTCAGTTGATTGAATGTCTTGTAATCAAACACGAGGAAAAAAATCACTAATCAACAGTACTTACAATCATATCATGCTTTCATGATACGAGATAGATAAAACAGATGAACTCAGATGGATTAGAATCTAGCAAATACCTATTCATTATGTTAACAGTAGAGAAAATCATCACTAGGGTCACCTGAGTAGAAATGCTCCAAAGTCATGAATGTATTAAAGAATCTCAAAATTGTGGTAGTTACAAACTGGCGGTGTCATAGGCATTTGATCCTTCTGAGTTCCACAGTGGAGCTCTGGAAATGGTCTTCTAGCAACAGAGACATTATTTTCCAGAGGAAAGGAAGCTCTGATGATGTGTTTTTCAATATAGCACAGGAGCCCCTTCTGTAGGAAGCTCTAAGATGGGAGGCTGGGGCAATAGCTTAGTGGGTAGAGAGCACACATGGCATGCATATATACATGCATACTCATAGACACACATGCACACAGTCACACACAAATACATACACATGTATGTATACAGGCACAGAAATTCAAAAATGAAGAAAAGACATTAGTATAAATGCTGAACATGCTGAGTTCAGGGGATGAAGTCACAGCCAAGTACTTGGTATTCACACAGAGTGGAACAACACATGGCGGCTACATTTGACCTCAGTATTTGGGAATCACATTCCTGGTGCCATGCTCCATGGTGCCATATGACACGAGAAGAAGCTTCTGGAATGGTAACTAGGCTTCATTAGAGATGTAGATAAAACAGATGCATCTAATAATAATGTTCATGGCTTTATATTATGATAATGAAATCCATTATCTAATGTAATTGTGGAGGTCCAGCAAAAAGAATTCAGCTGCCCTTATAGAACCTGAGGGAATATCTTCTGTACTTCCTGTGTCTGTAAGTGTGCTCATCTTTGACACACCCCACATCCTACAACTGTGATTATTCCAGAGATACCCCAGAACTTCAATGATATAAAGAGTGTCCTTCATTCATTCTGAGCACAATTGAACTCAAATCCTTCATGCCCTATGGCTCTTTGTTACAGAAAATTGCCAAGATTACCCAACAGTAAGAGTGTAGTTGGTTTTTATTCTTAGTCACTCTCTTAGACGTATTTTTAAAAGTAATACAAGATATGAAATTCAACCTCCAACACTAACTGGAATCAGTTTTGTCATGCTGGATTACTGTCACCCTAATTCTCTGTGGAATCTGACCTCCATGAACCTCTTGTTCTTCCCTGACATGAGAAATAAATAGGTACTTCTGTTTTCCGCAATGAGTGGGAGGCAGTGGCGTGCACTGGTGTGTCCAATGGGAGGCAGTCCCTGCTTAAGAGCTGCCCATTTTTATTTCAATGTCCGTCCTGAAGTAGTGTGAAGTTTGGAAGATGTTAAAATTGAGAAACAGAAGTTTCTTAACAACAAATGGAGCATATTTGTACAGAATTGTTTATATGGCTATAGGCAATAGAGATGAACATTTATTAATCACCTACTGTATACAGGACCTTGTCATGGTTACTGTGAGTAGGAAGCCATAAGTGCTATGTGTGGTTACTTCTCAGAACAGGAAGAAATAATCCCAAGACTGGAAATAATTTTGCAGACATTTTAAGGAGACATGAGAGGAGCTGTCAGTCATGTGAGCCAGGAATATAAGGATGTGATGGAATGCAGAGGTTTGTCATTAGTAAGATGATTCATTTGGTGAAGGCACTTGTCACTCAACCCGAGGACCTGAATCCCATTTCTAAACCTCACATAATGGAAAAAGAGATCTGACTTGTGAAATTTGTTCTGTGACCTCCCCACTAGTGTGTCATGGCACACCTGTGCTTGCACTCATGCACAGAAACCGTATATAGGCCCACACTGACAATAACTAAATTATTAACAAGTAAAGAGATTGGGGTTACAGAATTGGGATGCAGAAGGGCAACTAAACTCTCCTCTTCTGATCCAGTGGCTTGTCTTCCTGCATTGGAGCGCCACTGTCGCCTACTATGTTGATGATCAGCTGTGAGATGTCTCACCACATCCTGGATACACCTAACTATGGAACACGCCTAATATCAAAATCTGAACGCCCTCCTTTCTCCCCTCTCATGCCTTTATTCTGTGTGGCACTTATCAGAGCCCCTAAGGCAGCAGCCTCTGTTTTTTTTTTTTTTTAAACCTTTGCTCTTTCTTCCTTATATAGCTTGACGCCCAAAGTTTGCTGTTACTATTGTTTCTTTACTAACTTCTAAAATGATTGTTTTTAAATAGATAATCCCACTTACTGTGTTTTGTTTAGTATAATGTGGAAATAACGATATCTGGCAACAATTACTACAAACAAATGTCTTCTTTCTTAAATATGATACTATTTAATGGATGGTAAGCACTTTTGTAGCCGTTTAACATTGTGTGTGAAAATGGCTTCTTAAATAAATTCAAAGATAGCAAGCTATAACTCGGCATTCATTATAATTGTTAAGTTGTTAAAAATCAGAAGAAGGTGGTTTGATAATGTTTCAAATTTCACACCAAAGATGTTTTTTAGACAATCAATAACTTTTATACTATTCATTTTCTTTAAAATCGAGGAGATAAGAGAATAGTTTTTTATAACTTTATTTGTAGATATTTCTCCAAGTCTGAAATGGCCAGGAAATTACAATTTGCTTTCCAAATACTGATTTCTGAACCATAAAACAGTCTAATTGAGGTCTTAGATTAAAATTTTTAATCAAAAAATGAAATTTGTTTTTTCTCAATTTTTATTATTTTATTTATTTACATTCCTGTCGTTGCCTTCCCTCTTGGTTCCTTCCCCACAGTTCCTCATCCCATTCTTCTTCCCCCTTGCTCCTGTGAAGGTGCTCCCCCACCACTTCCCCCCTTCCTTGGGGTCTCAAGTCTCTTGAGGATTAAGAGCAATCTCTCCCCCTAAGACCTGACTAGGAAGACCTCTCCTGTATTTGTGCCAGAGGCATTGGACTGGACCCTGTATGCTCCTGGTTGGTGGCTCAGTCTCTGGAAACTCCCCAGGGGGTGGG
This sequence comes from Grammomys surdaster, assembly GCF_004785775.1. Lineage (NCBI taxonomy): Eukaryota > Metazoa > Chordata > Mammalia > Rodentia > Muridae > Grammomys > Grammomys surdaster. The sequence goes on from NW_021620983.1 coordinate 7,078,164, forward strand.
TAAGTTAAGACTGCTGGTCTTCCTCTGGGATCCTCCCCTTCAGCTTCTTCAATCCTTCCCATAATTCAACCACAGGGGTCCCAGACTTCAGTTCAATGACTGGGTGTAAATATTCGCTTATGTCTCAGTCAGCTGCTGGTAGGGCCTCTCAGTGGACAGCCAAGCCAGGCTCCCCTCTGTAAGCACACACTAGTGTCAGTAATAGGTTAGGCCTTGGTCCCCTGACTTGAGATGAATGAGTTGGTCATTGGACCACCTTCCCTTCAGTCTCTTCTCCATTTTTGTCCACGCAGTTCTTTTAGACAGGAACAGTTTTGGGTCAGAAATTTTGACTGAGATTTAGTAACCCTGTCCCTCTGCTTGAGGCCGTCTAGCTACTGGAGGTGGGCTCTTTGAGTTCTCTCTCCTCAATGTTGGGCATTTCGACTAAGGTCACCCGCATTGAGTCCTCAGAGTCTCTCGCCTCCCAGGTCTCTGGTACTTTCTAGAGGGTCCCTCCAACTCTCTTCCCCTGCTGCTTATTTCCATTCATTCTCTTGGCCTGCTGGGCTTCTCTCTTGTCCCCCCCTTCCCTGATCCTGTTCCCCCTTTTCCCTCCCCCCCCCCTCTCCCAACCCGGTCCCCCCCCCCCCCCGCCGCGTTGTGAGCATCAGGTGAAAGTAATTCATCAAATTATTTTTCTTAAACTCCAGATGTTCTCTCTGAAGACCGGTGTTCCTCGTGCGTCCTCTCTTTATCCAATAGTCCATGAGACACGCAAACACAAGGGCACATGGCTACAGATAAACACAGAAAGTTGTCTAATGACCCGAATCATGATGCTGATAAATGATAAGTTATATATACACACCTCTGATGGAACCAGTCTCTGATTATCCCCGGTATTTATTCAGAGCCCCACGCTGTTCCCTTTGTGAAATTTATTGTTTTCCACCATCCACGTAGAAACCTGAACCATACTGCTCTAACATCGAGTGTGCGCAGTCAGCAGGGCATTCTGTTCAGTGTCTCAGGGAGCCATTTGGTCCTTCAGTGGCTCTGGGTCGAGACTTAGCATGGCCTTGGACTGACTCATTATACTCAAATCTATGTAAAATAAAAGAACAGTGTGAATGAGGAGACGACACATGCCCTGAGGGAAATCAAAGAAAATAATTAGCAAAAAGCGTTAACATACATGTCTTACTCAGAAGTACATAGCATTCCTGCTAATATTAAAAAGTCAAGCTAATTCTAGTAGCACTAATTAATTTTCCAACTGTCTTTAATTTTTTCCTTTGAGGTAGGCTTACCTTCTGTATCTTTTAGCATGGAGTCCACTGTGAAGACCAGGCTTACTCTGAACTTACAACTATCCTCCTGTCTCTCCCTCTGTAGTGCTATGCTGGGATCCTAGGCTTGTGTGCCCTTCATCCCTTATTTAAAGGGATCTATCTTATTTATTTGTCTGTGAACGTGTGTTCATGTGATCTTGAAAGCCAGAAGCAGAGCTTCAGCATCCCTTACTGGAGTTGAAAGGGTCCAAGGGCTTCCTGCCAGCTGTGCTAGAGTCACGTGCAGTCCTCTGGCCAATGAGAAGGGCTTTTAAGTAGTAGTTCTCTTGCTTATCCACTATTCTTAATCAGAAAAAAAATCACCAATGATATTTATAGAATGCAACATAGAAATTTCCAAAGGAGAATTAAAATTAAATTGACTGTAAACCCATTTAGAAGATTCTGGCTTAGGACTTACAAATAAACACATGCACCTGAGAAGGGGCAGATTGCTGCCATTGATAAGAGTCTCCAGGGCTAAATATTGGCTTTGCCATTATGACCTATACGACATCAGGCAGTTGTTGAATCCCTCTGTCCTTTAAATCCTGTATCTTGAAAGTTGAGTGGCAGTACTCATGTCACAGGACTTTAGGAGAATTTAATGCACCAGTATGAGAAACGTTTCCAGAATAATGCATGAAATTTGTGAAGCATATGTTAGGTTGACATTTATTATTTGTTATCTATAATCTCCCATGGTATCCAACTTTATCAAAATAATATGTTCTCTAAATGAGACCAGAACTGTCTTTCCAATGTAGCAGCAGTCCTTCAGAAACAAAGACTCTTTTAGATGTTTCTTGTGTGTTAGTCACTCAACTGAAAAGCACACACCACAGGTGGAGTCCATAGTATCACCTTGAGCTGTAAATAAGCTGGTGTTTCAGAATGTGATGGCTAGTCTCTTTTGGCAAGTAGATTTCCTGGCAGTAATCCTCCAAACACTTGTTCTTTTCCTTGTGAACACAGTCATCAGATCTTCAAAGATCTGATGACTGTGGCCTTTTTAAAGTGATGCTGAAGGGGTGAGTTCATGCATCCCGCTCAGTAAAGAAACCAGTTGACATGATGGCAAACCTTTGCATTTAGTGTCACTCAGAGATGTGAGTGTAGGAACTGAGAGCTGCAGAAATACGAAAGGATCTGATCCGGGTCAGAACAACACTGAGGACTTGCTTAAGTCTACTATGTGGCAGCAGATAGCTACCATTGGCTCAAGGATGCTTGTGCACTCATTTTATAATGTACATTAAGCATATTTAATGCTGGAGTGAAGATTACAGTTGTCTTGGTTGGTGTTCATCTGGTCTCACATCCATTCTCACCCATGCCCTCTCAGCTCTTTATCTCAGAGGCAGACATCTGAAGACTAAGGTTCCCTGTTCATCACGTAACTCTCTTAAGCTGTCTTATGTGGAAATATTTGTGTGACACCAGAATTGTGGAGAATGGGAGAGATAGCAGAGTCTTCCTAGCCGCCAATGGTGGCTCCATGTCCTTGAGATCTTGAACCACTGCATCTTAGCATTTTTCCTTTCTGGTACAGCCTTTAACCTGCTCTCCAGTTTGGCTTCCTAACTCTTCTTTTGCATTCATGACTATTTTCTCACATTAAATTCTTCTGGTATCTAGCATGAACTCTATCTTCTTACCAGTATTTTGAAAAAGAATGATGCTGTTTCCATCGATAGAGAATCTGAGTGGCCTTCCATATGCATGTAGATAGTTTGCAAACTTGTGTTTGTTTCAAAGCACGAGTGGTTAAACTATTATACTGCTCCCAAATGACACTATTTATTACAGGCATGAGAACATTTTCAATGATATTTTTCCTCTGCAACTGTCTGCAACATGGCAATACCTACTCATTACTGCTTAATGATCTGTCCCTCCAAATAGCTTCTGAGACTTCTTGAGAGCAATCATAAGGCAGTCTTGATGCAATTAAGACATGAACCAAACACTGATGCAACTAGGCATCAAGAGTGAGCACTGATTTTTGCTTTAACCAGAAGTTTCAGGGTTTCAATAGGACTATGCATTAAAGAGCTTCAAGCTGCCTGGTAAGACTTTGGTCAAAGCACGTGTCTCACGTGTAGAAAACTGGCATCTCCTGCAACTATCTCCTCATTCTCTATATATGTTTGGTGGAGGAAGTGACATTAATGTCATTCACTGCTGACTCTGTTAAAGGAAAAGCTGGTGTTTCCAGTTACTTGTTCTGCTTCTCAATCTAGAATTAGAACAAATCCAAAGTTATGAACTGGCTAGACTGCTGATGGTTTGTCTGTGTGTTAGTCTTGCTTTGCATGGAAAAAAACACATGAATGGGTAATGATCTTGATGTCTGGTTAAGTTTTCCTAGGAGGGCACATTCTATGTACCTTGAATGTAGGAAATAAAAGTGTACCTATATATGTCGGGCCTAACAGGTGGATTTCAGTACTGTCTCCTTTGATTTCTGATTGTAAGGAGCTGACAAATATGAAATCATTTGCTAAGAATCAAACAAGTCATTGTAGTTTCTCCATGTCCTTCTTCGGCTTGGTATTGGTTGAAAGTGTTTCAGCTGGAAGGCACCCAATAGGCTGTCTCTCACAGTGAGGTAATTTGAGGATTCTGGAAACAGGTCTTTTCATAAGACATTTGCTGCTGTGAATTTCTTTTTGAGTCAACGGTGAGAGCACCGTTTCCTAATGCTTCTTCATGTATGTACCTCCTACTTGGCCAAGGTAAAGCAAAGTCTTTGTTTCCTTAATTCAGTAGTACTGAATAGATGGAATGAACAGCATGCATTTTCTGACAATACAAACTGTGTGGATACTGAGTGTGAGTGAGCATGTTTATTCACTTTGTATAGAGTTATAGTCTCTTGTGTTTGAAATGTTATTAAGAACCCCCAAATGAAGGCTGCCCCTCCCTAGAGTTTCTGCTCAGTGAGTATAGAGTGTCAGTAGAGCAAGATAGTTACTGTTCTAGAGATCTGCTTCATCGTAAGCTCACCCACCTACTTAGCAATTGTGCACTGTATTCTTAAAAAGTTTGAGAGCAGACATTCCATCATACATCTTTAAAATAAACAAAGAAAATGGTTCAGAGTTGTGGCCACTTTTGCCCGAGAATTGATGTGGTGTGCTCCCATCTCTCATGTGAATGCAAAAGAGGGGGAGACATCACATTTTTTCTCTGCTTAATTAAAAGTACAGTGTGCTGTTTTTATGAGCATTGACGATTGATAGGGATTTATCTGTGATACGATGTGATCCCGGGAACGGGAGTTATTTTTTAAACAATGCTGTGTTAGCCAAGGACACTGTTCTCGTGGCTGTCTCTTGCACGTTTTCTCATTTAGGTTCAAAGTGTTCAGTAGCAGAACGTGACATGATTCCGTATTGGGTTACAGGGGTTTTGTTGAATCAGGGAACCGATGTCCCTTTGCCTTTGTTTCTCTATAGGCATGTTTAAAATGCGTCTGAAAAGGTATAATATTTTTTCACAGAGAAGGTGGGCACAGTAGAAGAAGGTGGAGGTTCATTTACTATAATTGAATCTGTTTTCAAGTGCCTGGCTTTATTTGGTTTATTTACAGTTAAGACACTTGTTTGTAAAACTTTTCTGACACAGCAAAAGTGATTTCAAGAGAATCTTCAAGGTGGTGACAAAAACTACCCAGATGATTATTACTTAGTGCTCACAAAAAAGAATATCCAGCGATCTTCTAGGAACTAGACCCAGTTTCTCTTGGCTGAAAAAAAATGAAAAATAGATATTTAGAATTGTTATATTTTAAGCCATGAAAGCTTGGACATGGGAGAGGAGTAAGTTCTCTCTTACTGATGGGCAGGTGACCAACCTGAACTCAGGCATGGGCAAGGAGGAACAGAAGGAAATGTTGGTGAGAGATTGTACTGTGGATGAGAAAAAGAGACAGGTGAGGACAGTTGAGAGTTTGATGTTTAATCTGTATTTGGTATAGACCTACATCATAAGATTCCTGTTTACTACCATTAGTCCCCTCCTATCATTCTTTCCAAAATCAATATCCAGCCCTCTCAGTTAAATGGACTTGAATTTTTATGTGGGAGCCTTGAGACTGGGGGTTTCATTTGTATGTCTGTTCAGAAGTGTCAAGATAGTCTCTATAATTCTCATCCATATCCTGTGAATTTTATTCCCTCTGTCCATAATAAATAAGTTGTACCTCAGTGTATGTGTCACAGTGTCTGTCTATCTATCTATCTATCTAACATCTATCCATCTATCATCCATCACTATATATCAAGCACAGTATAATATATATATAATTATAACTATATAACTATATATATATAACTATAACTAACTATAACTAACTAACTATATATATATATATATATATATATATATATATATATATATATATATATAATCTTTCCCAAGAGAAGTATAGGTACCTAGGGATCTGAGTTTAAGCATAAGCATCTTTCTCAGGTGATTGAGGCATCTTGAGCGACCTCAGTTTTCTATAGAACAGCAACCTTGTCTTGTTCTTTGTTGAGTCTTAGTGCTTCATGAAGTGACTGATACATAGTAGGTGTTCAAAAAGTATTTGTTGTAACTGCAAAACAATGGAGAGAACTAGAGTTATACAGAATTGCTTGGTGGTGACTGGGATTTGGAACTCTGTTAAATGTTTTGGATGTTTTTAAAAAATTAGAGCCATTCTGTATTAATTGTAGAATAGTCACTGTTCAGAGCATTTTCATACATTAGTGCTATGGATACTGCTTAGAAATCATATGGATATGCTAAAATAAATTTTATAGACTAAACATGAAATTAAAATACTTTGATGGTGATAAAAATATCCTACTTTCAAGACACAAAATAAGTAAAGTTTGATGAGGCTGGAACAGTTGAATAGAGCTCAATTTAATTTTTGCATAGAAATACTTGTACTGACATATTGCCTATACAGAGATGGACATGTTCACCCACATATAGTATATGGGTCATAAAGAACCACATCTAGTTCTCTGTTTAGGTGTCCGGTCTCTTCCTAAACTCTACATTTTCAAACAGAATTGTTAGATTTGTCCACAGGTGATAAACGTATTTGCTGTTTTTACTTAGGAAAATAGTCTGGTTACACAGACTTTGTTGGCTTAGTGAGGCAGAGATTTTGTACAAATACAATGGATGTCTTTGCATTTTTTGTTGTTTTTAGAATCACATTTAATCACATTAATGGCTCAATATAGCATAAGTTTGTTTGGGGTTTCTGTGGATCAGAAGCTGAGCATATTTTCTTGGGACTTCTACTCATAATGCCTCAAAGCGTCAGTGTTGTCATAAGTGGGCTTCATCCTTCTGTGACTTTGTGGAGCCAGTGAAAAATGAGGAATGTGATAGGAAGCCATTCTATTATTAGGCTATGTTATACTGCACAGTGGTGGGATAGATATTTTCATCATTCCAAGTCTTCAACAGGAGCTCTTCCTATAGGATTGCAAGAACTAAACTACTTTAGCTGTGGAGAAATTTGTGAGAGGGTAACATCATCAAGTCTGAGTCTCTCTTAAGAATGAAGATGACAAGGTGACAGTCACTATGAAAGCCACAGTCTCAGTGCTACAAGAATAAAGAAAGCATCAATGTCTTTGCATTATTAAAGGCAGAAGCCTTCAAGTGACTTCAAAGCAAATCACCTTGGTCTCATTTGCTTTGGCTAAAGAATTGAAAGGTTTATTATAACCATGTTGTCATTAGCTTACTTTCAGAGCCTAACAAGTTCAAGTTCAAAGGTTATCTTTAATATAACCAACCAATGAGCATAGTTATTTGCATTGGCTCTTTCACTAGAAATCCAACAAACCCAGTCTTCTCCTATTCAGATGTTTACAATGATAGAATAAAAAAGACCTTCCTAAATAATTGTATAATATTGAAGATACTGGTTAAATTGTTTCTATTCAAGAGATTGGGAGTGTGTGTGTGTGTGTGTGTGTGTGTGTGTGTATGTGTGTGTGTGTGTGTGTGTGAAATGAATTTTTGTGGTTGTGTGTATGGGTTTGTGTGTATACATAAGTATGTGTGCAGTGCACATGTACACATGTGCATATTATGAAGGCCTGTAAGCCATGCTGAATGTCTTCCTCTAGAATGATTCTGAAAGTGTGCCAGATTGGTACACTGCAGTGATCCTGCTGTTTGTGCCCTCCTAATGTTGGGATTATAGGAGTTGCAGAGAAGCCCAGCTTTTACTTGACTGCTAAGAATTCAAACTTAAGTCCTCATTCTTAGGGATCAACCTTTTTATCAACTGAACCTCCTTGCTGGACAGTTCAATACCAACTTTACACAGGCTGGAGTCATTTGGGAAGAGGTTACCTCGATTGAGAAAAACGTCCCAATGATATTGACCAATGATCTAGCCTGTAGTGCATTTTCTGGATTGACGATTGATATGAGAAGGCTCAGATCACTGTGGGTAGGGTAATCTCAGGGTAGGCAGTTTTGAGTTACATAAGAAAGCAGGTCTAGCACTTCATGAGGATTCAAGCAGGAAGTAGTGTTTCTCTGTTGTCTCTACATTGGCTCCTGCATCTAGGTTGCTGCTTTGAGTTCCTGCCCTGACTTCTCTCAGTGATTAACTGTGATGTAAAACTGTAAACTAAACTAAACTAAACTAAACTAAACTAAACTAAACTAAACTAAACTAAACTAAACTAAACTAAAATCAAATTAAACCAAACTAAACTAAACCAAACCTTCTCCCATTTAATTTGCTTTTGGTTCTGGTATTTTATCATAGCAATAGAAACCCTGATAAGACACACTAGCCCTAAGAGAATATTTGTTGTTTGTTGTTGTTTTATTTTTTCCATTTTTCTTTTGTTTAATGAATGACATAATACAGTTTAGTAAATAATTTAATAACTGTTTGCTTTCTTGAAAGGACAGCAGTAAGACTGTTTAAAGAATAGACATCTGGAAATAATCAGAAGAACAAAATGGGAGAAACAGAGAAAAGGGTTGCAATCCATCAGGTCAGATGCATTTCCAAGATCAAGGTATGGATTGTTTCTATGTATGCCTGTATTTACTCATGGAAGTCCTTTTAAGCAAGCACTGAAAGTTTGAATGAAGTTTTCCAACATGAAAGCCACTTTACCCAATATGTTGTTAATTCCTTGCCTTAAAGAAGTTGGTTTTATGTTTATAGATGTTTTACTATGATTATTCAGCCAAGAAAATTTATCAAAATGATTTAGAGCAGGGGTTCTCAACCTTTGGGTTGCTACCCTTTGGGGATGTCAAATGACCCTTTCAAAGGGGTCACACAGATATTTACATTACAATTCATAACAGTAGCAAAATTAGTTACGAAGTAGCAACAAAAATAATTTTATAGTTGCGGTCATCGCAACATGAGGAACAGTATTAAAGGGTCACAAGCATTAGGAAGGTTGAGAACTACTTATTTAGAGTGCCTTAAAGGAGGGTGGCGTTAAAAATGTTTTAGGTACATATTATTTTCTGGTGGAACTTAGCCCGAAATCAGAGGTCAATCCGATGCTCAGCCTTCAGGTCTTCCTGACAGAAGGTCAGAAGTCAAGGGTAGGAAAAGGTTCCTTGACAGAAGCACTCTGTTGATTAATATGAAAAGATGGGTTTATGACCCAGGCAGACAAGTATTTTCTTCAAGCATTAGCAACATAACAATCATTGTTTTTGAGAAAACTCCATTTTGTCGTCTGCTTTGGTATTTTTCAGTATTTTGGAGACATCTACTCTTCTCATAAGCTGCAAGGGTATCTTTACATCACAAAATGTGAACTTAGGGTTAAGTTTCCATCCCTTACATTAACCCAAGAAATTTGAGCATTGTCATAGTTTCTGTAGAGTCCCTCAAACATTCTTTTGCTAAGCTACCGTCTCCTATCAAAAACTATTTTTACCTTTATTCACATGTAATGGAATCCATATATTGATGTAAAAGAGGCTTCAGACTCCTGGAAAGTATTTTTTACCTAAAATGATGTCTGAATTATTGGAAGCCAACTACCCTCAGATTATCCTTCAGTTCTCACATGCTTCTGAGGAGACCAGATCCCCTGGCTGCCAACCTTCCCCGGATACTTATTATGTGTCATTTTGTGCAGTCTATGCAATCTATTTATACTCTAGTGTTTTCAATTGAAAAGGTATTGGTAGGCCAACTTTTTTTTTTTTTTTTTTTTGGATTTTGGAGACAGGATTTCTCTGTGTAGCCCTGGCTATCCTGGAGCTCACTCTGTAGACCAGGCTGGCCTTGAACTCAGAAATTCACCTGCCTCTACCTCCCAAGTGCTGGAATTAAAGGTGTACACCACCACTGCCTGGCGATAGTCCAAGGTTTTAAGATAAAAAACATTCCAAGAACTCTTTCTCTGTCTGTCTGTCTCTCTTTCTCCTTCTCTCTGTCTCTGTCTCTTTCTTTATCTCTCTCTGTGTGTGCTCGCCCATACGAGTGCCTCTGTGTGTGTGTGTGTGTGTGTGTGTGTGTATGTGTGTAGTGGCTGTGCCTCCCACTATGTCTGCATGTGTGGGTGCTCACCCTTCTGGGATATCCAGTACTACTGGTATGAGAGATAAACTTCAGGTGCTTATACATGCTAGACAACTCCCCTGTCTCTAATTTATACCTTCCCTTCCATCTTTAAGGTGTCTAAATTTCTCTAAATTTATGTTTTATTTTATGTATATAGATGTTTTGTCTTCACATATGTTGGTGTAACAGTTGTGTGTCTGCTATATTTGGAAACCGGAAGAAGGTGTTGGATCCCCTGGAACTGGAGATGGTTTTGAACCATGATGTGGGTGCTGGGAACTTAACCCCAGGTCCTCAGAAAGATCAGCTAGTGCTTTAAATTGCTGAGCTGTAAATCCAGCCTCAAAGTTAGGATAGTGATGAGTATTGTAATTATTGGTTACTAGTATTTATAGCATGTGTAGAGAAACATCATAAGGTATTATTACAAACAGTACTTCTCAAGTTCATCTTTGGTTACTGTCTTAGTTAGGGTTTCTATTGCTGTGAAGGGACACCATGATCATTGTAACTCTTGTAGAGAAAACTAATTGAGGATGGCTTAGAGTTCAGAGGTTTCGTCCATTATTGTCATGGCAGGAAGCAGGGTGGCCTGCATGCTGACATAATGGTAGAGATGGAGCCCAGCATTCTATATGCAGATCAGTAGGTATCAGGAAGACTGGGGCACTGGGTCTGGTTGGAGCTTCTGAAATCTCAAAGTCCATCTCTAGTGACACACTTCAACCAAAAAGGCCACACCTCCTAACATTACTACTCCTTGGTGGCCAAATATTCAAATCTATGAGCTTATAGGGGCCATGTCTATTCAAACCACCACTGTTACTTTACTTGGGAGTTTAACAACAGTAGATATTTGTGTGTGTGTTACGGGAAAATGTTAAAGCACAGGTTTTCAAGAAAAAAAAAACCTTATACGTAATTGTTTAAAAATAGATTTCTGTCCTCTGAATTTAGAACTATCTGGAATGTTAAGATGATCAAAAGGTTTACAGAACTATATTGAAACTTTTACCTATTAAGCTTAGACATGTAATCATTAAGGAGTCTCCCAGGACAGGGGAAATCATGACTTTCATGGTCTTCAGCAATGTATACACTGATGACCTCACTATGTACCAATGTTTAGGTCTAAACCAACAGCTACACAGGTGGCCCTGGTTAAGCTACCTGAGTTAAAGCAAAGCAAAGCAAAGCAAAACAAAACACAACACAACACACACACACACACACACACACACACACACACACACACACACAAACCAAACAAACAGTAACCCCCCAAACTCATAAATCTTGGAAAAGCACTGCTAGGGGTGTGGGTATTTTGGGGAATGGGGGAGGAGAAGAGAAAAAGAAAATAATAACCCAAACATACCATTTATGTATGAAAGCACCAATCAGTAATTTTAATCAATAAAAACCATTAAAGAAAAGAAGGGACAATTTCTTAAGGAGCCTAGGGAGATGCCTCGATCAGTAAAGTACTTTCTTTGGAAGTAGGAGGTTCCGAGTTCAGTCTCCAAAACCTACACTAAAAACGTATTATATGACTTTAATTTCATCATGAAGAGATGGAATTGGACAGATATTTGGAACTCACAAATGAGCCAGCCTTGCCTCCTGGGTGAATTCCAAGCAGTTGAAAGTGAGTCCCTGTTTTTTTTTTTTTTAATGCATACAATTGTTGAGGAATAATACCTGTAGTAGTCTTCTGGTCTCCCCATGTACATATGTATACATGAACTTGTCCCAAACAAACATACACACACCTACACATAAAGAAATGTTGAAAAAAGGAGGAAAAGAAAACTTCCCTGGGAAGCAGGAAAAGACTGCTCCAAAGGAGTTTGCTTTAGACTCTAGAGTACTGAGGTAAAACGTCAGTAGAATTAGCTTCATGAACACAGATGTTATATAGCAGGAAACTTGAATATGCATGGCCACTGGTTTCTTTTATTTCTGCACAGAACCAAGTACTTTAGAGTATGAATAGTGTGCTCACTACTTATTTAGCTTTTTTCTCTCAAAATATAAATAAAATAAATGATCTTCCCAATTCTGATCATTTTTAAATGTAGTAGAACTTGCTTTTAAATATAGGACCTGAAATATGAAACTCATGTGAAATATTATCCATATTCTCTGAAAGATTGACAGTGGGAACAGAGAACATCTCTGTAAATGGGATTTAGAGTTAGAAGACAAATATCTACACTTTTGAACTGTACTGAACATGGCATCCACATTTTCCAAATCCCTTTTTTTTGCATATGTTTCTGCTCCTAGATTAATTGTTATTTGTGACAATAAATTTATGAGCGAAAAGTACTAATCTAACACAAAATAATTTGAGTATGTAGCCACCCTTTATTCTGCATCTAAGGAACCCCCAAAATGTTCTTCCCTGTGCCATTACCATCACCTGGGCTGTTCAGGTAAGGTGTTACAAAGAATATTGCACCAAGAAAAAAAAAGGAGATCAATTTGCTGTGGCCATTGCCCCCAGCAGTGAGACTGTAGCATTTTGTGCTCAGAAATGAAAAAACAAAAAAGCAAAAAAACAAAAAAACAAGAGGACAAAGTGTTGAACTGGGCAAGGACATCCAGAGACCTGTCATTCCTGCTTAAAGAACATAGTAGATTTGCTGCAGACATAATGCCTTGGTGTATTTCTTTGTTCTTTTCCTTTTTTCTTTAATAGAACACTTATCCTGCAGGTAACAGTACAGTGCTGAAGACCAATCAATACCTGTGTCTTATGTAGAACAACTCCATGTCTTTCTGCATGCATAAGGTACACTGACAAAATAGCAAAGCCATACCTATCAACAACACAACTGTTAACCAGCTCTTGTGTGTGTGTCCAGAGCGAGGACAGCACACCAGATGGGAGATTATACTTCAAAGTTTCTTGCATGTTAAAGGGTTGTTTATGTTGGATATGGTCATCCATCTCATGGTGGAGGCTGTTTTGTCTGTAGATGACAGACATATAATCAAAAAACAATGTTCTCATTTTTCTTAAATATTTTTCTTTCTAGATGTTTCTGTTGGCATTAACATGGGCATATCTATCCAAATCACTATCAGGAATTTATATGAACACCATGCTCACACAAATAGAGAGACAATTTGATATCCCCACATCTATAGTTGGATTTATTAATGGGAGCTTTGAGATTGGTGAGTTATTTATACATTTACTTATTTTTATATGTTGACATTTCTCCTCATTTCCTGAATTATGCTGTTTAACCTGACTGAGTTACATGCTTCTTGATGTTGATGAAATAGCCTGATTTAGCCACTTACTTAAACATCCTCATGATGGCAACTAATTATTGTTACATACCCTGACAAGGTCCTTCTTTTTCTGACAAGTGGCAGAAGATTAAGAACAACAATATCTAATTCTATCATTGATAACGCAAAGAGAAGCTAAGAGTTTTTCCTTGGCAATTTAGAAGATTGCTTTGGGAGACTTGGAGGACTTGTGTTCCATAGGAGAGAGAACAAATATTTCTTGTCCTCTACCGTCTCTGTGAGACTGATGGCTCTCCACTCTTAGTCCTTAGAGAAAATAAGGATTCTTTCCTGTGTTTGAGTTGTGTCAGGCACAATTTCAAAGAAGGGTGAAAGAACTTAACATCCCTTGATTTGGGTGATAAACTGAGATATGAGAGTACCAAGGGTGAAAAAGAGAAACATTCCCTCTATAAACCAAGTAAACAGAACGCTTGGTGTCTCTTGTCTCTAGTTTAATCATAGTTTTTACTTTCCTCAAAGTGAAATTGTCTTTAAAATACTTAAAGTAAAACAGCAAAGAAAGTTCTCACTAAGTTACCCAGGATTACCTTGACCTCAGTCTGTAGCCTAGGCTGACTTTGATCTTGCAATCTTCCTTTCCTGGCCTTTTAGTAGCTAGGAAAGGCCGGTTTGTGCTACCAGGTCCCACTCATTCTTTCAACTCCCAGACATACTTATCAAAGTATCTCTGTCAGCATGGGGCTTCCCAGAAGTTTTGTTAACCAAGCTTTCTCATAAACTATGAAGATGAATGTTTGGTTTGACCATTTGACTCCTGCAATGTAGACCTAAGGCCTAGTTGGGGCATTAGGACTCTGAATAGTATGATGTCATCTTAGGGAAGAAGTGACAATAGAAGCAGGTATCCAGCTTGGCCGTGCTGAGCAATGAAGGTGGTTTTAAATAAGAAGCTAAAAAACGTAACCCATTTTAATCTGCATAGAGCAGGCATGAGAGGAGTGTTCAGAGGTGACATGAGGCCTACACTAGCCTAGCTTTTGTGGATGATCCTGAATAGAGCTTTAGTATTCTTCAGAGAGGAAGAGATTCTTCCCTCAGGACCACAATTGCTTTGTATATTAAAACAAGACACAAAACATCCTAAGCACCCATCCCCATCTTAATGTGGTTGTGAAACAACGAATTCTAGAGCCTAAAAGCTGGAGAGGCTGTTGACTAACAGCTGCCAATTTTTACTAAAACATGCATTCTCATTTCCCTCTTCCAGGAAATCTTTTGTTGATCATACTTGTGAGTTATTTTGGAACAAAACTGCACAGACCTATCATGATTGGTGTTGGATGTGTGGTTATGGGCCTTGGGTGTTTCTTAATGTCATTACCTCATTTCCTCATGGGCAGGTGAGTATTCTAGTTCTTGATGATGTTTTAGATTCAACTTTAACCTACAAGAAATGAGGCTCAGAAATTCCTCTCTGAGAAGATAAGTGCTCCCCCAAAGTACAGAAAGCTAATTCGAAATTAGGAGAAGTGGTCTCTAGTCAGCCAATATGACATGTGACTCTTGTGGCCTTGGGGCCATTTAAGGACCCATCCAGCCTGTTTGTGAAGTCGGAACTTGCTCCACCTCTTTCATGAAGTTGAGACACACGATTGGATTTTCTGAATCTGCAAAGCCTTGTGCTGAGTCCTTTCTCAGGGCTATTTTGATACTTTGGTAACCAGGGTTCTACATTTTGACATTATTGTGGGTCACCAGGAAATAAATCAATGCCAAGGCTGATTTTTATTCTCATCTTTGCCACAGTAACTTACACAGAAAATTGTAAAAGTGAAAGTATGTTCAGTTATTTCTTATTCTCATTTCGATTTTCTAGTGACAGTTTTCAGTTCTTCTGTTTGTCTTCATGTCTTGTTAGTTTTTAATACTTAAATGATATACTGAATTTACAACTTATATTTTCAGGACTATGAAATGTTGCCTACATAAAATAATGCTGTTTTTTGTCATAGAACTCAATTTCTACATAGATTTAATATTTAGCACATCATACACACACACACACACACACACACACACACACACACACATATTTCATTTGACTGGCTTTGTGTCTCTTGATATGGCACAAGTCCCTCATTGCCTTTCAGTGTGACATTCCCTAATACAGGTCATGAGTTTCACTGTTGTCCTGGGGATACCTCTTGCTGTTGTCTTCCATACTCTCCTGCCTCAGAACTATGAACCTCTAGGTCAGCTCACTGCCATTTCATTGGAATTCTCCATCGTTCTTTTCCTTATGAATTTGTTTTTCTTCCTTCCCCCCTCTTCCTCCTCTTTTTTGTTATTTCTTTTCTTTGTTTTGTTTTTAAGGTCTCTTATCTATTTTATATGCATGCATGTTTTACCCGTATGTAGTATGTATTTATGTGCTCCAACTGTATGTCTTGTGGCACACAGAGATTCAAAAAGTGTGTAAGATTTCCTGGACTGGAGACTCAGATGGTTGTTAGCTACCTTGTGGTTTCTGGAAAATTAACCCAGGTCCTTTCAAGAGCAACAAGTGCTTTTAACCACCTAGCTATCTCCTTAGCCATCCCCTGCACCATTTGCTTTTCTTTTTGAGACAGGGTCTTGCTATGTATCTCAGGTTTGTCTGGAATTTAATATGTGGCTAAGACTGGCCTTAAACTTGTGGTGATCCTCCTGTTTCAGTCTTCCGAGTGATGCTATTACAAGAACAAGCCATAACAATGACCTTGCTTTGTCTCTATCTTGCTCTTAAATATTCACTGGAGGAGTAGCCTATCATCTGCTTTCCTGTTTAAACTCCCACAGTTCGTTCCTTAGAGAAAAAAAATTCTCTATGTACTTTGAAGACATTGTCTCAAAGTTTGTGGGGGTTGAAATTAGAATTAGTATTCTAAAGCCTATGTCCAGTTTATCACTCTCGTGACAGGTTTCCTTTTAAGTTCCACAGTCTGGAATTGGTAATTATTGGTATAAATCCCTTGACACTTCATTCATATGCCTTCTGTCAGGACATTTTATGAAGTTTCTTGTCTTTTTTTCTCTTTCATACTATATTCTTTCCTTCCTCCCTTCCCTCTTCCTTCTGCAGCTGCTGTTTGGGCAATGGAACTCTAAGTTTTATTCATATCTTGCCATCTTCACTTCTAACTTCATGTCTTCTCATCTCCTTGCTGCCTCCTGGGAGATTTAACTTTGTCATCCAGTCTCTAGAGTGGGCTTTTCACTCATATTATCATATTTATAAATTTTGGTTGTCAAGAAAACCTCTCCACCTCGAATATATCTTCTGAGGGAACATCCTGTTATTTTCTCAAGAATTCACTGTCTTTTCCTGTGTGACTCTTTCTATCTGTCTTCATTGTCTCTGCCTCCTTCAAGTTTGGCTTATGTTTCTCTTCGACTTTATTGTAATAGAGTTTCCTTCAAGATTTTCTTGGTTGTTTATTCCTATCTAAAAGACAATAACAACAGAGAGCTAACTGGGAATTCTGTATACACACACACACACACACACACACACACACATACATATATACATACACACACACAAATATATATATATATGTACATGTATATGTATGTACATATATATGTAGATATATATACTTGGTTAATGGGAGTCGTTTTTGTCTTCTGTAGCATGAGTCAATACGTGGTTGAGGTAGACAGGCTAATTTTTAGCTGTTTGGGAAACATGTGTAACTTGTGATCCTAGGCAGGAATTCTCTACTCTTGAAAAGTGGTAGAAACTTGGCTACAAGCCAGAAAAGGAATGGGATTATCACCTTTTAGTGTTCAAAGTTTTTTAAAAATGTAACGATCCTCCTTTGGGGCCTCTGTGTCCTCAGTTTCCCTGTTTGGATCCTCTTGTACCTGTGAGCATATCTACTTGAAGAGAAGAAAGACAAGCCTGGGGGTCACTTTGGACTTTGCCTTGTGTGCCTGCATTGGGAGTGTCTTCATGCAGCTTCCAGGGAGGCCAGGAACATATCCTATTGTTCCCGCAGCATGATGCTTATGGTTACATTACTTTTGAGTCAGTCCCTGTCTCAAATTTTATTGAGCTTAAGTTGACTATTTGTTATACTTTCAATCTCTCATTTAAATTTTTAAAATTACTTTTAGCTTTGTCCCTTAGGTGGAATCTAAGTCGTCAGGCATCTGGTATCTCATGAGACTCTTTTTTGTTTGTTTGTTTGTTTGTTTGTTTGGTGTTTTGAAAACAGTCTCATGTAGCTCAGGCCTCAAACCCACTTTGTAGTTAAGGTTATTCATTCATTTCTGATCCTCTTGCCTGCTGAGTGCTGAGATTACAGACATTCCCCAGCAGGTCTGATTTTACTGGATGCTCAGAGTGCACAGGAGGATCAAACCCAGGATTGGTGCCTGCCAAACACCAATGACCAACTAAGCTACGTCTCCGTATCTGAATCTCTTTATATTTGTGGAAAGAGATGTTTCCCCTTTTCAGTCTGAAATCTTTTATCTTTTTACTGCCTTTTTTTTTGTCATTTGGGGGAACAAATGGACCTTAAATGAATAATTCTATTTTAAGTGAATAATGGACCAGATGAAGGGTGTTTTATCTTCTCCAGTGATTTAAAAGGGAACTGAAAGTTAGTAGGTGGAGTTTTTAAAAGTATATTTTACTTTCTGTTCTATTCAAGTCAATATCAAGAAATACTTGACTAGTATTCTGTTTTTATGCCTTCTTCCAAAGGTGATAATTTTTTGACACTGTTCTAGTCTCTTGAGATCATGAGTAGAGAGACACAGACTCTTGTCTACAGTTCACTGGCCAACTCTGTGTGTACCTCCAGCTAACTGTTTTAAGAGAAAGTTATTTTGATTTTTTTATGCTGTATTGTGAAGCACAGAAATTAAAATGTTGACAAGTATAGCTCTCTACTCACACAGAATTCAGCAGCTTGTGTTTTCCCCTTGGTGTCTTTCATCTAAGAAAGTCTTAGAAATAAATTCAGCATCCTCTCCGATGGAGAGAGACTAAGATGGACACATTTTCCTCTATGTTTGCATTCTGTCATTTTCTTTCTAGGACAATGATCTTTGGTGATTTGCTTAAGATTAATGATCATAGTTCATTAGCACTTTTGGTCTCATGACACTGTGTTGTTCAGGTGATGTATTTTGTCACCTGTCATTATGATGTGTATATTTTTCTTCTGTTGAAGTCATTGAAAAACATGGAAGATTATTTGAATTCACAGAAAGGAACGATGGAGTTACAGCTCAGAGAGCCCAGGGCAGGTGCCTTGTTTTGTATTGTTTATATCTCTCTAAAGATTTTGTTTTCTTAATTCTACTTCATTGTGTCTCTCTTTTTTTTCTTGCTTTTGTTTTTGAGACCAATTATTCCTAGGAAATAATCATATAGAAACCACAGAAAGTTGATGGTACAGAATCTGAAAGTTACTTTACTTTCATGTAGGGACTTGAGAGCCAAATGTAGGGCCACATTTTTGGTGATTATCAATCTCTTTTGACAATACTGATTACTTAGTTTTCATTTTTAAATTTTTTTTGGGGAGGGGTTAGAGAACAGTCTTTCATGAAACCCAGGCTGCCTTCCAACTTCCTATGTAGCTGAGGGTGGCTTTGAACTTCTGATTCTCTCATCTCCACCTCTTAAATGCTTCGGTAACAGTCATGGACCACCACACCCAGTTTATGCAGCTCTGGAGCTTAAAGCTAGAGCCTCATGTCCAGCCTAATGATAAAGATTTCCTCCCTCTCTCATCTATCTTCTTCTTCATCATTATTTATCATCTATCTATCTATCTGTCTGTCTATCTATCATCTATCTATCTATCTATCTATCTATCTATCTATCTATCTATCATCTATCTATCTATTTTCTATCTATCTATCTATCTATCTATCTATCTATCTATCTATCTATCTATCATCTATCTATCTATCTATCTATCTACCATCTAACTATCATCTATCTATTTATTATCTATCTATCTATCTATCAATCAATCTACTATCTATCTGTGTGTCTGTATATATGTGTTTGTGTTTATGCATTTGCATGTATGTATGTATGTATGTATGTATGTATGTATGTATGTGTACATGTGTAAATTAGAGGACAACTTTATGCAGTCATACTTCCATGAGGGTTTCAGGGACTGAACTCAGGTCATCAGTCTTGTATAGCAAGTGCTTTACCTGCTGCATCATCTCAGTCGTCCCACCATAGGATTTATGATGATTAACTGCCTGTTCTGGAAATGTCTTTACTGGCTCTGGATGCCCTGTTTTCAGGGAAGCAGGAATCAGTAATCTGCAGATGCTCTCCTTGTACTCACCTCCTCACAGTGAATGTTTCCTGTGTCCACACAGATATGAATATGAAACAACGATTTCACCTACAAGCAACTTGTCCTCAAACAGCTTCTTGTGTATGGAAAACAGATCCCAGACCTTAAAGCCAACGCAAGACCCAGCAGGTTGACTCCTGCTTCTCACTGCTTTCTGTTCAGACACTTGGCCACAGAATGCTCTTTAATGAAGGGCTTTAATAGGACACTGGGTTTAGTAGATGTTTAAGACAAATGAACGAAGTTTATTTCCTTCTTCAGAGAAGGGAGATGTCTAATAACCTAGAATGCATTCCCTACTTAGTTTGAATATACTTATTAAAAATCCTTTGTTTCCTAGGCAACGTTGTAGAATTAGTCTCCCAAGGAAAAATCACTTAGAAGGATACATTTAGACATAGGATGTGATCTATGTATTGATCTACTTGGTTTTCTGTTGCTGTAATAGAACACTGACTAAAAGCAACTTATATAGCTTACCAATTATAGTCTACTATGAGAGAAGCCAAGCCAAGGCCGACAAAAGCAGTAACCACTAAGGAATGCTGCATTTTGTCTTGCTTCACTGGCTTGCTCACCTATGTCTATTATAAAGCTTAGGCTCACCTACCCAGGGGTATTGCCATCCACAGGTGTTGTATTAGTTATTTTTATATTACTGTTATTAAAATCTAAGGGGAGAACTCAAGGGAGGAAATCTTTGTCTTCTCTCACAGTTTTAGGGGGTCAATTGGTCCCATGTTTATGGACAGAGTATCACAGTGGCATGAGTGTTGGCTGATACTGGTCTTTACTTCTTGGTGAACAGGAAGAATAGCAAACGAGATGCAGGAAGTGGTGAGATATAATCTCTGTGAACATGCAACCCTCATGACCAACTTCTTCCAAATAGGCCTACCTCTTACCTTTCAGTACTGCTCAATAATTTAAGTCTCATGACTGTATCAAAAAACTAGATCTTTGATTATGTCAGAGCCATGATGGCCTGTATCTGGACATGCCCTCACAGACACAGCCAGATGCTGTGTAAATGTACTGCATGAATTAGTTACTTCTCTTTTACTGTAATAGACACCGTGATGAAAGGAATCTATAAGGCTGGAGAGATGGCTCAGTGGTTAAGAGCACTGACTGCTCTTTCAGAGGTCCTGAGTTCAATTCCCAGCAACCACATGGTAGCTCAAAACCATCTGTAATGGGATCTGATGCTCTCTTCTGGTGTGTCTGAAGAAAAATACAGTGTACTTATATAAGTAAAATAAACAAATTTAAAAAAAAGGAATCTATAAAGGAAAAGTTCATTTGTATTTATAGTTCTAGATCAGTGGTTCTCAACCTTCCTAATTCTGCAATGCTTTAGTATAGTTCCTCAGGTTGTGGTGACCCAAACCATAAAAATACTTTTGTTTCTATTTCATAACTCTAATTTTGCTACTGTACTGAATCGTAGTGTGACTATCAGATATTTCTGAGGGACTTAATTGACATACTAAGTGTCTAGAGAGATGGAAAGCAATCATAGTAGGGATGCATGGTAGTAAGTGCAGGAAGATTGGAGCTCACCTTTCAGCTATTAGCATCAGACAGAAATAGAACAGTCTGGAAGTAAAGTGAGGCTTTAAGGTCTTGAAGCCTTAGCCTGGCAGTGGTGGTGCACGCCTTTAATCCCAGCACTTGGGAGGCAGAGACAGGTGGATTTCTGAGTTCGAGGCCAGCCTCGTCTACAGAGTGAGTTCCAGGACAGCCAGGGCTATACAGAGAAACCCTGTCTCAAAACAACAACAACAACAACAACAAAAAGATCTTGAAGCCTGTCTCTGATGGCATTTTTCCTAAACTTCCCAAACAACACAACCAACTGGAGACTAAGAATTTAATACCAGAGCCTCTGGAGGGCATTTCCACTCAAACCACCACAGTATTCATACAGAGGGACAGCTTTGGTTCTAGCACTGACATCAGGGTGCTCACAAGCACCTGTTAAGTCCAGTCCTAGGGAATTTGATGCCCTATTCTGGCCCTCTTGGGCACTTCTAGAACTGACTCAGCCGAATCACCTCAGGTCAGAATATCTCCATTTTATGCTGGAACATAGAAACTCTGTGACTTGGACTGTCACTGTCCTCAGGAAATTTATGGAGATCAAAATAACTTCAGAGTCAAAGAGCAGCCATGTCTGTAGCTCTGAGCCACAGAAGTCTCATAAGCACAGCAACATGGATCAGTGACACATGCTAGCATCTCACCTCCTGATTAGACAGTAACCTTCATGGTAGCTTTTGCAGCTCTTGATCTGATTTCTTTCATTGCAGTTCATGAATTAAGATTCTCCCCAAGTGGAGAGCATCAGAAAAGCACTTGATCCTTTTAGTATCTGATATTTTCTGCTTTACTTTAGAAGAAGGTTCAGCATCTCCCTGTAATCTCTAGACAGAAACCATCTTGTTTATCAAAGATAAGAATCTGAATACCTAGACATAGAAACTGATTTTATAGAACTAGGAAAGGCTAAGAGGCAGACCTCCTTGCCCAGTTGTACTTAAGACATATATGGGCAATGCTGACCAATCCACAGGACTTCACTTTGTCCTTCACTTCCCTGAAAACATGATGTCACAGCTTCATTTAGCTGTGACAGTTCATTTGGCTTTGAACAAACTTGGGAAGTACATGCAAACCTTCAAAGATTTCTCCTTTCACCTTTCAATTCTCTTTGGCTTAGTTTTTGTTATTCCACCTGCTACCCCAACTGTTGGAATTATTTGGTTGATTTTAAATGGTGGACTCTCTATAAAAATATATGTTTACTAAGCAGTTAAAATCTTTAGTTTCTACAAAGTAATTGAGGCTGCAGGGAATTCAAACTTCCATCAAACCTCAGTCTGTGTTGTGTAAATACAACATGAATTGCCAGACACGCACAGACACACACACACACACACACACATACAAACACACACTTGCTTACTTTTTCTTCCTCAGAGTTGTGAAGGAATGAGGCAGTACACATATTAACTAACTGGGTTGCCTGGCTGGTAGAAAACTGAGTCCCTTGAGGTGAGGGAAAGTCTTTGTTTTTTACTGTTGGCTTATTCTGATGGTGTACATACTTTCAACCAATGTGTTGCCACTAAACACTGAACTGGGAAGAGTTATCTATCTTTAGAGTCCTGTCTTCCATTTGAGTGGGAATTGGGTCCACCATAGCACTTCCACTCCATTGGTTAGAATTCTTTCAAATTAAACAGTCAGAGTGACTCATTGAGTCACAACCAGCATAGTATTATAAGTCACTGAATGGTCATAAGCTTGTAACTTGAGAAACATTTGCAGAAAAATTTAAACTGCCAATAACAGTTTAAATACTGTCAAAATACACGTGTATTTTTCTTTTGTTTTAATGTAGAATGTGTGAAAGAAATGAAAACACTAATGTGGATATATGTACTGGTAGGAAACATTATACGTGGAATTGGTGAAACTCCCATCATGCCTTTGGGTATTTCCTACATAGAAGATTTTGCCAAATCTGAAAACTCTCCTTTATACATTGGTAAGTTTGAAAGTCATTCTTAGCATCATTTTTAGGACAGCAAGTTCTTGGAGTGTAAAAATTGAGTATTGATTTGGATGTTTTGTGGTTTCTAGAGGGTGGGCAGAGTGTTATGGCTCTGTAGGTCGTGAAATTGTTCAATGGATTGATTAGTAGCGCCAGACAAGACATTCATCTAGCTACTTCTCACTGTTGGAGAACCTCTGATCTGCTGATCCTAGTCTTTTTATGCCACCACACTGTCTCTAAACTATTAACAGATTCTCCAATATTTCCTGGAAAATGTTCTTAAATTCATTTGTTTTTTTCTATTTTTACTGCTTTTAGGTTTTTATCTATGAGGTATTGCAATTTCATTATTGGCCATTTTGTGTCTATAGTATTTTGAAATATAATTTTACATTTTTACTCTCTCTCTCTCTCTCTCTCTCTCTCTCTCTCTCTCTGTGTGTGTGTGTGTGTGTGTGTGTGTGTGTGTTTTACTTGCATGCCAGTGTGGTGGTCAGAAGACAGTTCTTGGGTGTTGGCCCAGGAATTGAACTGTTGTGTTGGGTTCAGGTTTGGTGGACACATGCCTTTTCCTGCTGAACCATCTGACTCTCCATGCTGTGTTTTCTCTTGTTGTGTTCTCATAAATATTCTGTGCAGTCACCAAAGGCAGATGGTGATGTGGATGCCAGGAAGTGCATGCTGACAGGAAACTGATATAGCTGTCTCCTTAGAGGCTCTGCTAGAGCCTGACATATACAGAGTCGGATGCTCGCAACTAACCATTGAACTGATCACAGGGTTCCAAATGGAGGAGTTAGAGAGAAGACTGAAGGAGCTGAAGGGTTTGTAGTCCCGTGGGGAGAGCAACAATACCAACCAACCAGAGCTTCCAGGGTCTACACCACCAGCCTGGGAGCACATAGGGAGGGAATCATGGCTCTCGCTGTATATGTAGGGGAGGATGACCTTGTTGGGCATAGGTGGGAGAGGAGGTCCTTTGTTCCGTGAAGGCTGGATGCCCCAGTGTCGGGGAATTCGTGGGTGGGGATGTGGGAATGGGTGGGTGGGTGGGGGCACACACTCATAGAAGCAGAAGATGGGAGGATGGGATAGGTGGTTTGGGGGGGGCTGGGGGAAGAGGATAACATCTGAAATGTAAATAAATAAAATATCCAATAAAAAAAGGTGGAAGAAAACATTCTTACAGAGTAAGCCTTACGGAATGCTGTTTTAATCATGTCTTGTCTATCATGTTCACCATACCAACTGGTTTCTTATTGACCACTTTACTTTTACTGCTGGGGTTCTGTACTCTGCTTCTCTATGAGGTTAATGCTACAGTTTTCTTCTTTATAATCTCTCAGTCTATGCATCTCCCAGGCAAGAGCCAACTTAGTGGCCACCTTCTTATGCTGCCTCCTAAACGATCTTGGTTTATTATGAATAATTTGTGTATGTTCTTGAGTAAATCCATAAACTTTGGATGTCTAGTGGTTTCTCTGGTATGGGCAGAGTGCTATGGCTCTGTAGATCATGAGATTGTTCAGTTTATAAGTTGATTATAAATCCATAACTTTGTATATAGAGAAATTTTTTGATTAATATAGACTTAGTACTTAAAAACGAACAAACAAATAAAAAACCAAAGGGGCTGAAAGAAGACAAGAATATATTTAGGATTAATTACAAAGAATTAAATTAAAAAATAGCCTTTGTTCCTTTTTAGAGACTTTTTAATTTGGCGATATTTTTTGTAGTATTAATCTAGTCATTCTGTTCAGATTCCTTTACCAATATCTAAGGAAAAAAATAGAATCTCTTTCCTGCAATAAATTTTAAAAATATGAATTTCTTTATCAAAACTATATAAATTATAAACATAAATGTATAAAATATAATAACTATAAGTATATAAATTAGTTTAACCCTATTAAGGTGAATAGCATACATAATTTATCTTGTATTTAGTACATAAATAACTCATTTTGATAATTGAACTGTATAATTACACAAATACTATAAATATATGAATAGTATGATCAACTAACTAAAAATTAGAAATTTAGACCGTAATTTTATATATGGTTCTGTAGCTGAACAGATATAGATACCAAATGTAAACACTGAGCGCTATCTATTTGGACAATAAGTTAAATCAAGAAGAAATGGGGTTGCCTTATGAAGACACATATGTCCTGAGAATTTATAGGTCCACACATTTGAGGGGATTCTTCTACTTAGTGTGTAGAGTGAGAGAAAGAAAAGCCAACAAGGATATCCGTGGGAGCAGAGTGAACAATGCGTGTACAGTTTGGAGAAGGTGTTAGTAGGAAGCAGACTGAAGAAGAGTTGGCCAACAATATCAAGTAAGTCAAGAGTATAAAGATCGAAAGTGGAGAGGAACCAAGGTGGTTGCAATGCACAAGGCTCCTGCAGGCAGCTACAAGCTGTGAATGAGTTGAGTCTCTCTGGTACCTCCAGGCTTGGGGTATCCCACACCAGGCTGCTTCTGCTACTCCTCAGAAGCTATGTGTGGCTCAGTGAAAGAATGAGAAATGCCACTGCCAAGCTGGGTACATCCTTTCTCAGGAAGGAAGTCCCAACAGGGGAACTTTCATGAGGATGCACTACAAGAAATTCATTACAACACACACTGGTTTGGAAACTGTTCTAATTTAATTTCTGTTTCTGTGAGAAAATCTAACTTTGAAGAGAAAAGGGTTCATTTGGAGAAAGAGGTTCATCTCGCTTAAAGTTCCACCACAGCATCCAAGTCACAGTAGCAGACACTGAAGCAGCTGGGTCACACTCACAAGAGCAGAGAGTGAATGCTATATACACTATGACTTTGCTTACATGGTTGTGCTCAGCTGTTTCTCCACTCTTACATAGTTCAGAAATCTCTGCCTAGCAAATAGTGTTGCACACAGTGGATTGGTCTTCTTTCATCAATTAACTTAATTAAGATAATTTCCTACTGACATGTCCACAGGTAAACCCAATGCAGATATTACTTTATTAAGACCCTCCTTCCAGGTAATTCTAGGTTATGTCAAGTTGACAATGAAAGCTAGCCATCACAGAGACCCTCTTAAAACACAGCTATGGATGCATCAGACAGCCTTGCTCACATCATGGCTTTGATGGGACTGCCCGTGATAGTACAGCCTTTGCCTTTAATTCAACATAAAAGAAAATTTGGAAGGTGGCTTTAAGTAATGGCTTCCGTGTTAGTCAACTTTCTTTCCTTTAATAAATGCCATAGATGATGTCTTATAAGAACAAATATTCACGTGGCTCACAGCTTGGAAGTATATGATCTATGTTGCTAAGCTGTATGTTTTGGAGGCCTGTCATAGGTTGGCTCATTAGGGTGGAAGGATTGGTGGAGGAAAACCACACTTGTGACTGGGAAGTAAAGCAGAATGAAGGGACATGGTTCTATTCTACATGGTCTAAAGACGAACCATGTTGCTCTGCACAGGAAGGGTTCCATTAGATTCTAGTGGTGTCCCCCTGTGAAACAAGTCTGTAACAGAGGAGGGTCTGGGGAACATTCCATATTGAAACAATGGGAGCTTCTTTCTCGATATTTATAAAAACCAATGTAGGTGTATATAACTCACATATGAACATGTAACATATATATGTGTATGCTATCTACATAGTAAGCTTCATTTCTTTATATGTATAAATATATAGGTATATCTGAGGTAGTAACGTATATAGCTCATTGAAGACTATAAATAATTCAATTTCAAGGCTTTTTTTTATGCAAGCAAAATGTGTGGTTATGTAACTTCCTGTGTTTGTTTGCTTCTAGGGATTTTAGAAACAGGAAAAGTGTTTGGGCCAATAATTGGACTTTTGTTGGGATCCTTCTGTGCAAGAATTTATGTAGACACAGGATCTGTGAATATAGGTAACACAATGCATTTTATTTATACAGCCCGGTTCCTAGAGTCTGGGAGAATGTTCAGGAATGCTGTACCTCTGCCTCCTTTGATCCTTAGATAGGTAAATTATAACCACTTACCGACGGCAGACCCAAGGGGGCCAGGGGTAAGGGTAAAAAGCCCCATTCTGATTTAAAATCCACCATTCTCCCACCATAGCTCAGCCACAGTTTGGTTTAAAGTTTACTTCCATTTTTTTTTTTTTTTTTGCAATGAGGCAATCACTATGGCTAATAAAACAGATCTTTCAGTAATGTGATAAGCCCCAATTTATAAAAGTTCCACATGACAAATGGATCATTTACTTCTGCAAAATATATTACCAGATACTGCTAGATAAAATTATTTTTTGTTGAATACACAAAATACAAAAATTATTGGATAACATATAGTTTATGCTATTGTCTTTATATATGTATATGTTTATGGTTGTGTGTGTGTGTGTTTGTCAGTGTTTAGGTATATTATTATGTACTATGATTGTGGGTATGTACTGAAGTCAGAACATGGTATTAGATCTCCCAAAAATAGAGTTACAGGAAGTTGTGAATTTTTATATGGGTGCTGTGAATAGAACTTGGGACCTCTGTAGGAGCAACAGTAAACTCTTAGCCACTGAAATTTCCTTCCAGCCCCCTTCTTCAACTACTGTGGTGTTTTGAGACGTCAGGTTAAAGCCGTCTCCTTGAATATGTCTCAAATCTTGTTTCTGTCATTTGAAATGTAGTTTTAACTCTTATCCATGTAGCACTCTTTTCTTCTTACTTTAACTCCACCCAATTGATTAATGTCAATTTTTCTAAAGGTCTAAATTAGATCCCAGTGGGATGGCAGAGGCCAAT
This sequence comes from Grammomys surdaster, assembly GCF_004785775.1. Classification (NCBI taxonomy): domain Eukaryota; kingdom Metazoa; phylum Chordata; class Mammalia; order Rodentia; family Muridae; genus Grammomys; species Grammomys surdaster. The sequence goes on from NW_021620983.1 coordinate 7,106,047, forward strand.
AATCTCAGCATTTAGGAAGCAGAGACAGAGGATCACAAGCTCAAATTCCATGAACAAGAATCAGAACAAATTGTGAATAGTTTACAAATGATATACAAAGTTGATGCTCAGATGAAATTGTGAATCTCTATAACTTTTTTACAGTTTACATAGGGATGAATGATGCAAGTTAATGCAATATCTGTGTTTCTTTACAGATGACCTGACCATAACTCCCACTGATACACGCTGGGTCGGTGCTTGGTGGATCGGCTTTTTGATCTGTGCAGGAGTGAATATCCTGGCCAGCATCCCCTTTTTCTTTTTTCCAAAAACACTGCCAAAGGAAGGGCTAGAGGATATTGTGGATGAAACTAAAAATGACAAAGAAGAGAAACAGAAAGAAAAAGCCAAAGAGGACCACCAAGGGATTACTAAAGGCAAACATGAAAACTTTAAACTCTATTCAGTTTAGACGGGTCTGTGGTCAGTGGTCACTTGTCAGATGCTGAGTTGAGATAGTTTGTCACTAATCATCACTACTCAGTTGTGCTAAATGTCTTCCACAGTCACTACTCAGAAACAACTGACATGATAGGGAACCTGACTTAAATGACTTAGATTAGACTCTATTAAAAATTCAAGTCAGTCTGAACACCCAATGAGCAAATATATTTTCCTATCTTTTTTGCTTAATTTACAGAAATATTACTTCAAGTCGAAAACATGAATAGCCAGAAATTCAGGATAAAGAGAAAGATAAAAATCGGTTTGATAAGGAAAATGTTTAGCTGTGAGCATCCTTGAAGTCAAGGGTGAAAGGGAAAACATGATAGGTGACATAGTCCTCTGTATTTGAAGGCGTATGTAGTTTACAGGACAACTGTTCCCTTAGAACTGACTATTTTAAGACAACCGGGAATGTTACTAAGCATCAATGCAGAGTAGAGATGTTTCTGTGAGAAGCTAAGGTGGGATAGCGGAGTGTTCAACAGTGCACATTCTTAAAACTTGGCACTGCTTTCACAGTTTTGTGTGTTGAGACCTGTGTAGTGTTCTCCTGAGATCAGAGATAGTGCATAAGGGGCATGGTTTGGGCTATGGAATTCTTAAAGTGTATAGTTGGAAGATGGGAGGGGTCAGTGCTTTACCTGTTAAATGAGGGTAAGAGTGTGTTACATTCTTGAGTGACGTTCTGTACAGACAACTGTGGGGAACACCTTACTGATGAGATTGCTATTTCCTCCATCACTCTTATCCTTCAACACCAATGTGCACTGAATGGTCACACATCTGACTTAAATACGACAGACCTTGGCTGAGGAGCCAGTGTCTGCCAGTGTCCAGGCTTAACTCTTCTTAGAACCATAGCCATGGTAAAGATTCTTTTGAAAGAGCTAATATTGACTGTTCTGTGTGTGACAGTGTAGTCTGCCAGATCCACCTAATTTTCAAAACTAGAACAGAGCTTAGCAGAGAATAAGAAATAGAAAAAATGACTGTAAACTGTGGAGACTCATTTAGGAGGCCAGGGATGTCAACAAACATGGACAAGTTCAAAAGCTTCCAGGAATACTTACTGCAGCCATCTCACTCATAAAGATGGGTTTTGCCCTTAGAGTCTTTTCGTTAAACTGCTTTGCTTCTATTTCTAAATGGTGTCATCTTGATAGTTTTCTCTCAATAAAATTTTAGAAAATTTATGAAGGGTTGTATAAAATTAGCAAGTCAAGACATAGACCTGAAGACATACAGAGAGAAGAGAATAGTATGTGTGAATTTCAGACAGGCTATAAACTTGACTCTCACTTCTTAAACAGGGAACAGTTTTGGCTAAGTCACTCAGAAGGTGCTTGATATACACCCAATGAGTCAGCATTCCTCATAGTGAGATCTTTATATTGAGCTGTTTAAAATTATCACTAGGTGATTTTAAGGTATGGTCTGTTGTGAAGTGCTGGTAAGATGCTGTGGTTGTCTGGGCAACAGTATTCCTGCAGCCTTCCTAAGCTGGTAGTGTATCTATGCTTACATCACAGAGTGATAGCATCAATGTTTATACTCAACCTTTATAAAAGCAAGTCTCTTGCAGATTCCAGAGAACAGACTACTCATTCTCTGGTGTATGAAGCATATGAGTAGAAAGAAAGGAGAGAAAAAGAAATGAAAGTCTGGTCACAGATTTGAATCCATCTCCTTATAGTTGGCATGCTTGCACAATTGTGTTCTGGTTCACGTATAGCCCATTATGTCACTAACTTCAAAGTGACTAAAGCAATGACATAGAACCCCAAAGGGGTAAAGATCTATCAAGTGTATTTGTCTCATAGCACAGAATCTGTAACATGATTTTAGGAAAACACTGGACATGAACCAAGTTAGCTCTCTTGTTTCAGATTTCTTGCCATTCATGAAGAGCCTCTCCTGCAACCCAATTTACATGCTTCTCATCCTTACGAGCGTGCTCCAGATAAACGCGTTCATCAATATGTTTACCTTCTTACCCAAATACCTGGAACAGCAATATGGAAAATCGACTGCAGAGGTAGTTCTTCTCATAGGTATGTACACTCATGACTTCTTTCATAGAATTTCCCCCTCCCGTAATAGCATGGTAAACACTAGACCCAAGGGCATGATAAACAGTAAGATGATGGGACTAGGTGATGACAAGAAGATTGAAATCCGTTAGGATACTCATGTAAATTTCTTCTTTGAAGTCTCCAGGGAAATCAAGAAAGGATAGGGAAAAGAAGTGATCGGAAATATCCTCCCTGATCTCTCTTCAAGCAGAATGGGAAACCATCATAGTTACTGAAATCTTGGGGGAAGCTCTATCAGTTAATTTTCACACAGGCGACATGTTAATTCAAAGAGGAATGGAGAGTTAACTCACTGGGCTTCTATATGTTACTTGCACATTGTACATCTGGGCTTCAGTTCTTGCTCTCCACGTTACTTGTAATTCAGTTGCTCAGACCACGTTACTCTGATGAGTCTGTGCAGCCACACTTTCTTTTTCTTGCTACTACACTAATTCCAGGGATCTCACTTTTCCCTTGAAAACTGAGGATTACAGGCTGGCACCATCTACATTATCTCGAATTCTCTGAAAGTCCAAGTCCCAGACCTCACCCTCAAATGTACAAAATTAAATGCAGTGGTGTGGAGCTGCAAAGGATGGTTAAATTCTTCTAATCCTGGGACTGGGCTTGTGTGAATCCACCCTATGCAGGGTCTTCTGCTCTCTTCTCCTCTCCTCTCCTCTCCTCTCCTCTCCTCTCCTCTCCTCTCCTCTCCTCTCCTCTCCTCTCCTCTCCCCTCCCCA